>NC_092808.1:111707048-112317048 GCF_040954645.1 Diabrotica undecimpunctata | reverse complement strand
TTAGAAAGTCGTTCTTAGCTTCCATTGAAATCTTGTCCGCTCTCATCCTAGGAAACACTTCTTCTTTTAGTCGATGATCAATTTTAATATTGGGAAACATTTTTGATTGGCCAGCAAATTGTGCCCTCTCTTGATTGCTTCTATTTCCACAATTTTTTCTATGTCGGTATAATAGTTTGGAAGAGAAAAATCCTAAACAATTGTCACAAGGAATGAGAACCCGATCTGGTACATAAGTCTGTCTAACAGCCTTGAAACAGTTTCCCCCATCCGCTAAAAAATTTCCTTTTCTTCTGAGTTTATCAAACAGACTTCTTCTTTCTCGTGATCTGATTGGTTTGGAGATAATTTCAGCCACATCGAGTTCCATAGAATGGTTCCTTATAATATGGCGACCAAAATTAAGAACTTCCGTTTCACAGTAGTAACAATAATCTGGTTTTCTTTTATAAGGAGGTTTGAGATTACCAGTGTTTCTACACTTTTGTTTATTGGAAAAGTGTAGATCTTCTTGTACCTCAGTTAACGTTGCATCGAGTGCTGAAATATCTTTCACTTCATGGGTTAACTGGTTGTTCGTACACGGTTCTGTGAGAATCCTGAGATTTTTTTGACTTAAGTTTGTAGCACTGCTGTTATCTGAACCATTCTCCTATAATAAAAAAATATAGAATTAAATTATATACAAGCTTTATTCAAGCAATCCGTCAAATAATTTTGTTCAGTATGAGTTATCTACTGAATAAATATCTTTGTACTTTACAAAGTAAATGGGGCATAAATATATTCTATATCGCTAAGAAAAAGAGCACACACCAAGCCATAGATTGTTATCAAAATAAATTAAAGCTACATAGGTTCGTTCATAGCTACATAGGTACATACAGTTCGTAATAGTATTAATATTATGAAGAATAAATAAATATTAATAATGAGGTGTGCTGTTACAAATTGTAAAGACTGATAAAATATTTGCATATGTTTATATACTGTGCAAAAACAGTAATTTCTAATGTAATGGGCATTATGATCAGAACACGACGGGGTACTAATAACGGAAGGACAGGTAACAGAATTACACCCTGGCAAAAATACTGTTTGGGAAGATTGAATTACTGCGTAGCGATATTGGTCAAGTCACAGAATATATACGAGGAGTAACAAGTAGAAAAGTTATTAGGCGAGCTGATGAAATAACGCTAAGTACTGCAAGACACTCCAGATATTATCCAGAATATAACACAGCCCAACAGTGTCTGGATACATTAAAACAAAAACTGTACTTTGTTCAGGACGACTAAGGAGGTACAAAGTTAGTAACAACCTAAAATGTGACAATGTACTTTTAGAGAATCCTGAGAAGGTGTTCTATCGAAAACTACATTCCCGGGAAATTTATCCCGGTTATATCTCTAATCAAGAGATAGCTATCAGCTAGGATTTCTCCAAACGGAGATAAGTCCCTGAGAGTATGCTTGAGAATGACAACTAACTACAAGCTACACTGGGACCGAACAGTAATCACAGATGGTACACATAATAGAACAAATCTCGTACTAGTTAATCAATTAACAAGGCAAACAACACTATGGTGATGTGGGGATAACAGCAATAATCTATGTAATAAATTTACTGAAAATATACTAATATAAGTACAGAGATCTGTAAATTCAAATACGAAGACAATGGAGAATGCAAAGTACCCAGACGATACATATTATTATATCTACCGCTGGAATCATTCCGAAGAACTTCTCCGAAAACATATAATGGCTGGGTATAAATAAACACCTTTATTACTCACGACGGCCAGATGTGTACGAAAATTTTTGGGAGATACTCCAGCATACCCCAAGTCACCTAAGTAGGGCTCGATAACACGGAAAGAGTCTCATCAGAGATCAATGCTATTGATACCGTAGGTATCTGGGGTGAGTCAATTTTTCCCTTAGATGGAGTGAGAGCTGCATGGCTAAATCTGGATAATGGTAATACAGTAAAACCTGTCAATAACGGTCACTAAAAATGACAGAACTATTGGCCGATATAAAAAGGTGGCTGCTAATACCATGTTTTATAGTCCACAAATTTTGGTTTGTGGAACTTTGAAATTGGCCGGCTAGTACAGGTGGCCGTTAACACAGGTTTCACTGTACTAATAGTGATAATGAATTGATTTGCCAACAAAAGATTGTGTTCCGTTACCATTACATTATAAAATAATTAGTGCTGCAAACCAGAGTTTAAGCCCATCAAGTCACCAATATGATTTTGGTACGTTATGTTTTGTAAAATAATCCATATTAATTATGTGCATCAAAACGTAAGTACTGGTTAAAATTTACAATGCACAATAATGCAATAACAAGGAGGAAAAAAATAAAATTAAAAATGTATTAGGAAACAGCCAAAAAATTTAATACTTACCATATCACTTGAAGGGTCATATAGTGAACCGTCATTATCAGTAGCATCAAAAGGATCCTCTGGTGTCAAAGATAAAAAGTCATCATTTTCTGCCTGAAAATTACAGCATCAATACAGTGTAATTCATTATCGGTTTGATAGATAAAACGAGGAATTTGATATTACAATATTCTGACGTCTGATTATTTTTATTTACCTCTTTCTGATTTTCACCGTGTCTGTTTTCTTTATCCCTTTCGTTTTCTTGTATTCCCTTGTAGTCTGAACAATCAGCAGTTAATGGCCTACACGGTGCTTCAATTATGACAATTTCTTGTATAACTATTTTTTTATCAGAGGTTTCGTTTTTTTCTCGAAGTTTATTCATTATCTATAAAAATAAGAATATTTTGTTACAAGTGTTTGAATAATTATATCAAAAAAATTTCTTTTATAAGTATCACTCTCTATAACTGTTTAGGACGTAGACTTTTTTAAAGTCTGAAATCTTACCTCTCCTTCATTGTTTGAAGAGTTCTTCATTAACGATTCGCTCCAAGTTGATTTGCTACAGAAAGAAGCTTGAGGCGATGGTGATAGCTCGTGATTTAAGGAACAGTTTTGTTTTTCTGTAATATTACAAGAAGTAGGTTCCTCCATATCTGAAACTTATCACAAAATATTTTACATGTGCTAGAAAAAGCCTTTTTATTGTTTCAAAAAAATATAGATTATCTGTGTAATGGTGAGTGACACATCAGCTTTAGTTTATCAGATATCAATATGTAGTTTGTTTTTCAAGGCAGATACTCAAATTTTCTTTACTGTGTTTTAAATTTGGGGGACGATCAAATCATACTCATATGCTTTAGATTATCCAGAGCGAGTAGCTTATTTAACTAAGTACAGGAATGGACACAGTAAATATAAGCAGTTACTCTGTCTGTTTCCAATAAAGATAAACAAATTTTTGTTGTAAATGACTACTGCCTACAATTTACTGATTTGAGATAGTTTCCTGACAAATGCGGAGATTTTATTGTAGTATGGTAATACATTATTCCTTTGAAATTATACAGGGTGTGACCAAAAATACAGATCATAAATTAAATCACATATTCTGAGACCAAAAATAGTTCGACTGAACCTAACTTATCTTAGTACAAATGTGCACACAAAAAAAGTTATAGCCCTTTTAATTTACAAAATGAAAATCGATTTTTTCCAATATATCGAAAACTATTAGAGATTTTTTATTGAAAATGGACATGTGGCATTCTTATGGCAGGAACATCTTTAAAAAAAATAACACATGAAATTTGTGCACTCCATAAACATTTTATGGGGGTGTTGTTCCCTTAAACCCCCCAAATATTTGTCTACGTTCCAATTCAATTATTATTGTGGTACCATTAGTTAAACAAAATGTTTTTAAAACTTTTTTGCCTCTTAGTACTTTTTCGATAAGCCAGTTTTAATCGAGATATTTTGCCAAAGAGGCAGGCGGGTGGCAAATTGAAAATTGAATTTAAGCGGAAAGCAATGCTTATTTCTTAAATAATCATTTTTTATGTTTTCTAACCTTTTGGACACCCTGAATAAATAATTATGTTAATGTTTATATGACTGAATAGAGAACTGAATAGCCTTTCAAATGAGCTAGCACACGACCCTATTTTCATTTAAAAAATCATCGATTATGTCATCAGGCCTAGATGGATGAGGTCACTAGTATGATACACATGCCAAAAATCATAATTTAAAAATAAAAATCGACCTGATTCGGGATTTTTCCTAAAAGTCGCCGGTTTACGAAATAATGAATTTATTCAATTTGGCTTTGACACACTATACAGTCTTACTTAAGTAACCATTTACAAATACGTGTTGGATTTTAAAGATGCTCAAAATATTTCGATAAAAACTGGCTTATCGAAAAAGTACTAGGAGGCAAAAAAGTTTTAAAAACATTTTGTTTAACTAATGCTACCACAATAATAATTCCATTGGAACGTACATAAATATTAAAGAGGTTTAAGGGAATAAAACCCCCATAAAATTTGTGTGGGGTGCACAAACACTGTTATTTTGTTTTAAGATGTTCCTTCCATAAGAGTGCCACATATCCATTTTCAATAAAAAATCTCCAATAGGTTTCGATATATTGGAAAGAATCGATTCTCATTTTGTACCTTCAAAGGGCTATAAATTTTTTTATTTTTTTTATGTGCAGATTTGTACCAAGGTAAGTTAGGTTCAATCGAACTATTTTTGGTCCCAGAATATGTGATTTAATTTATGACCTGTATTTTTGTACACACTGTATATTAAGTATTACAATAATTGAAACTTATAAGTGGTCATTTTGGTGCTGTGTTGGTAAGTTTATCTCAATTTATTCAATAAATAAAAACAGTAACTGCTTTCGTTAAGGATTTACTAAACAAAGTTGTTTATTTAACTTCTTTAACTGATGATTAAAAAATATTAACAAAACACATTTTTAATATATTTTCCTCTTTTAGTGCACAGTTTAATAAATAATCTCGAAATCAAAAAGAAAAAATAATTAAAAATATTTTCCTTCTAATAAAAATATTGACAAAGAAATTCACTTACCTATTTGAGGGTTAACATAACACATTTTAAGAATCTGCTTGCTTCTAGACATGGTAATAAATATACGACGCAATAAGCGCTACGAACAAGCTGATATTAAAATTAACATCACATCAACGGATCAACATCAACGAGAAATAAACCGAAGTCGAAAGATTCTGTTCTAAAAATAGATACTAACAGCAACGTTGCCATATATCCTATTTTGACGCAATAAAGTACTAGACGAAACGAAGTATACGATAAATATGTATATTATAACCGCGCCACTTCCGTCAATTCGATGAACTAACATTATTCATTTGGTTACAGGTTTAGAATATTATTGCGTCTCCCGATTTTTAGAAGAAGTTTAATATCTCAGAAATCTAACTAGAGAGCGCTATGACGTTTTGGGCTATGACAAAATATAGAAATCTGCATTTAACTAAGGGGCCATTTTTAAGTAGAAGTAGCGGGAAGTCCATAAATTCAGGATGGTTTTATTGCGCCCAATATTCGGACGTAATAGCTCGAAGGACGCAACATTCAATGCAACAGTATATAATATGGAAGCAATAATGATATAAACATGAATATATATATATATATATATATATATATATATATATATATATATATATATATTATATATATATATATATATATATATAATATATACATCCCGCTATCCTTTTAAACCCTTTTCACGTTGCAGTAATTTAGCATCACCAAGAATTGCTATCATTTTCTATTTATAAATTGTGTATGTTCGTTTAGTGCACCTTTGTAGGCTTGGCACTGTTGTCGGTTTTTCAATATTCCGATTTTTTTTATATATTTAATTTTTTACGTCATACCTACGTTTTAACATCGAGCGGTAAAATCACTGTATTTGGCATCATTTTAGAGCCAATAGATGTTGCCGGTATTAATCCTTAAAATAATATTTTAGATACCTAAATATCGATCGCTTTGGGTTCAAGTTCAAAGAACGACATTGAAACTACCTGCTCACAAGTTGCAGTCTCAACGGGTTTTTTCTTCGTTTAGATGTTATATTTATTCAACCTAGATATTTTTGCCCAGAGAATCGTGTAGGGGAATATTTTACATAAATTTCAATTTACAACCTGTTTAGTCGAAGCTATCGATGAATAGCTTGAGATAAATATTATGGTTTTATGGGATTAAGGCCTTAATTATTGGTTGTGATCCTGTTAATGTTTGAAATTGTGATTTCCATTGCTGAAATCGTTCTCAAAAAACGTTTTTTTGTACAAAATGTGTATACACATGTTTACATAATTTGTACAATAAACAAAGTTATTGTAAAATAATAGTGGAAATCAAAACGTTAAATATTAGTTAATTAAAAATGTAATTTTCATCTCAATAACGACCAATAATTGTGGCTTAATCACATAAAAAAATAATATCGGATACCTCGCTAAATAGTTTAAAAAAATCTTATACAGAAATTTAAATTCTAAATAGTATGAGGGGTAGCTGACGAAAAATTCGTAAAGACGTACACTTGATTTTGCTTTGTTTTTTTAAACAATCTTAAAAGGCAAAAAAAAATTTTTTGCTTATAAAACGTTTTGTATACATTCTAAAGAAAAATAATTCAAATAAAAGTTGTAGACCATAAAAAGTTTTTTATGTAGAGAAATACCAAATTTAAATACATAAATAATTGATATAATTTCAAAAAACCGTAAACTTTAAGATATTATGTTTGTAGTAATTTATAAATGTTAATAACTTTGTTTTTTGCCTAACGACAGGTAATATAGCTACTTGAAATTATGGCAATTGATCAGTTATTAAAGTGTGCTAAATATCAAGCAGATCAAAAAATATTTTACAATTTATTCAATTTGTTTATGACAGAAACCGATTATTTAAACAACCGTACTTGTCCAAACAGTATGACTCTACAAGTATTTTGTAACTTGCAATCGATTCTTTGCGCTTTCAGTTTTAGGGTGTATTAAAAAAACTTAAACATATTATTAAATTTTTTATTAAAAACAGTTTGAATAGGGGACTTTTTAGTTTTTAGACCACTTCACGTTTTTTCAGTTTCTTTGACAAGTGAGGATTGTCTATTCGCTTATTTCTTTATATGGGCTATGAGCAATTATCTAGTCAAGTCAACACTATTATAGAAGTTACCCATACTTTTCCAGTACTCATTCAGACGGTTCATCTTAATTGTCCCCATATGGAACATAAGTCCGAGAAAAGTCTTAAATTCTGTTTGTGTTGTCTCTTTCCAAAACGCAATCCTCGATTTTTCTGAACGACTTTGTGCAAATATTTCGTCAGAGTCAATCAGAGTCACTTCCATCATTCATTTAATCTACATCGTCCTCGACAGATGCTTCTAACAATGATTGTAATTCAGCAGTGGTCAATCTACGTTTATGTTCACATCTAGCTTTTTTAGATGTCGAAGGCATATTATTTACATCCATCTTTTTATAAATACTATAACTCACTTTTACGGAGGTAATTAATAATAAAAACGTTCTACTAGAAACTATCAACTTACGACTTCCAATACTATAGGCCACTTGAGGCACAATACGTTTTTACTCAATAATAGTTCCTGTATAAGAAAAATTATTTTTTAATGTGCTTCAATGAAGCACACTAGACATATTGCAGTATTGCCATCACATTCTTCACAGTATGTTTTAACTTTCTACTAGTCATGCTTCTTCTTAAAAGTTTGTAACATCTTGTACACTTTCTTCTCTTTGTATTATCTACATCGCTTGGCCTGAGATGGTATCTTTGGGTGTAACTAGGGTTACAACATTTCTTTAATTGCAAATGCTTTCGCGAACTCCAGTCTGAACATAAGGATAGGTTGTCGCTTTTTTTACGTTTTCTATTATTTAGCAACTTAGCATTGACTACTACGGTATTAAATGCGGCATTAAATATTAATTCCACTGCCACTTTCCGGTACCACTTCAGAATTTTGCGTATTGGGCTTTGGTAAGAAGCCACTTGATCACTAAAATCAATACTCTTTTTCACCAAGTTATAATCGAGAATAGTTTGTGGTTTTAGTACTTGTGTATAATTTTTCTTTTCATTTGATTAAACCAAGATACAACTATTATGTTTAAATGTTGTAAGGATTAAAGCCGGTCTTTTGTCGACCCATTTTATCACTTGTAAAATCAATAATCGAGATTTTGGTTTTACATGTTTTTATAGTAAAACATCTGCACATGAATAATTCGTTTCTTGAACAATGATTTCAATTCAACGACCAATATTCTAAAATAAGGTGTTATTACGTCGTCTGGAATATTATAAACTGGTTCTCTTTCACAAAGCATTGGAAATATGGTTTACATTCTATATTTAGAAAAATCTGTTACTGCAACTCTTGTTCGACTAAACTAAACTAAATTAATACACAAAACAAATTAATCTATTTTTTTTTATAGAAATGCAGATTCCTGTTGGATTTTTATCAGTGAGG
Organism: Diabrotica undecimpunctata; assembly: GCF_040954645.1. Classification (NCBI taxonomy): domain Eukaryota; kingdom Metazoa; phylum Arthropoda; class Insecta; order Coleoptera; family Chrysomelidae; genus Diabrotica; species Diabrotica undecimpunctata. The sequence continues at coordinate 112,308,536 of NC_092808.1, read as the reverse complement.
CATGAGTCACTGGTGTCTCGTATATCCGGACCTCTTATCGCATTACAAACATAATTCTCAATTAGCAGTGCGGTACAAGATACATTTAGGTCGTATAATCTTAAAGCCGTAATAAGACCATAAGACCGTATGTTATAAATAAATATATTCCTATAAGAATTATCTTGAAAGATGAAAAAATACAATAAAAAAGTGCAATATTAAGTGTTATTTAAAAAATAATAAGTCATTCACGGGCGTACAGTTAAAAACAAAAGTTTTCAGTGTTCTATTGCTTGATTATTATTATCTGGTATTCTGAAAATGTTGACATTTTTTCCTGGTCTGATCTTCCTCAACTAACGTCATCTTTCTTATTTGGTGGGTTGTATTGTTCAGGTCTCTTTAAGTGTTTTTGTTGCTATCCATAGTGAATGATTTTCTTTAGACAATGTACTAATGTAGTGTTCAAATGTGGAATTGCGTGCATCATGTAGCGCTGATCTTAATTGTCTGATTATCTATCTCTTGCTCTTCATTTTTCGACTATTAGTTGTATAATATAATTCTGAGTGTTATTTGTGTTTTCTTGATTTGGAATTGTTAATCGTGTAGCTCCATATGAAATAGTAGAAGATGAAAACGACAGCATATTCATCGATAAAAAAAGGAAACGCGATAAAGATATCTGAAACAACTGTTTTATGTTTTACCAAAACAGATGAACAGAGCACTATAAAGAGGAAGTAGAATTAGCTATGAAACAGCTTGAATGGGGAAAAGAAGTAAGCTTAGACCAAATACCAGCAGGAATTATTCAACTGAGGAAAAAAATTAAATGGATATTTTACGCTAATATTTCACGTTCTGCGACGCATTCCACGTTTGACACACTGAGGGCTATGATGTATCATTTATGTGAAATAATTACATGGTGTAAACTCCGATTTTAACACATTTATGTAAAAATTTCCAAATCGGTATGATATAAGAACTACGTATAACGGGTTGCCTATCTTGATATGTAATTTATCTATATGTAAATGTAATTTTTAAGCTGCCTAAAATTACGTCCGTTTTCGCTCTTAGTTAGGTTATGTTATTGTATGTAATTTGTGGAAACAATTTACTATTTTTTTATAATTATAATAAAATAAACTAATGGCTTCAATTAAAAAGAAGACAACCAGGAAACAATTGGAAGTGATGTTAGACTTCATAAAAATAAATAGTGCTTACTGGCAAAATAGTCAAGGAAGGCTAAGAAAGTAGCCCAATTGTGAGAGGAATTTGCTATCATGGTAAATACAGTAGATGGTGGCCCTAAAAAAACAGCAGAACAATGAAGACATGTAAGAAAATTAATTTCTGTTACTATCAAATTTAATAAATGCTAAATTTTTAGGTGTTCAATGAGTGGAAGATTTTGCAACTCATTTCAAAGATTCATTTGGGGAGCCCCAGATTATAAATACATTTAATTTTAAAGGTAAAGATTAATGATTGATGTATTATGTTTATTATGGTGTATAATATTTTTCAGAAGGAAAAGGAAATCAACCTGTGAAAATTAAAAAGGCAATAGTTTTATTTAATATTCTATAAATATGTCCTTTATAAAATTATATCTCAATTATGGAATAAACTGAATATAAACATTTTTATTTAACAATTTTATAACTTTTATAACAATTTTTTAGCCGCTTTGTAATATGTTTCAGATTTTTTGTTTTGTCTTGATCTTTGTGTTATTCTTTTTGATTTTGTAACTAATTGTAACATTAATATGTACCTACATATCATTATGAAATATACTAATTATAAACACTTTTATTTAACAATTTGTTTTTATTTTACAACACGATGTTTGCAGCAATAATACTTCTTCATATTCTCTAAGGGTTATGAGCACATTTGGACCATTTTGTAATATATTTTAGTTTGTTTTACCATTATCATTAGTCAACATCAATGCAACACAGGAATATATGTTTCCAGCTTTAACAAGGCTATAATGTAAAACTCTGTGCTTGTGCAAATAATTCTTTAGGACAATCCTCCATTCACCCCTGTGTCTACCAACTCTTCTCTACATTCTAACTCCAATAGATTTTAAATCATCCTCTAAATTGTCTTGATACCTAAGTCTTGGTCTTCTTCAGCTTTATTGTCCCATCAGCCCTCTTCTGTTAAAAACCTTTCCAACTGTTGCACCTACCTCTTGCCTGATGAAATGCTCTATCCATGTAAGGTATGCTACCTTAATGAATTTTATGTCAGGTTCCACAAAGGTTCTATACAACCCAAACTTGTAATGCCTGTGCTACAAACCTTGTTCTTTGTAGTAGTATATTTTAGGTGTATTTGTAGGTTTACTTTGTGGTATATTTTAGGTTTGTGTTAATTTTTAAAATTGTATTCTTTACTAGTATGTTTTAATTTTCCAAGGGTTTTAACAAATTTTGGACTACTTTGTAATATATTTTAAATTTGTTTGTTTTAAACTTTTTGCAATTAATTGTAACATACAGGTTTTATGTTTTTAAACATTTTTATTTAACAATTTTATAACACAAAGTTTGTATAAATATAAATCATATAATTATAAAATAAACTGAGGATAAACATTTTTATTTAAATATTTTATAACATAGCATTTGCAGCGATAACACTTCTTTATATTCTCTAAGGGTTTTCAAAACCTTTGAGCCAGGTTGTAATATATTTTTATTTTGTTAGTGTTGTGTCATTTTTGTAATTAAATGTAACATACATGATTTATGTTTTTGTTTTTAACAATATATAAACATTTTTAATTTAATATGTTATAATACAGTTTGCAGCAATATAATATATTTGTATTATCTAAACATTTAAAAAAAAATTGAGCCACTTAGTAATATGTTTTAGATTGTTTGTTTTGAGCTTTTTGTAATTAGTTGAAATATTAACATTTATATCACTAAACTATACTAGATTATAAAACTCTATCATATATATTATAAAATGATGAAATATCACTAAATTGTAAAATTATATTACTAAACTATATTTGATTATAAAACTATTACTATTTATCATTGTGAAATAAATAAATTATGAAAATATTAATAAGTTTTTGTTTCATTACACAAAGTTTGCAGCAATAACACTTCTTATTCTCTGTGCTTCCAACACCCAACCATTGTTTTGATTTGCCTCCTTTGGAATCATTTCCATGAGAACTACAGTCTGTACTTCATCTTTTTCACCATTTTGGCACCAAGTGTTCCACTATCCCTGCAGCTATTTCTGTTAATACTTTACTAAATGTACTTTGTTCCATTGAAAATAACAGGTTGTTACCAGTACATTTTTGGTAACTTCCATTTCCTACAAAATTAAGTAGGGAGAGAACCTTTAATTCTATTGCAATTTAGTTAGAGCTGGTTATCTATTTCATATGGGTTACTGGTGTCCCGTAACTGACGTTGCTCTACATTTACATAATTTCTTTCTGCCACATCATTCAATTCATTGAGTAATAAATTTACAAAATCCATTTTTTCAAAAACAAACAAGAAGCCAAAAGTTAGGTTAATTTGAATTATCTGACAGATCTTCAGGATATGACAGAACCGAAAATAACGTTTTATGTAATTTTCTGCTGTGGCTTGGTCATTTTACGCATAGCAACGCAGGGCATGATACATCATACCGTTTTTACATATTATGTTTTCAGAACTGTAATCTGATGTACGTTTTCTGAATTTTACACTAGTATGTAATTATTTACGTAAATGATACATCATAGCCCCCACTGTCTTGTTTAGTTTTCTGTCATTCTATTTGTTAAATCCTATCTCATTCTCATCACAGCGTCAAGGAGCAGTAAATGTGTGCACTAAACGGGAGGCATATGTCTAACAGTGAACGTTGGAGATTTTTCGAGTTTATCATATCTTCTTTAAGTGTCTCTCCTATCGGAGATTGGATATCATTAGGGCGATTCTAATTTTATTTACTGCTGTTTTGAATAATTCGTTAGTGGTACAGCCAAACCACTCTCTTAAATTTCTCATCCAGGACATTCTTATACGGCCTGGATTTCTGCGTCCTTGGATTTTTCCTTGCATTATATTTTGTAGGAATGTGTACTTTTGTCCTCTCATCAGGTGGCCAAACTATTCAAGTTTTCTCTTTTTTATATTCAGTATAACTATTGGATCGTTATTTATTCTGCGTATTACCTCTTCATTTGTAATTTTATCCACCCAACTTATTTTTAGTATACGGCGGTAGCACCACATCTCAAAGCTTTCAAGATTTTTAACATTCTTCTGTTTAAGAGCCCATGCCTCAACAACCGTAAAGCAAAGTACTGAATACATACTAAGTAGTTAACTAAAAGTGGACGTATGCAAAGATATGCATGACGAAATCGTATGGTATTCGCTAATAATCCTGTCACGTAATATGTCACACACTTCTGTGCGTTAATTCGTTTTATTGCTGCCAGTTTAAGGTGTTATTACATGCCGCCATGTTTAATTTTTCTCCACCATCGTATTATCTCCGTTAAATCCTATCATTTTAGGCTCCATATGTCATGATTAGACCTATAGGACCGGAGATACGCAACTAAGGCTCTTTTGACATAAATAGTCTATAGGAGCAAAGATATATACCTAAGGTCCTTTTGGTGTTAATGTATTTGATTTCTACGTCGTAGTATTCTATTGGTTAAATAGTACCATTTGAGGTACTGTACGTCACGATTGGACTAATAGGATCAAAGATACATAACTAAGGCCCTTTTGCCAGGCTACTCTATTTAATTTTTATATCTCATTGTATTCTATTAGTTAAATTCTATCATTTGAGGTACGAAACGTCACGATTGGACTAATAGGACCGCAGATACATAACTAAGGCCCTTTTGACAAGCTGATGTATTTTATTTTTCTATGTTATTGTAATCGATTGGTTAAATCCTATCATTTGAGGTACTGTACGTCACGATTGGGCCACTAAAAACGAAGATACGTAACTAAGGCCCTTTTGACGTGATGCTGTATTTGATTTCTATGTCGTTGTATTCTATTGGTTAAGTGCTATCATTTGAGGTATCGTACGTCACGATTGGACTAATAGGACCAAAGATACATAACTAAGGCCATTTTGACATGCTACTCCATTTAATTTTTATACCTCATTGTATTTTATTTGTCAAATCCTTTCATTTGAGGTACTGCACATCATGATTGGACTAATAAAACTAAAGATACACAACTAAGGCCCTTTTGACATTGTTCTGCATCTGATTTTTCTATCCCATTGTATTATTTATGTTAAATCCTATCATTAGAGGTACTATACGTCACGATTGGACTAATAGGACCGAAGATACGTGACTACGGCCCTTTGGACATGTTGCTGTATTTCATTTTTTTATTTCATTGTTTTCAATTGGTTAAATCCTGTCATTTGAAATACTGTACGTCACGATTGGACTTATAGAAACGAAGATATATAATTAAGGCCTTTTTGACATGCTGCTATATTTGATTTTTCTGTCTTATTGTATTTTATTGGTTCAATTCTATCATTTGAGGGGCTGTACGTCGCGACTGGACGAATTGGAGTGAAGATACAATAGGTAGTTGCAATATATCATAACCCGTTCCTTTTAACCAAACATGATTCCAAAATGATTTGTGGATGAAAAAAATATATATATATTCTTAAATTTACTATTTCGTTGTGGGCAATATTATATTCAACAGCGATGCCAAATTTCTGATGCTAAAATGATTGATAATGAAAGTGGGATATACATTTTCATGTATATAATGGCAGCGAGTAAACGGTAAAACCCTGAACTAAATATATATAATATTTTCACTGTACCATCATTTTAGACTCAAACATTTTCTGGAATAAACTTGTATAACTCAGTAAGGGATAAAAAGAGAAAGCGGATATTTTAAAATATCAACACGGTATCAACACTCTAATCAATGATATGGTTAAAATTCTTGTACCAAGTACAGGAAAAAAGTTATTAAGGTCTTGTAAAGTAGCGTCGATATACAGATGCTACTTTGCAAGACGATGCTAAATTGATGGTAAAAGCATAATGTATCGATGCGAAAATGATAGTATGATATATATATATATATATATATATATATATATATATATATATATATATATATATATATATATATATATATATATATATATATATATATATATATATATATATATATATATATATATATATATATATATATATATATATATATATATATATATATATATATATATATATATATATATATATATATATATATATATATATATATATATATATATATATATATATATATATATATATATATATATATATATATATATATATATATATATATATATATATATATATATATATATATATATATATATATATATATATATATATATATATATATATATATATATATATATATATATATATATATATATATATATATATATATATATATATATATATATATATATATATATATATATATATATATATATATATATATATATATATATATATATATATATATATATATATATATATATATATATATATATATATATATATATATATATATATATATATATATATATATATATATATATATATATATATATATATATATATATATATATATATATATATATATATATATATATATATATATATATATATATATATATATATATATATATATATATATATATATATATATATATATATATATATATATATATATATATATATATATATATATATATATATATATATATATATATATATATATATATATATATATATATATATATATATATATATATATATATATATATATATATATATATATATATATATATATATATATATATATATATATATATATATATATATATATATATATATATATATATATATATATATATATATATATATATATATATATATATATATATATATATATATATATATATATATATATATATATATATATATATATATATATGTTAGTTTTGATATTTCCGCGGGAGCTGTATGTTATATCAATGATATTCCGGGTTTGACTCCGCGTTAAATGTTGTTGGTTTTGATAAAAACCATTTTGACGACGTTTCGGCAAGATCTCACTTGCCATTTTCAAGTCTCTCTGGATGGTCTGCTTCTTGTCGATGTTCGAGTGGAAGTGACGCTACGGGTGTTAGGCAGCTGGCTTTTGTAGTTACTGCGTGTTGCGCGCGCTCTTGTAATTGGTCCGGTGCGCAGGTCAGTGGGCGGGGTCTTGGTCGATTCCGTTCTTGCGTTATTCTTCGGGATAATTGTTTTCCATGTTTTTGGCAATCTTTGGGCACATCGAGACGATGCCCTTACTGGTACGTAGACAATTAAAGACGCTCTTACATTTAATTTCCATTCTCTTAGCTTTCTGTGCGGTGAGTTGAGTATGTTAAATATAATTTATTTACATATTTCTGTTGTTAGAGAATAACTATATGTGTCTCTAGTAAAATATATATCTATTTAGTTTATAGCTTATTTATATTTATATTTTTATATTATATTTTAGATATTTCTACTTTAAAAGAAATAAACCAACCGAACTAACAATATATTTTTAATCACCTAATGCCCCCAGATTGAATACTCAAATAGTGAAGTCACAGACATACTCAAAACACCAGTTTTTTCGTTTTAAATTAAAAATCCTAAATGTTTTAGCAAATTAAAAATGTTGTCACCCTTCACTTGTTTATTCACTACTATTTTTATATATTGTATCGTATCAAAAATCGATTGATAAGCAAATTTACGAAAAATACTTGAGATATTTTGACTCTATCTACAATAAACTTGTTTTCAAATGTATGAATCATGATCTAAATCCGTTAATTGTATATTGTTTAATATCAAAATACTTTTTTGCATATCAATTTTTTGGATTGCCGCTTTACCTTTCGATATTCTACTCCGTATATATCGATACTATATTGGTTCATAGGATATAATGTTTTCTATCACATTCGCTGCCAACTGTAGCAAAAGGCGTTTTGCGTGCGTGAATCAGGTGCCATTGTCGCCAAAAGGCTTTTTGCCTTACTTCAGTGGGGTGCCACTGCCGCCTGCTGGCGTTCACAATTTGTGGAAATAAATGGGTTCTTTTGCCAATCAGCTCTACGCATAATTACTTCTTGTTTTGCAGGCACCTAGATAAAGGTTCAATTCATACATTTTTGACTCTGGTTAAGTTCTTCATTACCTATTCCAATATTTTTCCTAAAAATACACTCAGGAAGAACGTAACAGTGTTTTATTATGTTAAATATTACGAATTCATAGTTTTTTAGTTTATTGATAAGTAGACAGTATTGATATGTATTTCCTAATATAATATGTAAATATTATATTTGTTAGTAGGGGATTATATGCACGTAAAAAGAAAATAGCAAATTCTGAATTAGGAGATAACCCAACAACCATCAAGAACATGGCATTTACAAAAAATCAAGAGTTACTGGTGCCTTTGCCTAGTGATAAACCCTTAGACTATTTTAGACTGTTACTGATTGATTAATTTTTACAACAAGTTTAACATCAATCCAACGAATATACAATATCTGTCTTTTTGTGGAAAGAATAGGAACATGAATCTAGAATTGCATTTATTAGAAGAAAAACTAAACGTTGGTTATTACAAGAAAAACTAAATGTTGGACATGCTGTTTACATGCACAATTTCTATAATTCTTTCGAATTAGCCAAGAATCTTCTGGATGCTAAGACCCATTGTACTGACAGTGTAGAAAAATTAATCCAAAAGATGTTACACAAAAAATACTACTCAAAGGCGATGCCATTGCAAAATACATAGATGGTGTATATAATATATACACCATCTACTATAATTGGAAAGTGGAAGGATACAAAGGACGTCCTTTACATATCGACTAATACATATCGGAATAATCCAGAAAACGAATCAGTTTATATGACTTACGTATGTCAGTCATTAGAGATATGCTGACTTCAGAACTAATTGAAGAACCGTTAATTGTAAAGCAACATATTGTGACAAAACGCCAAAAAAAGAGTGAAAAAAAAAAAGAGTTATCCGAAAACGGTGTGCAACATGTGCTGAGAAAGGATCACGTGAAGGAACAGTGTATGACTGTCCTAACGCTTCCGGCTTTTGTTTGGACTATTGCATAATATCTCGTAAGTAACAACTTGAATTTATGTTGATAAATATTTTGTGTTCAGATATAAAGTTTTTTTTTTTTAACTTTAAGTTTTTTACGTTTCTTTGTGAAGGTCATTGTAAGTTCAGTTTCCTAAGATTTTTGACTCCTTTCCGTGTTAGGTGGCGTATAGGAATTATCACCGTAGTTAGGTGCCAGTGACGCCTTTAGGCGTTTATTATTTTTTTTTTTTTCTCCTACCCCAAGCCTACATTTTATTTTTGAACTAACCTTGTAGATAATTGAGATAAAATGTGACACCAATAGTGAGTAACTAATAAACAGGTGGCAGCGAATGTGCTATAGAGCGTTTCAGGTTAAGAACGGAACGTTACGTAAATAGAGCTACGTATGTCTTATGAACGATAGAAGAGCGCCGATGCCACGGCGAGCACAACCACGATTCAAGAGTTGTATTTGTATTTTCTTTTCCACAGAACTGAATTCAAATGAATGTGTTCTAACGTAACTGACCAGAAGTGCCCATCGGACACAAGAGAATATAACATGCCATTAGAATCATGGCCATTAAAAACTAATTATCTTCGTATCTCGTACCTATAATTTTAACAAGGCTTTGTGGTTGTTTAGTAGTTATTCTGACTTCACCGGTTAATGATCATTGAAAATGGAAATTCAAAAATTACGCCAATGGAATATCTTGGACATCCGTGCAAAACAAATTATTTTAAATGTATTCAATTATCATCTAGAGTGGTGAAAGTGTTAGAAGTTTAATCGATAAAGTAAGTGCTATGAAGGGGGTAGGTTCAAGTACTATTTCTAAAATACGCAAAGAAGCTGAACATTGAACAAAGTTTTTGCACTGGTTAAAAAAGATAAAGATTTAGCAAACATGTCACGCACAACAATGTGAAGAATTCTCATGAAATGAACTTTATTTTTTGCAAACGAGGAGTTTAGTCGACCACTACGGAACGGCCCGATATTCTGAAATGGAGGCATCAGTATTTGCGTGAGATAAAAAAAATTTTGTTCCCAAGGATACACCGTCGTTTATTTGTATGAAACTTAAGTGAATGTCGGACATAGTGTTTCTAAAGAATGGAAGGACCTCTCATCATGACTTCAGGTAGAGATGCGTTTGTTAAGTGGTTGTCAACAAATCTAAAACAGCCGACACAACGAGGCCTCTGATTTGTTATAGTGCATGCGGGTAGTGAATTGAGCTTTGTAGAATGTGCTGCTTTTTGGTTTTTACCTAAAAAAAACTCTGTGGACTATCATGATGAGAGAATGGTCCTATATTTGAACAATGGTTTAAGAAAGAGGTGCTTCCTAATCTTTCAGAGAAATCTGTTATGGTGAAAAACAACGCCTCCTACCATTCGAGGAGAGAAGAAGCGATTCCGATACAAGCGTTTAATAAAGATCAAATTAAGACATGGTTGATACAGAAATATATCTTTTTTGAAGAAGATTATTTAAAATCAGAACTTATTGAAGAGATGTGCAAAGAGAAAAAATGTTGCCATTCTGAGACTACCTCCATACAATTGTGAGTTGAATCCAATTGAAAAAGTATGGAGTCAAGTCAGAAGATATATTGCCTCACACAACACAGAAAGAGCAAAAATTTTGGGTTATTGACGGGTTGATGGACGATATTGATCCTGTGGTATTAAATGTGACGGTTGACAGTGATAGCGATGACAGTAGCAGCGATGATATAAATATGTAATGTGAAACAATAGTAAAGTTTAAGCGAGTTTAAAATTTGAGAATTAGTTTTTTCTACTACACGTAAAAAATTTCGAAAGCCAATTTTCCATACAAAGCTGGTCTGCAAAATTATTATACAAAAACAAAGTATCGTATTTCTCTTTGGCCATTGTTTTGAAGATAAGTTTTTGGTATCAAATTTTCAAAAACAAAGAGTTCCCGATTTTCCAGTTTTTACCCTTTTTTGCACTTTTGAAAAACACTGGACTTTTTAACAAACTGCACAAACACATTTTAATAGAAAACTGCACTGAAAACAATTTTACCTGTCTATTTTTGTCGTAGATATAATATTTTTCGAGATATTCAAGATAAACATTACATTCAAAACCAACCAACTCTAAATAGATCCCGTCTTAACTTTTAAGAATTAATTCAGTAAGAGTTCATTCAGATCTCATCTTCATTCGTGTGATGCCAATTTCTAATTAGTTATGTTCAATATAATAATAAGCCACAATAAAATTTCTAAAATAACTATAACTTGGTATGACTTTTACCTTTGAACTAGAGGGAAATTCTGGTGATGTTTTTCTCGGTTTAGGACTTGGTGGAACTGTTTGGGTCGGAGAATCTGGAAGTTCGCTAGGAGACACGATTCCGCTAGTTAAACGACTAAAATCAGACACTACTGAACTTCTATCGTCATGAATGGAGTGTTGTTCTATACTATCTAAAGATGCCAATGAACTCGACCTAAAAGACATAAAAAATATAAAGTTCTTTTATGATATACTTTTAAATTCAAATATAGTTGTGTGGATTAACCGCGATATGTCTCCTTTTCTCTTAACTATTCGATTCCTGTCGATCATAATGAATTTTGAAATCGATGAGCGTGGGAGTCGATCGAACCAGAGTCGCCTGATGACTGTTGGGCAGAACTCACACAGATAGAAAAGTGGTTGATGTTCGTTTGTAAAAGTGTCAAAAACCACGTTGAATCCAATCGGTAAGTCAAACCATAGTTTTCTTATATATTAAGCAATATTTTGATTGTTCATTACAACTATTATTATTTCATTGTTTTCATTACACCTATGACTTATATTAATTTATCTCACCAGGGCTATTGAACGGAGCCATAGTAGGTATTTTAATTGATAATCCAAGGGCCAAGTGGAAGAAGGTGTTATGTAACATTTATTAAAAAAACTTAGTTTTGTTATGCAATAATGTTTTAAATACCTATTTATCATAAATTGTTGTTGCTTTAACTCTATCTAGTATATTAAAGGCAAGACACAAATGCATAAGGTGTTAAGTACAGTAAAAATATTAGTAGATACTGGAATAAGGAGTCATGGGCACATAACGCATTTTTCCATTCATAAGCTACCTAATTGATTACACCTTGCAAATGGTAACACTGCTAACCTTCCATCATCTGATGTCTCGAGGTCATAATAAACGTGAAATGAAACAAAACTATTCTTTTCATTCCTCTAGTGAATTCAGTCGGCTGTCGAAAGTAATTTTTGACATAATTTCTCTCGCTAAAAATATTATCTCGCGATAAAGAAGAAATTATTTTGTTGTTAAACAAATACTATATCTTAAAGTGGAAAAAGGTTGGTTGAAAACGCGCTAACACAATATGCTGATTTAAATTATGCTTTAAATACCAGTATCGGCAATGAAATAGAAGGTACGTGCATAACGAAATTTAATTTTTAGTTGGTACTCAACACATATTACCTGAGAAAGAACATGTTACAGATTTACCAACGACACAGATGTATGCATTAAGTGGCAGTAAATATATTTCCTGTGAAGGAGCACCAAAAGGGGTGGAAATGGTGCCAAAATCCATAAACAAAGAAGATAGAGATTTGAGTTCTTCAAGTATTAATATTGAAAATAAGATGGAAGATAATAATTTTTTAATAATGTGGAAGCATCAATTGTTCAAGTTTTAATATTTTAGTTCTAATACAGGTACTTTTTAGTTGACACACAACAAATGTCGGATGATCATTCGGTTCTACATTCACCTGCGTCATGTCTATTTGAATCAAGTGGCAGTGAATATGTTTCAGACGAAGCGAAATCCAGTGAAGATGGTGACAGTGTAAAATTAGCAAGTATTGGAGTAAGTAGTAAATATGTTTTTTTAATTATATCAACAATATGTCAATCTGTTACTGTTACTGATTTTATAAATAAATAAATGATTTTATTGAAGTTAAATGTGTCGATAGCAATTAAAGTAAATTGTATACTCACGCTTAATCAAGCCATTAAGAGCGATGCTGGAAATATTTATATTCCACTATGCATCAACAATAAACGTGAAATGAAACAGAACTATTCTTTTCATTCCAATATTCCCAGCATCGCTCTTAATGGCTTGATTAAGCGTGAGTATACAATTTACTTTAATTGCTATCGACACATTTAACTTCATCTTTCCTCACTAGATGTCTCTAGTAACATACTCTGGTAATTATTTTTTCTATAATTGCCAGAGTAGTCGGTGCGTTTTGATTTGGTTTGAGTCTTCTTACAAACTCTCTCTGATGACGGGTAGACCCAGAAACACGTGTTAGGGAAAGGTAAGAGACTCAAATTAAATCGAAACACAACAATTTTCGTATAATGATTTTATTTGTAGTTAACTCTTTATTTCGGTAAATAATCTATTCCTTTTGGTACTTGGTTATAATAGAAGAAGGTATTATGTACATTTTTGTTAAAAAAGAAGGTGAAACTGCTAGTATTAAAAAACTTAATAAATAACAAAAGACTTATTACTTATGTCCTAACATAAACACCAATAATGTAATAGTTCCACTGTTTTTAATAAAAAAAATGCTAGCATGATTCACTAAAAGTGGATTATCTTGAAAATTAATTTTTGTAACTTAACACCTCCTTCCATTTGGCCCTTCCATTATTAGTAACTTGTAATAGACCATTGATTAATTCGTAACTGTATATTTTTATTGGATTATTTAATAATACATTGACAATAATGAAATAAAATCAAATAGATGCATGTTCAGATTTAGATAATTTTTTAAATGCAACTGCAGTAAAACATGTTCTCCCGCTCACCCATTTGAACGCCTAACATTATTTCAAATTTTAAACCATGTATATGTTTAGTTTTTAGATTTCCAACGCTGTATAACTAAATAACGTGTAATTAAATATATTACATAATTATCAAAATTAATATACCTTGAGAACATAAGGGGCGTTTCTTCTGCATAGTTCACTACCCTTTCAAATTTTACTGCTTTGGTTTCGACAGATGATTTTGTTGATATCTTCTCCACATTTTTTACATTTTCTAAATTTCTATTTTCACTTTCTTTTGTTTCCTTGATTCTTTCGTTTGCTGGTATGGAAGTCAATGAACCGAAACTACTAACTCTCGAAAAGTAGCCGGGTGTACCCTCTTCTGCATAATTAACCGGTTTCTCTGGCGACATTAGACCTGAACTAAGTTCAGATTTGGGAATTTTTTCTGTCAATTTCGTTCGATGGTCAAGGTCGGAAATATCTTCCGTACTGCATCGTTCTTTTTCTTCTGGACTTTCGCTTATCTAAAAGAAAAAATATCTTAAAATAAATACGATAAGTTCTGAAAGATAAATACACAAAGGACTTAAAAATTGAGGATAAATAAAAGAAATAGAGTTAATTCGAATGATCTGGTTGTCAAGCATCTTACGCTCATTCAACAGGAATTAATCAATACACGTCATCGAACCATGGTATCCTTTCTCTCATTATACACTCATCCATCGGCAGACATTAATCACTAATTCCAATTCAAAATCGCAGAAATAAGTTAGGTTAAAGTTACGATGTTTGAAAAATTTCTGGTTGTGGGCTCCCATCAATTACGCAATAAATCACTTAGAAGAATAATTTAAAGATTTAAACAGTAGTCTACAACAGCAAATATACACAGAAACCTCAAACAAAGATATAACTAACATTTTAATTAAGCAACTTAGAAATCAGAATAACAAAGGTAACCATGAAGTTTGGATATAGAAAATAGGATCGCAAAATGCAATAGAATCAGGGATTTCATAAAAAAACAGCAAACATGAAGTACAACTGGTCTAGACACGTGAAAGGCGGGAAGATGATAGATGAATCGAACAGGTATTTTGAAATGTTCATAGTTCATAGTTTAATCAAAATGAATCGAACAGGTATTTTGGAATGTTCATAGTTTAATCATCAGTTTATATAAAAAATCACAAAAGTTTCACTTAAAAATTCTTTATAAATGGTAATAATTAAAAAGACCCTTTCGGAATACATCACAACAGAACGTTTTCGGATTAACAAGTCTATCATCAGTGCATTTACCTGGAAAAGTATTACCGCTTTAGTGAATACAAACGTAAAGGTTAAAATAACAATGTGGTTCTCGGGATAGAGCCTATTTAGAGTTTCACCTCAATTTTTCATATTCTGAATATTAGTTAAATTGTCTGATTGAACTTTTATTTGATTCTGAAAAAATTGAGTGTATTAGTGACAAAGTTAAATAAAATATCAGGGTATAAATATATGTGTATAACATAATGTAGTGGGTTGTAGTTGTGAAAGCTGGTTAAATGTAAACGTAAGTGATAATAAGGCTCTTTATGTTTAAAGATAACATTTGGTATCTGGAAAAAAAATTGTGTTGATTGAGTGTACATTTGTTGTGTCTTCTTCTTTAAGTACCATCTTCTATCGAAGGTTGGAAATCATCATGACTATGCGGACTCTGTTGACTGCCGCTCTAAAAAGTTCTGCACTACTGCATTCAAACCATTCCCTTAAGTTCTTAAGCCAGGATATTCTTCGTCTTCCAACATTTCGCTTTCCTCGGATTTTGCCTTGCATAATAAGTTGTAATAATGCGTATTTTTGCCCTCTCATCATCACATGTCCTAAGTACTCAAGTTTTCGTCTTTTGATAGTTAATATTATTTCCGCCTCATTTCCTATCCTTCTAGTTACTTCCACGTTTGAAATTCTTTGAATCCATGATATTCGTAGGAATCTTCTGTAACACCAAAATTCAAAGGCGGCCAACTTATTCAGATGGACTTGTTTTAGTGTCCA
Source organism: Diabrotica undecimpunctata (assembly GCF_040954645.1). Taxonomy (NCBI): domain Eukaryota; kingdom Metazoa; phylum Arthropoda; class Insecta; order Coleoptera; family Chrysomelidae; genus Diabrotica; species Diabrotica undecimpunctata. Next base: position 112,292,435 of record NC_092808.1, on the reverse strand, counting down.
CGCTTCCAAGCCATAAAGAAGAGTAGAGAACACGTAACATCGAAGCATTCTCAGGCGTAGTTCTAACCTTATATCCTGACAACAAAGAAAGACATTTGTTGTGTAGTTGAATGTTAAAGATTTAATTGTTAACTGATTTATGAATGGCTAATTACATTATGGAAAACCAACAAAATTTATGTCTAAAAGATGACATAATCAAGCTAAAGAACAATTTCGTGATTTTATATTTATATAGTAGGTGACCAAATAACTGAAAAGAAACAGATCTCCAGAGCTCCAACCACGAACCATAAAAGAATGTTAAAAGGATTAGATAAAAGTATATTATAATAGTGAATGGGTGTATGGCAAACGTACTAGTATTGTTCAAAATAGATAAGATGTTACTGTAATGTTGAAAGATCAGGGTATGCTTTTAAGTGGATAACACTATGTGGAAGGTTGTAGTTGTAAGAACTGATTTGATGTAAAATTTAGGTAAAAATTATGTTACGAGACATTTGGTAATCGGAATTTTTTTTAATTATTGTTGTGTGTGTGGATAGGATGTTAATATAATATTATTCAAAATAAAAATTAGATGCTTTTGTACGGTTGAACCTTAAACGAATTATCTAATAAACTGGGGATATGGGTGAGAAAAATTGAGTATGATTAGGGATTTAGTATGAAGCTATGTGTTTGAAAAAATTGTATGGGGGAATATAGTTATTAGATGTGGATATACTTATGGAAAATTAACTAAGAGGGGGCACGTTAGCATAAGGAACAAAGGCAGGTTGAGAGAAGGAATGCATTAATGAAGCCTTATTGGATACCACAGAGGGTATTATTGTGAATCGTGTAACCGTAAACAATATTAGATATGCAATGATACCTTATTGCTGGCTAATTGCAGTGAAGACTTTCAAAATATTATGAACAAAATAAACCAGGTCTGTGATCAATATGGATTAAAACTCAAAGTTAAGGAAACTAAATTTAATATGATGGTTTGCATACAACATTTTATAAAGGATGACGGTATAAAAGTAGGATATGTCGTACTGGGCCGAATGGAGAAACTCGTGTATCTCGGCAGTAATACGAATGAGAGCTGGGATCCAACCATAGAATTTAAAAGTCAAATAGAACGAGCCGGAGCTACATTTGTAAAAATACGAAACATACTCTGCAGCCATGTTAAAAATGAGGAAGTCCTTAGACGGTTGAACCAAAAACACAACTGGTCAATATCATAAAGAGACGCAAGCTGGAACACTTCGGTCACATTATGAGACAGCCTGGAAAATATGAACGTTTGCATTTCATCATTCAGGAAAAGATCCAAGGTAAACCTGGTCCTGGTAGAAAAGAACATCATAGCTGAAAAATGGAAGACATCGATACGGAAAATCGACTACATCATTATTTAGAGCTGCTGTTAATAAAGTCACGATAGCGAATATGGTAGCCAACATGACATCCAAAGATCGATAACGGTCATAAAACTAGAAAAAAAAATCGGGAACACTGGAAATACAAATTCGTGAATGATGATAATAAGACGATAATAATAAACCATAGGCCTGTTTTGTTAAAATGCTTCAATAAAATGCTGAAATAAAAACTATTTCATATTCAGCCAACCTAAAATAAATACATATTCTTTGAATTTGTTTTGTGACACCACTAATAAAAGTATGATGGAGAGGAGTAACGTTAATCTTCAGGTTTAATGGTACATAGGCTTCTAGATATAAGCCAAAAATCGCACGGATTGAGCGATAATCCCAATAGAATGAAATACATATATACCTTAATATATTTTTTTACATCAATAAAATAAGAATTTTAATATTAAAAACCTACTTTTTTACTATTTTTATGTTCCCTGTCCTTTAATTTATCATTATCGATAACTTGCTTCTCATCTATCCTTAAATCGGACATAGACGTAGCAGTAGAGAAATTAAACGGTGTCTCATATGGAGTATCTTCGGTACAGTAGGTTTTTATCGTATCTTCATTTTTTGCAATTTCTGAATCGGAATCATCTTCGGCGTAACGCAAGGAATAGTCAGTAGGTTGATCCAAATCCGTTTCCGCATATATGTTAAAACTTGATTCTTTATCAGATTTTTGTTTAGTGTAGGTATAATCGTGTTCTTTGCTTGTAGAGGTACTTGGATTGTCCACAATTGGCACCTGTAAAATTAAAAAAATATGTATGAATTGGAAAATAAAAAATACTGTGGTCTTCATAGGACACCGGATAAATGTAAAATGTAACTGCGACGAATAAGCAAATAACATGATTAAGAATCTCACCTTAGTTTCAGAATATTTCTTGCTATAGTCTATGGGCTGATCAGAAACATCGATCTCATCATCATACGCGCAATCCGAAAATTTATTTCTAACGGGAATGAATGTACAATTTGGTCGTTTATATGGTAAACTGGTACTACCGTACGTTTGAGGTATCCTAGGCGTCATCCTAGGATCTGAAGAAAAGCTCGTTGAAGGTTCATTTAAATTAAGACTTGAGAAATTATCTGCAAAGAAAAAAGTACTAATTAATTTATATAAAATACGTTGTTAATATAAAATAGTGGTTTGATTTTATTATATTATATTACATATTTGCCAATGTCATTTAACAACTACACTGTCCATTCAATTGGAACGTTTATCCAGTTTTCGGATTGTTCATGTTTTAAGAAGGGTTTTTTAATCAATTATAAACAAGAGTTAACAAGGGTCGCAGTTAGTTGTATTAAATTGTTTCATGTGGCACCAATTTGTTCAAACCACATGTAGCACATGTCAATATCATCGAATTTAGGGCGAAAGAACTCGTTGGCATATTGTGATATCGTGAACCAGTAACAGTCACTGCTTGGCCAGATTCATTTTCAAAGATGTATGATCCAATGATGCTTCCAGCCCAAAATCCGCACAAAACGGCAAATGGACTCACATTATGCATGTGTGTTCTCAAAACCCCAAATGCGGCAATTGTGACAATTAACAAAGCCAACAAAGTGAAAATATGCTTCATTGCTTGGGATGATTTTGTTCGAAAAATCAGAATACACTTGTTATTGTTCAATAATACATTCAACAAGATCTCGTCGCTGTACATGGTCACTAGGCTTCAGTTCTGGTGTCAAATGAACTTTGTAAGCATGGAGATGCAGATCTTCAGTGAGTATATGCCGCAGAGCTGCTTGAAATTTGCAATTTTTGTCCACGACGCCGAATTGATGTTACTGGGCTTTCATCAACAATCTGACTCACTGCAGACATTGACATTTGTTTATTTTTGGCGGCTTGTTTATTTTTAGACGACCACTGTGTCTAGCATCACCAGTTGATTCAGTCTACCTGAATTTTTCAATTTCTCTCTTCACACTTGACGAATTTAAAGCAATATTCCGACCATATTTTGTATGAAATTTTCAAACTGTGGACGCCACACTTTTACTCCAGACGTCAGAGATGAAAATGCCACTGAACCTCTAAAAATCATACGAACAAGCTGAATCTGACTGAGAATGTCAATTTTGGGACCCCAAAAAGATGCAAAAAAGTTTACCACTTTTAACCCCTGGCTTCCCCCTAAAACCCCCTCGCGTAGAGAAAATCCCCAGAAAACCCCTAAAAACCAGTTTTTTGGGTATCTAGTTTTTAGGTGGCACCAGTTTGGTGGCACACCCGACGAAAATATCTGAAAAAAATCAAACATATTGTTTTTTATTAAATCCAAAAAATAAAAAAAATTAGACCTACAGGAATCTCCAAAAAAAAAGTTATACAAAAAAAAAAGATTTTTAGGTTATGTATACTCAACATAGGGGTATATAAAAATAGAAAAGTTTTGTAAAAGTCTACGCGTATAATTTTTTTAAAATTTTTAAATTGATTGCAACCCACGGAAAAAAAAAATAAAAATCAAAAAATGACGTTTTTGAGGGTAGTGGTGGGAGAGGGATGGAGGCTTAAAATTTCGCTGATTCTTAGTTTTCAAGAAACTTACAATAAAGTAAAAATTTATTTTTTGTAAAATGGTATAAAATTTTATTATTAAAATTTTTAAAAATTATCCAAAATGAATTTATAAATTTTCAGAACGTTTTCGATCGTATCAGATCATCATCAGTGAAAAGCCTAAAAGTATAACCACTTAAAATTGAAAAAAAAGGGTAAAATTTTGACTGTTAAATTGAAAATATGGTTGTTACTTACGTCTATCGTAGAGGGGAAAATCGAAAAAAATCGATTTACCAAGAATCTGCACGACTTAGAAAAAAATGTTCCAAATAAAAAATGTAGCTGAGATAATTTTGAACAAAAATGTTTATTAGCACTTTTTCTTTAGAATAGACCGTTCTCTTAGAAATAAAGCTTGAAGCGACCGGTGATTATCAATGTCAATCAGGCGCGCGAAATTAATTTTAAATAAAATTTGTATTAACTCGACTGTAAAAATTCGATATTTTTTGATTAGACTGTCCTATCAACAAAAATCAAAATGCGTTTTAAAGGTGAACAGAACAGCTTTTGTATAATATTTTTGAATTTTGCCGCAAATGACGTCAGTTTCCATAAAGGTGTTAAATACAAAAACGTTGCGCGATTTTTACCATTTTTTACTATTCTCATGAGATCAATAAGATTTATAACTTCCATTGACTTGTCACTATGGAATTTTCATTACTAGAGCTTAGTCTTCAAAACATAAAGCCCAAAATTTCGATTTTGAATGTTGGTAACAAATGTGAGGCATTTGAAATGTGCCTAAAAAACGCTGAATTTAAACTTTCATATTACAAACGATTACGAACATTTAAAACTGCCTTTTTTGATTACACAAGTACATTTTTCGAAACGACGCAACTTTAGCTACAAATTTCACCTAATTCCGTCACCACCGTCTCCGTGGAAGCATTTTCCGTGACGTGCGATCGTTTATGATGTCAATGTTTAAATTCAACATTTTATGCGAAAATTTCAAATGCCTCATACTTGTTGCCAATACTTAAAAATCGAAATTTCATGTTATAGGTTTTAAAGATTAGGCTTCAGCAATGAAAATTTCATAGCGACCGGTCAATAGAAGTGATAAATTTTATTGATGTCATGAGAATCATAAAAAATGACAAAAATTACGCAACCTTTAACAGATTTATTAAACTGACTTCATTTGCGACAAAATACAAAATTTTTATAAGAAATCTGCACTTTTTACCTTTAAAACGCATTTTAATTTTGGTCTATACGCCACTCTGTCAAAAGATATCGAATTTTTACCGTCGAGTTGATAAAATTTTTATTAAAAATTGATTTCGCGCGCGTACTTGACATTGAAAATCACCGGTCGCTTCAAGCGTTGTATCTAAGAAACGGTTCATTCTACAAAAAAAGTTCTAATGAACATTCTACATTCTTACAGATTCTTGGTAAATCGAAATTTTTTCCGTTCCACCACCACTACGAGAGGGGTTTTAGGGGAAAGCTTGAAGTAAAAGTAGTAAACATTTTTGCATCAGTTTTTGAGTCCCAAAACTGACTTTCTCTGCAAGATTTAGCTTGTTCGTATGATTTTTGGAGGTAAAATCTCTGACGACTGAACTATTTTATTATTTTTAAAATATGGTTTAACACACTTTACTACACAAATGGCGGCAAATTAAAACATTGCGTGAATTTTAGGACACGCTACTACAGAATAGCTTTTTTAATTGGTTGTTTTATTTAAAAGTAAAACAAATAAATTGCTCGGAATAGAATACTAAATATTAAGTGAGTTGAGTAATTGTTTTTCTCGTATATTTGGCTTTAAATTATTTTGTTGTTTCTGGATAATAAATTATTATGCCAAGAAGAATAATTTTCCTGGAAGTCTTGGATTAATATTTCCCACTTGGTCTCCCAGTTCTATCGCAATGTATATCACAATATTATCGACTTTACTTAGGCGTTTGCCCAAATTTATTTGCACCGACCTTTCATTTTTAAGAAAAAATACCTATACTTACTAGTCAATTCCTGAACTTCAGATTTTCTCCTCGATTCCTTTTTTACTGGCGAATCCTTTTCAATATTTTCATATGTTTCTGTCAAATTAGAATCTAGATCTTGAAGCAGAGCTTTTTGTTTTCTAGCACCTATAAAGATATGAATTTGTTTTATATAATTGGAAAAATTACTTACAAAGCACCAAAAAAAGATTGATCTGAAACATCGACCTGATTTTTAACTTAGATCTAGTTATAAAGCAGGTCAAGATATAGTGTTGTATGACTGACTTTTAAATCTTTTTACAACTAAGATCTCTTTTCTTCATCAATGCTAGCCGCCAAGATATCTCTAGGGCATCTCGGGTTGTCTAGGGTTTCGACATGCTTTTGTACATATCTGGGGTATTAATCGGCAGATGCTTGACGGCTAGTATTGAAAAGATACAGTTTGAAAACATTTATATCTTTAAAAAATGAAATTTCATGCTATAAAAATACTATATCTTGATGTGTACTATACCATAAAGTCAAACGTCAAATAGTGACAACTAAGTTAAAATAGGATATTGTACTTCAGATTCGCAAGAAGATTTACCGTTTAGTTATAAGATAAGTATAATAAAATAATGCGAAAAATCTATAACTGTACGGAAACTAAAAGACCTTATTTTTTAACACAAAAAAAGGGTTAATATACTATTAGAAAGCATCATTATCATTATCTTTGGCTCGACAATACTTTGTGGATCCTGACCTGCTCTAAGTTTCGTCGTCATTCTGTTCGGTTTCTCGAATCACCAAATTCGCGGTCGGTCTCTACTTCTTCCCCTTACAGGTGTTCTTAAGGTTAGCTTTTCGTGTTGTCTGGTATTCGTATTATGTGTCCAGCCCATCTAAATAGCTGTGTTTTAATGAGCGAACGATGTCTGGGTCATTAAAGAGTTGGTATAATTCGAAGTTATATCTTTTGCACCACTGCCCTTGGACGTTTATAGCTCCAAATATTTTACGGAGTATTTTCGCTCAAATATTCCCAAAAGTCTTTCATCCTTCTGCGTTAGAGTATATTTCCGCTACCCTAGATGCCTATTTGTAAGGTTTATTCGTCTTTTAGTTTCTTCGCTTGTTTTGTTGGTAGTAGTCGGTAGTACTCACTAATAATCACTGTTAGAAAGCACTCAATACCAAATTGGAATCTCTAGTCAACCTGGAAGCAAACGTCTTTTGCTTTTCGTATAAAAATAATCATATACATCATATAAAGGGTTTTTGCCCACATATTTAGAGGCTTCCGTCATGAATACCTGGTAACTGCACTCACGATGGACTTATTAGTCCGAAAACGTTCTAATATATGTGATATAACCCGAATATATATACCTATTATAAAGGATTTTTTAAATAAAAGTTTTTATGATTCATGGCATACAGCCAACTACAGGAATTTCATTTTCCTTGTGGATAATGGATATACTCCAAATATATATACATACGTCAAAAAAGTTAACACAAAATCGATGATCAAATCAACAAATACAATAAAAGAAAGTCAAGAACCTGCGAAGATCCAGGAAAACCGTTTATACTCGACTTTTTATCATACTCCCTCTAAGCTATTGACTATGTACTTGACTATGGACTAGAAAGGAACTACAACGTTAAAGGGGTTTTATTTTTATATGGTCAATGAACTCCCAAATATGAAAAACCGCGGAGGGCTACCATTTAAAGAGGTGCGTTATTGAGAAAGGGGTGAATTTGAGTGAATGAACTTTATGCATTTTCGTAAATGTATATGTATAGAAAAGTTGTTCAAAATTAAATTTCCTATCAAAATGTCACGTTTTAAACTCAAAAAATTTTTTTTGATAAAAATTTATTCAAAAAACGAAGCAAAAAAATACAAAAACACGCGATTTTTCTTTTTTGTTCCATTACTTTTTCCAAGGGGATATAGGTATAAGTATTATATTACAAAAAAACTTCTATCCTTCCTCTTCAAAATGACGTTTAGTAAAATTCTTTTGGATCACAGTATCCGAGATACGATTTTTCAAAGTTTGCCACTCGCACCATTTTTGGGCCATTAGCCCTATTTTTTTGAAAACTTTCTTTAACAAAAGTTCTATAACATTTTCTACGCAGTTTTACGGTTCTTCAAAGTTTTCTACTTTTAATGATTTTTCCTTTTAACTCTATTTTTTTTTAATTTCTTATAACTTTTTTTTTATACATTTAGGTATATGCATTACCAAATAAAAAAGAAAGCTTATTTTTTGTGCTTTAAAATAGTATATTGTAAAATATTCTACGACTAACGGTAACCAAGATATGGTACCTCAATGTCTGATGCTTGCAACGATTTGTACATACCTAAATCTACAAGGAAAAAAGTTATGAGAAATTAAAAAATAACCGTAAAACCAAAAATCGTTAAAAGTAGAAAACTTTGAAGAACCGTATCTTCGTTAAAATTAGACCTAGAACCTTCCACAATAGACCATTTAGGTAATTGGTAAAAGGTAATTAATTTTTCGTTTTATTAAATGTACCGTTACACATATCTAAAACTGCGCAGAAAAAAGTTATAGAACAATATTTGCAAAAAATAGAGAAAATGGCACAAAAATGGTGGGAGTGAACTTTGAAAAATGGTATCTCGGACACAGTAAATCCTAAAGAATTTTACCAAACGTCATTTTGAAGCGGAAGGATAGATTTTTTTTCCTGTGAAGCAATGCCTATACCTATAACCCTATGGAAAAAGTTATGGGGCAAAAAAGGAAAATCGCGTGTTTTCGTGTTTTTTGCATGCGTACATGTTTGTAAAAAAAATTAAGGTGACATTTCGATAGAAAATTTAATTTTGAACCTTGAAATGTACCCTAGTGCATATGGACTAATTCACCCCTTACTTAAAAATGCACCCCTTTAAATGGTAGCACTCCGTTATTTTTGGAAATTAGTGCCACACTAGTATCCACCAATGTTCAGAGATGCTATCGAAATTTAAACTCCTGATCAACTTTAAGTCCAAAAAAAGTATGTAGTAAGTAATAAAACAATATGGTAAAAAACCAGTGGGAAAAGCTACAAATATAACCTAATCTAGAAAAATTTACCCAAGTGACTTACGACACTCAGCAGAGTCAAAATTTATAAACTGATGTTTATGATTTTCCTATTTCAATTGTTCATATACCGATCCAGAGAATATAATTATTAACCGTAAGCCCTATTATATAACAAAAATTAATAATTACCAAGGGTGGGTAGAGTCGGAAGGTTCAAACTCAAAGCTGTGGCATCCAAATCTTGTTGAAACATTTGTTGCGGCTTTGCACTTAACAGATTTTTTAATGCAGCACTTGATCCCATAGCTATCATCTTGTGTTTAGAATGATTTAAACAACGTAGCATACTTGGAGCGCCCATTTGCCACAGGGCGTCTTGGTCTACTTGACATTTTGCAGATAAATTCCACAATGTACCACAAGCGTTACTCACTATTGTCAAGCTTGGTGATTTGAGTTGATCCAATAATATTTGAAGGCAATTGTGTTGCCTTAAAATTTCTCTATAATCTTCCCTGACCGCGATCTGACTGGAAATATTTCTTAATATTCCTCCCGAGTTCTCTATGATGGCAAGTGACTTGGTAGGGGTTTTATATGTTAGTAGGTCTACTAAGAATCCAAGAGCACCATCCACAGCACATATTTCTGATTTGTTTTCTGTACAATGAGCTGACAAATTCCAAAGTGCAGATAAAATGGATTTCAGAGTGTTCTCTTTGTTATCGAGCATGGCCGATTTCATTAATCCTGTCACTGAACCTACTTCTCTCAAAATTTCTTTTGAAGTTGAGTCGGCCCTCCAGGACAGGTTTCGAAGAACACTGGCTGTAACCTAAAAAATAAAAACTTTTAAATGTGGTATTTTTTTTGTGGACTTAATATTTTTATTATTGCATCAGCAAATACATACGTATAGTCCGTTGTAAATTCTCAAAGAGATAGAAAACCGGAACCCTTTGTGCTTTTAACTTTATTATAAATCGATGATAACTAAATTAAAATTAAGAGCTCTAACATGACAAAAATTTTAGCTAGAGCGATATTGGAACGATTATTTTCAATTTGCAGTATACTTTTAGAATTTGTGCTGTCCTTGGTCATATCAAATTTCATGAACCTGACTCACTTATTTGGTGACGTCAATCTACGAACGAAACTATGAAATCCGACATTACTGAAAACATTTAATTGTCTGAAGTGCGTTTTCATAGCAAGACAAGGTAAATAGTATAATAAATAGTACAGTAATTGTTGAAATTCAAATATGGTTGTGTAAATTAATCAATACATTTGTCCTCCCTGTAATCCTACGATTCCTATAGCACCGATCACAGAATGGATCTCGCGATCGAGAATGTGGACGTTGATAAGATGGAAAAGACGCAAATCGAAAGTGGACCAATATACACATCTTAAATTCGTTTTGTTCGTGATTTCTTAAATAGTACCGGTTAAGTCCACACCTAGTTTTACCTGAACCTATACATTGTTTTGATTGTTTATTGCAACCATTTAAAATTTGATTATTGTTTGCACCTATGAGTTAAATTTTATTTATCTAACCAGGGCTACTGAAGGAAATATAGTTGATATTGATTTAATTATTATTAATTATCTCGTAATAAATCATTGTTTGTTTAGTTCTCAACAGTAATAGTAAAATAGTTGGACTATATTTTGTTTTTCTTCTAAAAGTCGTGTTTAACCCTTTATATTGAAAGTAGTATGAAATTAAAATAGGTAATGTTTATAGGATTAATTTTTTTTCGTTTACCAGAAAGTTTCGTTTACATTTTGTTTACCAGAAGTTATCGCGAAACTCCCACAAAGCAACAGACAACGGCGAATCATCCTACATCAGGACAATGCAAGTGCTCACACTGCCCAAAAGACAATAGAGAGATTTTGGAGTTTAAAAACATCGAATTGTTAAATCATCCATAGTATAGCCCCGACCCAAGTCCCAACGACTTCTTCAAGTTCCTAAAGATCAAGATCAATGCGTGAGCAGCGATTCCAGTCGCCAGAAGAAGCCATCGATGCCTTTAAAACAGCGATTTTGCAGGTGTCAACTGAAGACTGGAGTAACTGTTTTACCAATTGGTTTGAACGTATGTAAAACTGTATCGATCTTGGTGGGACATATTTTGAAAAGCAATAAAGTACTTTCAAGTCTATATACTTTTTGTCTTTATTAAATACAAAACTAAAAAGAGAACCCTTGTATAATAGAAATAAGGCAATTTCATAAGGAAATAAGAAAATATGCAATAATAGAAAACAGATTCTACGTACACAATTTATGTTCTATCTAGATCATAATCGTTCTTTTAATGAATGACCAATTTCAAATTCTCCATATTCAAAACAAAATCATTAAGCTATCTTTATTAGAATCTATGAAAATTAATAAATTAAAAAATACAGATATAATTTTGAATAACCACCTTAAGGAGCTCTCCCTTCCTCAACTTATCAGTTAAAGACTATAAACTGTAGACGCATAGTAAAAATACTTCACTTGGGAAAGGCACTCCTTAGGTAGGAGTTGCTAAGTAAGGTCCTTATAGAGACTACGTCTTAAGGCCAACAACCCCAGTTTGGGAGTTTTACGTTAACATAAAGTGAATCTGTTTAAAACTTTCACATCCTACAAAATGATTAGCAACAATGTAACATAGAACCAATTTAATAACATTTAAAGGGTTTTTACCGCCAAAACTAATGAGTTAACAGCATGTCAGAGATACATCTTAATTCTACTTCAGTCTAGGGTATAACAAGACCTTTCAAGACTTATTTTAGCTCTAGAAATGTACATATGGCTGGTGCCTCCAAGATCGAGGCCACGTAAGTCTGAACTGTTAAAAATGTTATTTTACCGCCAATTGACAATAACAATTTACGGGTCATATCATTTATTTATAATTTTTTGAAAACGATTTCCGGATATGAAGCCTAAAGACCAAAAATCAAAAATGTAATTTTAACTGCAATTCATTATAATTTATTTTCAAATATAAAATATTTAGTATTAAACTGAGATAAACATGTCAAAAAAAACTTCAACTTAAAAAAAATCTTAAATATATAAAAAAAATTCTTTTAAACGTTCTTTAATTATATAGTTTTTCTTGTTCTTTTAATTTTTTCAATTTGCATCCATTTTTTAATATCATTACATTATTTTTTTAAGATAACTTACCTGTCTTAACTCATCACTGGGACTCTGAAGTTGAATAACTAAGGAACGCATAAATTCCTTAAAAGAACATAATAAAGCCTTGTTGCCACTATCACCAAATGTGAGATTAGTCAGTGCCATACAAGCATATCTACGCATCAATATACAGTGGGATTCTGTTGATGTGCTACTGTGCATTGAATGCTCCACCTAAAAATCAATACTTTTTACATTTGTGCAAGTTTCTAAATAGCTATAATACTATTTGTACAATTTAATTGTATATTTATTACATTTATTTTGGAAAATATTCCAATTATATTGAGTTATACCGAGAGTTTTTGACTTTTCTTTTTGATGATTTTCTGGGTAACTATAATGCAATTTGTACAATTGATCTGTATATATTTATTAATTAGATTACAGTTTTAAAGATTTAAATTATATTAAGTTATATCGAGAGACTTTTTGACTGTTTTTTAACGAATCAATAATTGGGTTTATATTATACAATTATGTCTCCGAAAACTCCTTCCATATAATAAAGGAATACATCAAAGCCATAGCTCAAATGTACATTTGTGACAAAGCTTTAAAAACCAATTACTAAATGGTGCAATGAGCTCCGTACTAGTCTAATGAGAGGAATACATGAAACTCTTACTAAATATTTCCAGAAATATGTTGGTTACATAGGGCCCAAATTATACAATTGCCTACCAGATAATGTAAAACAAATTAGAAGTAAGAAAAACATAGATATAAATATGAAATTAAACAATGGATTGAAAACAAAACAACACAATTCTATGAAAAACTGATTAATGAACAATAGTAATACATAATAAATATCTAAATAGACTTTGATTACCAATTACCACATTTACTACAGTTAATATCATGTACTTACATTTGTTTTACTCACAGTTATGTCACATGCTATATTAAAATTAACATTAATATATTCTTGTAAGTACGCATATGTAACTTACTATTTATATTATTACAATAATTGTTAAATATTTTTTTGTTTGAATATATATTTTTAAGTATCACGCACAACGGGTGCTACTTTTATAGTAGATCTGCTTCAGTGAGTTTTTATGTTTATTTAGTATGCTTTATGTTTCTTGTAATCAGTGGCGGCTTTTGGGGGTAGGCGGGATAGGCCGGGCCTACCCAATAATTTTAAGAGCTTTAAAATTAAAAAACATATATTTAAAAATTATGTTAATGCATGTAAATAACTTTTAAATGTACTAAATCACTCAATACATTAGCGTCCGTTAAAACAACTAAGTTATTATATTACCACAGAAAGCATCGAATCGTATTCAGGCATTTTAAATATCATTGATAGGCCCGATCGGAACTGGCCGACCCAGCTCACATAAGATCCCCGTACAAAAAGCGTTTGAAGTTAAGCAGCTTGCCGGACAACGATTTATATTGTCGTATTTCTGCTTGCTGTTTAGGCACCAGACGATCGGGCCTACGATGACCATCGTTGTCACTTGTAACGTAATTATCGACTTGTAATATAAATTTTCTTTTAAATTATTATAAAAAAATATGTAACATAATCTATAATTGTAACATATTTTTAAACAAACAACACAATTGCAAACAAGTGCACGGTTGTCCAAATAAATTTAAAAAAAATTCGTAAAATTCGAAGAAAAAAAAATCACATTTGCGTGATTTCTATATCGCCTGATTGTATGCAACTTATATATGTGAGATTGTTTTATAACTGATACATAAAAATGAGTTTTTATGACGCTTTACCAGGCTGCAGTAATAGTAATGTTGATAGTGAGTGTTTGGACATTGTTGTTTCACAATTGGAATCGCCATTATCTAGAAGAACTGAAATTGATAGAAAAAAATTATTATGAATGAAAGGCCTACTCCAACAATGCGTATTGACCAAAAAGATGGGAAAAAGGTGCGTACTTTTAATTGCTCTTGGTATAATGTCTACAAATGGTTGTCTGGAAGTATTACGAAAAACAGACGTGTTTGTTATTTTCTAATAAGAAATGTGTATAGAATTGTGAAGGATACTTTGATTTAAAAAATATGTCTGCCTCCTTAAAAAAACATTCCAGTTGCAAGGAACATTTAAGTAATTTCCTGTAATTTAAGGATGTACAGAAGAGGGCGTTTTCTGTGCGCGATTTGCTAGATGAAAAATCAAAAATCGCAAAAATTAGATACAACGCAGAAGTTAAAATGAACAGAGAAATCATTAAAAAATTAGTTAGGGGGGGGGGTCATAACCCCGTGACCCCTCTCTCTGGATCCGTCACTGATTACAAATAGCTATATGTAATTTGCTGGCTTGGCCTACACAAAATTTTACCACACCAGCCGCCACTGCTTGTAATCTATGTAAGCTTCCTAAATAAACATTATTGTTGTATTATATATATTTTCTAATTCAGTATTCAACACAACGAGTAACGACCAAAACAAGTGTTCAAGGAAATTCATCAAGAAGCACGAAAAGGGCGCTTATAATAAGCGAAAAAACCAAGTACATGACAGTCAAAAATATACCTGGCAATGAAAATAATATCGCAATAGACTAACTAATAACCTAAACTAAACTTATACCATCGAACGTGTGGATGCCTCCATATATTTGGGCACATAAATCAATCAAAATAATTCTGTAAGTAACGAAATTAATGTACATATTGCCAATGGGAATCACACATACTACGCTCATACAAAATTAATAGATTTAAATAATTTTATATTTTCATTCCGATCACATTTCTTCAAATATAAGCTAAGTCTTATTCAATTTTGTTATCTTTGCATAAATCTCTATGTTAATTAACCCTAATAACATTAAAGTATGTAGTAAAGAATTTACTCATGTTCGCTTTATAGTCATCTTCATCACCCTGCACGCGTCCACTTTTGGACATATCTCTCCCCCGGCTCTTTTCACCTGTCTCTGTTTTGTGCGGCATGGATTCAATTATTGATAACATGCTTCAGATCGTCAGTCCATTTAGTTGGTGGGTGTCCTCTCCTCCATAGTGCTTCTTGTCTCGGCCTCCACTCGACAATGCGTAATCTTTCCGCTCCATAAGTGAGTACATATAACATACACTAAAAGATTTTTCTTTTCATTTAAATACATAGTCTAATATACCACACGCTGTCCAGAATAATCATACGCGTGTAGCGGGTAGAAACTTCTCTGTGATTCCGACAGGGAATAAATCAACTTCAGGAATAGCAAATCTGGTCACGCGAGCTCATGGATTCACCCGCCATCCATTCCCGGGGAAAGTTTCTCCAAAGCCAAAGCATTCCCATCTCTACCTCGCATCCCTCTACATCCAAACCAACTCCGCAACATTATACCCAAATTTGGCTTTTTAATGACTAAACTCTAAAAGTTATTTTCCATGAAAGACGCTTTGTAGTACCCCAGTTAAATCAGGGCATCAATGTAGATATAGATATAGAGTAGAGCATCAAGATAAATTATTATTATATATTAGATATTAAAGTATTTTCGTACGATGAAAGTATTTAAGTACTAAAATGTTCTCTTATGATGTTACTCCATTGCTGAGGATCAGGATTTCCCCTAATGCAGTCAACTAGATTTGTCAATGACAGTTGAATGCTTGATTTGATCGGTTCGAGTCGGCGGTCGTCCCCTTGTTCTCCTTTCTGGAATATTTCCGGAGACAAATTCGCTGTATGAAGGTTGTAGAACATTTGTCTTAATATTAATGTGATCTAAAATAGAACCGTTTGTGTAATAAGCTGCCCAGAGTGCTCGGACCATTCTTCTTTAACACCAATGCATCTTATGACGCTCTTGTGATCGAAGAGTCAAGTTTCGGCACCACACAGAAATGTTGAGAAGACTAATGTTTTTAGTAGCCGCATTTGGGTTGCTTGGGAAATATATCTATCGTTCCATATCATTATTAAGCAACTCGTCTAACTCATGTAAGCGGTCTGTTAATTACAGAATGCGAAATCTTTGTCTTGTTTTTATCAATTTTTAGGCAGACTTTTAGGGTTTCAGCAGTGACTAAAGGTTTTTTTTTCAGCTACCGTTACTCCATTCTTCTTGGGACTTTCTCATGACAAATTTACCATATGGGTTGTGTATTAGCAGTAAAAACAAGAATTGTAGCCACTTACCAATCATGAACTTTTCTGTCTAGTTATCGTAAGGATCTCTTGATAACCTGGATGATGTGCGATAGGACATCTGATAATTTTACTGGTGGTTACGGGTAGAACATAAATTGAAGAACCGCGTGAGAAATTTAAAAAATACAAGCTCGCATTAATAGACGAAATACAATTAAGTAATTTCTCGTCAAATACTTGGAGTAAAAATTAATTCATATTTCACGCATAAATGTGTAGACATTATAGTATAGTAGCCGCGTGATAGTATAGTGTCTGTGTGACTGCTTTGATAATACAGAGAGTGCATTTGCTTGACTCAAAAATTTAAAGACATTAAACATGAAATTATAAATGGAATAAGGTCATATGTAACTAAAATTGTTACATGATAAAAATAAAATATTAACGTAAAGAACTAAACAACTTTTTCAAACATAGGTTAAAAAGATCAAGTGATGATGATGAATCCTTGTCAAACTTCAACTTTATTCAGATATATTTTCCAGGTTAGTTCAGGACTGATCTGGATCCAAGATCAGGTCTTTACATAACCTGCTTTACTAACCCTGGTCTCTTAACTGATTCAGATCCATTGATCTGGGTCTTCAGAAACCCGTATTTCCCATAACTGGTCCAGAGAAGGTATATAGTATGTACATAAAACTGTTAACTTTTTTGAATCTACCATAGAAGATTAAAATTTTTTTACCTCAACTAATGTTGCTATTGTATGTATTCCACCCAACTGGCATATTGCTTGTCTATGCCCTTCATCAAATGACAATTTCATAAGATGAGCCACTGTTTGTACAGGATGCTTATCACCGTCTGAAACAAGAAAATTAGAAACATTTAAAAAACTTCCATGATGTTGGAATATTATTTACCTTCTGATTTCTCGGCTGGCTGAAAATCCATATTATTTTTTACGGCTTCAATGTAAGCCCTACAATGTTCCAAAAGTTTGAGTATTCGACTTTCTCGCTTTCTTAATTTCTCATCTGGTTGAGAATGTACTAAATTATGTAGAGCCTGTGCAGCTTTCGTTCTAGTGTCACCATCTCGATCCGACTGCACTAATTGTACTAGGAGGGGAATACAACCTAAAATTCAGAAGAAATCTTTATTTAACAAATAGCATTTTTAAAATGTATAACAATACAGATTTATATTATTTATTCTTTCTTGTTATAGCCTTGTTTTTTTTTTCACATAAGGATAATTTATTAGTATGTTTAATATTTAAAATGAAAAAATTGTAGCAATATAAGGCACGTACTTGCACATGTGACAAACACATATGCTACACAACTCGTGTATTTGAGCCGAAGACATCAATCAGGACCTAATGTGCTACTCAGACACAAAGAAGTATGTTCGTATATAAATGATACAACTATCAACAAATACCACATCGCAGGGAACATATTTGTTTAAAGCATTCAATCTACACTCTGTATAAATAATGAATATAAATAGTGATCCTCATGTGTTCAATACACATGTGAGACTTTTTTTGAGGAGCGGTTAAATCATTTTGTGATGGAACCTGCATCATCTTTACAATTAATCTCGACATTGTATTGTTGAACACATGCCCAATATTTTGTTTCTGTACTATCTAAATGTAGATCCTAATCTAACTGATTGTGAATGCATTCCAAAATTTGACTTCGTTTTTTTACGGATTTATGATAAAATATTAGGGAGTAAATTTTTCACTGGTTATTTATTTAAAATTAATTTTATATTTACTAATAAAGAGTACTGTAAGCTTTTGAGTATAGACCAACTACAGACTTCATGCTATCTCTCCCATACCTTGCTCTGTTTGATCGATCCCAAACCTCTCTCGGTACATGTCTCGCGCTCAGAGCATTAGAAGTGAACACTGCTCCTAGTTAGTACAGCTCGAAGCTGTAAACTGATTTCAGATTCCAAACTGAAAAATTTTTTCAGAGAAAACAATTCAGCAATTTTATTATAGCACTTTATTTTACACATGTTTTGGTTTTTTTTTTATTTCAACACGGTTTTTAAAAATAAAAAACGTATTTCCCCAACTGGTTGGTTCTCTTTGTCTTCCACTTTTTTATAAGACTTTGTTTGCTTTTCATAACTATTGTGATGAAATTTTTCACTTCTTAGAGTGTTACGTTCCAAAAGAACGTCGGCCACTATCATGCTACAATATTCTTATAGGTCTAAGTCTTGGGCTATATATTATTAAAGCAATTAGTCTGCTGGCAAACCTGTCCACTGTAGCAAATTTTTCAACCAAGAGAGTTTCTTCCACTCTCTTTATTTCTTTCCTCCACTTTTACCGTAAAGAATAAGCCGAAGGAACTCATCTCTTGGTCCTTTGATTATATGTTTAAGATATTTTAGTTTAGGCCTCTTAATGATATTTAATACAGTTCGACGATAATACTATTCTTCGAAGAATTTTGTCGTTTATTGTTCTGCTGGCCCATGGTATTTTGAGTATTCTTCGATACAACCACATTTCAAATGAATCGATTTTAATCATAGTATCGACCAAAGTCAAAGTTTCACATTCATATGAAAGTATAGATCATACGTAGCATCTTGCAAACTTTTCACGGATTCGTAGGTTTAATTTTTCAATTTAACATCCGATTTAGATTTTTTTAACTTGTGATGTTTTGGTCGAACTTCTGCTGCATTCGTAATTTTTTGTGAAGTTGCTGTTCCATAAATGCCAGACTTTAATATTTTATGTGTGTAATTTGGCCATATTGACTCAGCTTGGATTATTTTGGTTTGTTTTCTCACCTCTGTTTCAATATTGACATTACTTGAGATTTCACTGCGCAATACTTATCTAGTTTGAATTCTGCTGAGGATTTTGATATGTCAATGTTTATAGTTTTCTAGCCATTTTACTCCTTCCAGTACGGATTAATAAATGAGCTACATCGAGAGTTTCACTTTGTGAATTTATACTATTGCATTTGAAAAATTTCTCTGTCATGGGGCTTCATCATGAATCCACTATACTTACAACGAAGCCATCCTGTTGATACCAGACATCTTCTAAACGCACATCTGGGAGATTCTGAATAGCTAGAATAATGTATTTTTGAAAAAAAAAATAAGATATTTTGCTAAATTCAGAACTCTCTTAATGAAAAATGGAGCAATTACATGGTCACCTATAATGCCGGTCCACACATTTAGTTTTTAAGGACGTTGGGTCCGATGTACAATACTTCGATGTTCATTTTCCTGAGACCAATACCGAGTTCTGGAAGGATTGTAATGCCCCGTACTGAAAATGACAATTCATCGGTGAAAAGGATATTTTTTATAAAATTATTATCTTCGTGAGATGTATTCATTGTAGCTTTACAAAACTCCATTCTACAAAATTGATCTCCGGGAAATAACTCTTGAGGTTTCAAATATTTAAAACTCTTAAAGCCTCTTATATTTTTTTAAAACTTTATTAACTGTGGTATGCAAGTCCTCCAATTTCTCGGCGACACTTCTCTTTATCTCTCCTTTCAATTTTGTGCTGTCTTTCCGGGGGCATCTCTTTTGTTTTGTGACATTTTTTACAATCTTATAAAATGTGTTTCAGAACTATTTACAATATTTGCAATTGTTTATCTACAAGGTATGGGTCCATTTTCAAAAGTATTAGCAAATAGATCTAGACATTCTGACAAAGAATTGATAATACCATTTAATTATTTGAACCTTTTCTGAAGAAGTGTAAATAAACATTTTAAAACTATGCTCTTCGTTACAGCTAACAGATTCTAAGGTGCCGATTATCGAGTTATCAATCGCATTGTAGGCTATCGCTTGTGGTGGGATATTGACATAGAAAGCGCAGTTGCCACACTTCTTCTTAAGGTGCCCTATTCATTACTGAAGGTTGGCTATAACTACAGCAAATTGCTCTCTATTTTGAGCTGTTCTTAGTATCGAATGTGTGTCCATGCCTGTCCAGTCTCTTACATTTTTCAGCCGGGAGCATTTTCTTCTTCCTGGACCTCTTCTTCCTTCCACTTTCCCTTCCATTATCAGTCGTAGGAAGTTGTATTTTTCTCCTTTGTAAATATGTCCTAAATAACTCGTTTTTCTGGTGTTTACAATATTTAGGAGTTCTCTCTTAGTCCCCATTCTTCTCAGCACCTCGTTGTTGGTCACGTGCTCTGTCCAAGCGATCTTTCACACATTGTCATTATGTCACACTTAGCTCAATGTATATTACTTACGTCCATCTGAAAGATTTACGTACTGTATGAAGTTTTCACTTGATACCCTTTACTTCTTTAATCCCTTTAATTTTCACAGTATTTTATTATTTCACGCATGATGATAATACATTTTAACAATATCTTGGTTGACAGGAAGTCAGTACAGTAGGGATTCTGGTTTGTACAAAAAATGTAAGTATGTGCGGGGTAATACTGTAATTTGGTTGCATTAGTAGGGATGGCATCTCTGTAGGTAAAATGTTCCGGAACATCTGTCATTTTTAATGATTATGACACTGATATGCCATCAAAACAATGGCCAGGTTTAATCAGTTATCCAAAAATGTGTTGATTTAAGTTTTACGTTTCAATAGTTGGAAGAGGGTAGTGAGATTTAAGACTGTATTATTGTTAATTATTTATTTATTTGAATGCTAAGACTTCTAAAACACGAAGTTTGAAGATATGTTCATCTGAGAACTAGAATTCAACCGATGACGATTTTTATTTAGTTAAATACAGCTCCATCTATAAATATATAGGAAAACGTGGGACAATCTTCTATGTTTTTATACTTCGTTTGATATAAGTTCTTTTGGCCACATATGCTAATTTTTTACGTTAACTTTTTGGAATTCAGCATAATAATTGAATTAATTGTATTTGTTTTAATAACATATAAGCTTTCAGTAGCCTTTTAATCCTGAAAAATTGTAACGTTTAGGCAAGGCGTTGACTTGTCGAGTAATTGAACAAATTTATTATTCTTTAACTTATACTTGTCCTACATGTTATCTTGTGTGTGTCAACATTATATAGAACATCCGAGAGCTGAGTTAGCAGAAGGAATTAAACGACGATTAAGTCATTACAATTTCCATTGGGACTTTCCTCGACTGATCTAGTTACTTGCTAGGCAGGCCATGATAGACGTTTTCGATTTCTATTAATTTTCGACTACAGTTTTTTTTTATTTTGATGTTTATATGAAGCAATAATACAATGGATAAGAAATATCTTTCCTTTTATTCGGTTAAGATTTAGTTTGTAACAAAATATACCAATAAAGAAACAACTAACCTGACTGACGCATGGCAAGACAACTTTCAGGACAAGAACTAAGAGCCAAGAGAGTTTCTCCCATATCTACGTGCTCTTGTCCTCCTAACATCGATAGGAGACTATGAACTACATCCATTTTTGCTTCTAACTGCTGGGAAGACCATTTATTTCTGTCAGGGCTACCAAGAACCCTATCTAAAGGCGCACCTCCTGAACTTGATGCAAAGCTCATTACACTTGTTACCTCCTAAAAAAAATTAAAATAAATAGAAATTATGAATGAAAAATGAAAATGAAAGATCCAGAAATGAAACATAAAGTTTAAGTAATAAAATATATGCTAGAAACGTTACCGATTTCATTAATATTTTTTTAAGGTTTTCCATACAATGTAGAAGGTCCTTAAAGAAAGAAAACTTAACTATTATCGGATATTCGGACATTCAATCAACGCTGTTATTTACGCGTTTGAGCGATGCAAATGTCGTAATTGGGATAAAGAGATTTTTGTATCAAAATGGGAGATTAGCAAAATAAAATATATTTGTTTTCAGTCATTATTTCAACAATTATTTAATTTATACCACTTTGTGCATCAGCTTCTGGAATTGCTTTGTTCTTTATTTCTATACTGGGCGATATTTTGCGACATTTTGTAAAGATGATATGTTGTGATTTAGGTTCACTGATCTTTATGTGCCATCTCTTTGTTCACTTTTCAATGTCCCTAACATGCCTTTGAAGATATTCGGTAGCTGTTGCAGGATTATTATCTGTGATTAAAGTCGTTACATTTTTGTTTGTTAGTACGTCGTGCATCAAATATAATAGGACCCAGAAAACGACGCTGAGGAACTCCAGATCGTATAAGGTAGATTTTTGATGTTTCTGATTCATACTTAACATGGTAGTTAGTATCTTCCTTCTAAATATGATTTTAGTAAAGTAAACATTCACTCCGGTACATTCATTTTTATTTTGAAGAGTAACCCTTCATGCCAGACTTTATCAAAAGCCTGACACGTCAAGAAGGAGTGCAGAGCAGTATATTTTTTTTTCAAAAGTTTTATTCACTATATCAACGACTCTATGTACTTGTTCTAATAGAGCGATAAGAGGTATTTGGGACAATTTTGAGCCTTGTGAGGTACATGAAAGTTGTGTTATCATAACTATTCCTTTATCTGGTAACTCTTTTAAGATATTTCCTATTGTAAGCTCATAACCTGGAGCTTTTTTGGTTTTTAATCTATATTTAATAGCACTTTATCTTTTTGATACTGGTTTAATTTGCCCACCTGGCTATTGGATTGTTGCTATACTTTAGTAAATAGCTTCATCTTCTTTAGCACTTATAAGAGGGTAGAAGTTGAAAAATTTCTTAAAAATAATTTCCAAATATCTCTGCTTTTTCTTGATGTGTTCTCGTCCATGAGCTATCTGAGTTTCTTAATACACGAAGCGCATAATGAAGTTGAACGAAATCGATGATATCGAAATCAACAGCGTACAAATTTCATTGTCCACATTGCAAAACATTAAATTAAGGTTAAAGCTAAGGCCACTGGATTCTGTTGTGTCAGTTGTTAAGTCAAATTTTTGACTCATATAGGCTAAGACAAAACAACATGTGTCTGGTCAGTTGGTGTATTATAAAGAAGACGCTTAGAAACACATTTAAAAGTGAAGTATGAATTGTAAAAAATATCTTCATAACTATGGTACATTTTAGCAATTATCTTTACATGCTTCTGAGCAATGCACAAGAACGTTTAAAATTTACTATGCTCTTGGTTATACCACTATTGGTAAGGTACTATATTAAATAAGAAAAGTTATAAAAGAAAAAAAAAACAGAAGCAAAAGTCGAAGAAATAAACACCTAACAACATATAAAATTGGAGAAATAATTTTTAAAACTAGTTTTTTGGTTTTTAATAATTTAGCATTTCTATAAACAAGTATTATAAATATAAATTTGTTTCTAACCTTTATAATTAAACTAACTCACCATTGCCATTTGATTGGCGATATTCTTTCTGGAATTGTGAGCATCCGCTTTGACTCCTAAACTGGAGGGTTCAGAGTTCCACATGGTTCTTTCTACAGGCCAGGTACCGTGATATAAAGCACCCATTCTGTTTGTATCGGGAGCAGGTTCACTACTAACTGATAATTTAGTACTACTTCTAGTGGCTCCCCCATATTCATCTTCACTGCATGTTGTATCCCCTTCAATACTGCTTGCAACTCCATGGTCGTACTAAAATATATTAAATAATAAATTTATGTTTACTAATAATTTATACATTAAATCCAAAAATAAGTAAACACACAATTTAATAATATTAACTACAGGAACATTTAGTAAGTGGACTACATATTTCAAAATATGTATAACAATTTCAAGGGGTGTGGTGCAAGAATTTTCTATTAAAAAATAGTTTGTGTAAGTTGGTAAACATTATGGTCGTGTTTTGTTAAATTTATTTATTTCTATACATAAGTTATCTGTAGTCTCTTATTTATAAAACTTATAAGAATTAGAAATCAATAGTTTTCAGTGTATTGTATAGAATGATGCTTTTCTGATGATTACAGTATTATTATTTCTGATTCTCATTACACTATTATCATATTCAACGAGACTTGGTTGACGTGTAACTATTCCAATGAAGAGCTGCAGTTGCTTGACCTGAACATATATAGAACTGATCACTCCAGTGAAACCAGTTCATTTTCAAGAGGTGATGGAGTCCTTATTGCAGTTCATAAGAGCTTTAGCAGTAGATCTTTAACGGTTAACTAGACAATCGAATAACTTTTTGTCTTGGTGACTCAAGGTGCAAATCAGTTTATTATAAGAACAGCATATTTTCCAACAAAGTTTACATTTGAGAAATATTCCATATTTCGTGACACCTTAGAACAAATAGCTAAAGTTTATCCAAATGCACACTATTATCTGGCTGATGACTTCAATTTACCAAACTGTGAATGGTTTTCAAATGACATGTGCTCTACAGTCTGTCCCAAACCCTTCTTTCAGGGCGTCACTAATTTTGACGTCATATAGGATTTTAAGAATGTCGAGAATTATTGTATGACATTTTAGTTAAATTTGACAGTTGCAGGATCGTAATCCCTCTTTTTCTAATTGAAAATAATTTAATAATTTTAATATTAGTCTTTGTTCTTTCTCGATATATCTCGGCATATTTAAAATATTTTTATGACAATAAATACAAAATTAAATTTTCACTATAAAATGTCTGATAATACTAACCTGGAATGACAATTATCATTTTATCAGTTGACATTGTGAAAGTACTGTCACGATCGAGACAATCTGCGTCAAATTATATTTATATGCATCATTGATTGGATATCTATTTAGCGTATTCTAAACTTCAACCAATTATACATCCGTAAGTAGAATTAGCTTTACGATAAATAATTGTCTAAGTTCTATGTATAATAATCACAGACTCACGTTTTTTTCTGTCACTTCTCGCTTAATGTGTTAGAGAGAATTCGATCAACTATGACGCACTGAAAGAAGGGTTTGGGACGAACTATACATCAATTCATTTACCAGCTGCCACAGCATCTGAAGGTGAAGCCCTGCAGGTTGTGTGTGGTATGTGTGCATACCACAATTTGTTTCAGTCCAACACTATTGTAAATTCCACTGGTAATATTCTCGATCTGGTGCTGGTTGATGTAACTGTGTCCAGGGCAGATGAAGCTCTTTCGAGTCAAGTTTAAAGATGGCCAGAAGGTGCCACAATAATAGTGGTTTGGTTAGTGATGGTTTCTATTGGGACTTTAAGTCGGCTGACTATGTGAAAATAACTGATTTTTTATCACAGTTCTGCTGGGATAATTTATTTTTAGGAAAACCACTGAATCAAATTGTGAATATTTTGTATGATATTGTTTACTTAGCTATAGAATTATTTATCCCTCTAAAAAGGTATTCAAAACGTAGATTCTCTTCTTGGTTCTCTCCAAAGTTGAAGGACCTGATAGTTGAGAAAAAGAATTCTTACAAAAAATATTTTTTATCTAAATCACTTCTGGATTATCGCACTTTTTCTCAGCTGAGGGTCAACTGTAAATTGTTAAAAGCTGAAGGCTACAAAAATTATATTTATTTAACAGAATTATCACTAGGAAATAATTTGAAGGGATTTTGGTAGTTTGTGAATTCGCAGAGGGGAAAGCCTTCCTTTGCCCGCTGTGTTAAGTTATGTTAGTGTTGATTCCAGTCACGGACCAGATATTGTAAATCTTTTTGCAGAATATTTCTCTACAGTCTATTCCACTCAAATATGTGACATACCTAGTGATTCATCTTCACTTGGTCTTACTAACTTGATTGGTTTCAACATAACTATTTCTGATATTTATTTAAATTATCAGAACTGGATGTGAATAAGGGTCCTGGTCCTGATGGATTGCCTCCCAGCTTTCTCAAGAATTGTTGTTTTATATTATCCAGACCTCTTTTTCACATTTTTAAACTATCTTTAAATAAAAGTGAATTTCCAGAATGCTGGAAAAATAGTTTTTTAACACCTATTTTTAAAGCGGGAGATAATTCATTGGAGAATAATTATAGGCCCATTAGTATAATTAGTGTAATACCAAAGATATTTGAATGATTTGTGAATGAAGTGACTACCTTAAAGCTTCACTTGAAAAACATCTAGTAGACCAATAATTTGGATTTCGGATAGCTTCCTCTTTATTCTAAGTTGCCGCAGCTGTTTTTATACACCAACATCTGTTCTAGATATCGCTAGCAAAGGCACGAATGCCAAATCAGCGCTTTCAACCGTCCATTCCAGAAAAAATATCGCGAGTAAAGCATTAAAAGAACGCCAGGTAAAAAATGTTTCGCTTCGTGAATTATAGGACCGTAATTACAGTCACTTAACAGTACTATTACCAGTGTACTACTAAGTTCATAACATACTAGGTTTTATATTAGTGCACTAACACTCGGCCTTTTGTCATTGTTTTATTGTTGATACATAGACGGTGTCTTAATTTTTTAAGTTAATTTAAACTACTCTGATGGAGGGCAATAGTGCAACTCACGTAGGGATCGTTGTGTATTCCTTTTTCTTCAGTAAATTTATAACTTCACCATAAAATGTTTTGTCAAAAACGTACGCATATCGAATAAAGATGATAATGTGCATCCTACAGTTTTTTTTTTTGAAAAAAAATAACTATTTCATTTTTAATGTACATATAATTAAAAATCATTAGATTTAAAATTTATTTATTAACGTTTTTAAACTATCCTAATCCAGCAGAAAACTTTTTTCTTTAGCCTTCAGAGAGCTGATGTGAAATGCAAAAATGGGAAGTGATAAATTTAAAACGAGAAAATCCTTTTTCGTTGTTACTGCTTAATGTACCTTTCAGAGGAAATAATTATCAAAAATGCATGAAAAGGGGATATTTTCAGTTAGAAATTCAAGAATAATGGCAAGCCTAGAAAGGCAAATGCAAATTAAAGCTGTTTTATTACGAATGGAGTTAGCCATAGTAATGAAGATGTGAATATTTTACCAGGAATCCGTATATTATAGTCAGGGAGTCAAATGATGTTTTTCTGAAACATTTTGGACATAAACTCATAAAACAATTTAGTGTAACGCAAGGAAAATGGGACACATTAGGTCTACAATATTTGTTAAGGTTTATGACATTTTTTATAAATATTGATTTTCATGAATAAAATTAAAACTGTTAAAGAAAAAAAAACCAGCTAACAAAAAACGAGATCTTCTTAAGAAAATTGTTCAAATGGCTATTTTTTTCCAAAGTGTAACACATTCAATAGTTAGTGCTATCGTAGAATGTCTGTATTCGCGTGAGTATACTTTTTATGAGATCAGCAATAAAACTTCTGAGAACCTTTCGAGAAGCTATTTGACAAAGTGCCATATGAGAAACTAATCGATATCTACGAGATCTTCATAGTCGGAAAAGGAGTTAGACAGGGTTGCGTACTGTCACCAGCATTATTTAACATCTAACTTAACATCTATATTAATAATGATCGTTATTGAAAACAGCAACATAAACGCCCAAATTACAATAAACGATACACCGTTAGAAAGAGTGGAGAAAATATGCTATTTGGGCTGCAATATTAAGGATACCTGCTATCCTAGCTACGAAATAAAAACTCATATTGAAAAAGTCAGAAACTTTTTTAATGGTCTTGGGAAGATTCTCTGCAACTTATCTTTAGGTATCAATATACGCATTAGAATTCTTAGTTACGTCTTTAGTATCCTCCTTTATGGAGTAGAAAGCTGGAGTCTTACAGAAGATACCATAAAACGATTGGAGGCATTTGAAATATAGGGCTACCGATGTATGAAAAACCTCGATTTCAACCTTCTCAAAGTAGATCAAAACAGTCGTTTTAATCTGGGGCCAAGCATTGTCAGGTATTAAAAAAATATCTCCAATGATTGAAAAGAAAAGCACGATGATATGAAGCAAGAAGAAGTCAGGGGACGTCTCTTCGATGGCGAATTACGTGAACTTCAAATCCAAGCTTACTGTAGAGAAAAGACGTTAAAATGACTAGACGATTACATTTATTTTCAATTCAAGATCCACCCTTGATATACCCGTGTTTCGAAGTATTCATCTCTCATCAGGAGCACTTCTAGTAGCTTGAACTGAAATAAAATGCTCTCAACTATATAGGCGTTATAGTAACATAACATGCCTGAGTAATATTTCGAAACAAGTGTAGCGCAATGGTTTTTTTCTACAGGTATTGGCCTATTTTCAAAAGCTGTAATAAATAAATTAATAGTTTCTTGTACAGAATGGCCCCCAAAGTACCATCTTATTATTAGTACTCTTTCTGCAGTTTGTAAACAGTCGGCATATGATATATCTTGGAGCTCTAATTAACAACACAGGCAGTTGTGAACCCGAAACTCGAAGACGCATTCAACTAGGAAGAGCAGCAATGATGGTGGTCCAAGGAAGGCCTCAGAGTCAACGCCAACGCGGCAGATGTGCACAGCGATAGGCAGATATCATGAAAAGCTTCTCAACAAGCAGTATACTGAGACAGTGCATGTAACAGATGACCACGACTAGTGAAGAAGTACCATGGATCAGACTATTCGAGCAGCTGAAGCTCAATGATGAACCACAACACATCTGCCAAGATGTTAATGACATGATGATAATGAGCTTCTTCTGAAATAAATGAGAAATCTTGTTTTAAAAAGTGTAATTGAATCGGAAACAATCAGGTTTATCGTTCACTTTGATGGGCGTTCATGCATAATGTGAAGGGGAGACTAGGGGGAAATATGATTGTGACCTCTGTCTATTAACTAAAAACATAATGTTAGTATTTTCGTTAGATATCTTGATAATTTTATAATAGTAACCATAATTTTTTTCCGAATATGTATTAACGAAATTAGGGTCGTAACTGATTATATGCAATACAAAAATACAGGCAGAAATACCTTCTCAGGTAAATACCTACCCACGAGACAAATGGAAAAGAGTAAAGACACGACCCCGACTGTAGGGTTACACGTGGTGTACAGACGGGTCTAAAACTGCAAAACGATCGGGTGCAGTAATTTATATTACATTTACATCGAGAATGTAAAGGTGTGAGAATGCCAAAAAGAATTAGATATATTGGCGGAGTATAATACTGTATCTCGGAAGCAAACTGTCCTAAGTCCAATTTATCGATTTTACAGGAGAACGAATTAACGGTTTTCGGTGAATATTTGGAATTATTACAGATATAAATAAATAATGAATAACCAGTTTTTTCTAAGCAGTTAATAGTACAGGTAGAGTATTATAATCCACTAATTTCAAATTTTTTCAATATTCTAATTTTACAAAAAAAAATGGAATTAGGACAGTATGCTTCTAAGTTGTATTTTTTTTCCCGAAAACATTTTTATAATAAGTCACCTGTCCTTATTGACAATAAGTAAAACGAATATAGATATACTAATTTCAATTTGTTAAGATTAAACAAAGTTAAAACAGAAAGTAAAATAAACATGAACTAAAAATTTTAAAGTACGTATTAGCTTAAATGAATTTTATTGATCAGCATCTCCTTCTGGATAATCGTTCCGATTTAGAGCATGTGGTAAGCTTCGATAGTATTCGTGAAACTCCGATGGTACAAAAGGCAATAAATCCATGAGGTCATTATATTTTGCTGTTGAAATAGGCACTAGCCTTTGATTTATTTGGTCCAGATCCATCGGTAAGGTAAGTTCGGTTCTTGTGTTTCTTCTCAAATCTACTTTCTCGAAATTCGTTGCTTGAAATGATGTTTTGTAGTACAGTATTCCTAACTGGTCTTTTCTATACTGCAAGTGAACTACTTTAGACAATAGGAACGGCTGTTTATTACGATTAATTTTTCGAGCAACGAAAGAGGCAGCATTTGAAGAACCCCTTGCAACGGTATACATTGGATCAAAAGATTTAAAGTCGGCCAATTCTAAGTTTATTACTTTAAATTTTGAGGAACAGTGACGGATAAGTTGCTGCCAATCCCACGGAGTTAAAACTGTCATTGTAGGGGATTTTTTTCGCTGTTTTTCTATTTGTGCATGAACGGTGTCAGCTTCCATGTGACTATGTCCTTTTAAAAGAAATTTTTGATCAATGGTTTTAAGCTGTGGATATTTGTTTAGAATAAAATAGAAGCCCATTACGATGCTGCTGTACTCATTTTGGCCAAGGCAATTATCAGACCAAAGCGTTACGTGCTCTATATTAGATCCAGGTAAGTTTAGATCTGCCCATTTTACCAAAGCTGATGCCAACTCATTCCCACCTCTCTTACCTTTTGATTCGTTCCACATCATACACCAGGCTGAATTATTTGAGAAATCAAAAATTGTATAATTTAAAGTCCAAAGCTTTCTTTTATAAAAAGTAAGCGAATTGGTCAACAACGGTGTAGGTAAACATTTTTGAAGATCTGCTGTAAGTACCTTATGTTTGCAATTTTCTTTAGTTTCATTTGTGTCTGAGGATTTGAGATTATACCTACGTTCTGCATCTTCCAGATGTAAATTTCTTTCATTGTTTATACGTTCTGCATCAGTGTCGTGTACTGGTGGTTTAAACCTGGTGGTAGTGGTGGGCACTTCTGGTGGTTTAAAAGTGAGATTAAATTTTTTATTAAAAATATCCCTATACAACCATAGTTTTGCTACATCGTCTAAATGAACGTGTTGTTCAAAGCAATATTCTTTATAGAGCGTATACATTTGCTGCACTGACAACTGAGGACCTAAATATGCTGTCTTTGATCTTTCTCGATTGTAGTGGCTTTCATATTTAGGAAATGAGGAAATATGTGATACAACGGAATCGATTACATGCTGCTGAGTTGTATTACTAGGTGTATGCTTACCTCTCTTGTCAGCCATAACTATGCCTCCTTCTTGGCGCTTTGCTAAAGCAGTCTTCACTACTGACTGCGATATGCTCAATTAATTCACAAACATGCACTTACACACTACAATTTTTACACCATCTACTGTTAAAGTATATACCAAGGTGTTTTTTCTTGCTTTTGATTCGTCTCCTAATCGCAATCTTTGTCTAGCTGTAGGCTTTGTTTCTATACAGGATAAAATGAACTGCCTTTTTACATTATAATCTTTTTCGTCATTCCAATAATAATTAAAAATCTCATCTCTCTTTTTTTCAGTTATTTTGAAATAACATTTCATACGACACGAACAAGCAGCTTTTTTCTTTCTTTCAGGCATCTCTTTTCCGCTTTTACTGAGATAGGATCTACCTGCAGCATACTCCCGTTTTCGCTTATTTACAATCCACTCGGAAACATGCCTTAAACGTTTCTTTCCAACTTGTTTTGTAACAGATTTTCTGGAAACTTTTCTTTTATTAACTTACTTATTTTCTACAAGAACGTCTGGTTGTTCAACGTTATCTTCTGAATCATAATCAACATCATTAATAGGATTATAATCTTTATCTGCTATAGAATCATCAGAGTCGCTCAACAAAAGGTCATTTTCTAAGAGAGAAAACTGTTTTTCATACGTCTTCATTTTGGATGACATAGTATTTACATCTTGACCGATCTCAGTTACTTGCGAGGTACTAGGTTGGTTTTCTTTTGGCGTATCTGAAAAAAAAAATATATTAACCATAAAAATATATTTCTAAATCAATTTTATATGAAGAAAATTTTTTTTAATTCCTTATTTTATCCTAAGAACTATAATATTAGTAAACGAATTACTTACCATCCATTATGGAGTCAAGCGCTAAAGATAATAAACGATGTCCTCGGCCACTCATATTTACAAATTATAAAAACTATTCACGAAATTATAAAAACTATTCTCGTCAATAACTACAAATTTTCAGAGTTTTTAAGATATAACCAAAAACAATAACCACGTGTTTTTCACTCAAAGCGCAACGAAACAATGAACGGAATTTAATGTTTGATTATGAGAGCCACGTTAATGTTCGGGGCTGTTCGTTTTACACGGACTTAAACTACTACTGTCGGTTTACATAGATAGAGAAATACTGTCCTAAGTCCAACTTAAGATTATATGCCTCTAAGGAGGTAGGGACTAAAGACGATGTTATTTTAACTATTTTCTTTTTATATTTAAAATGGACTCAGTATTATATACCACTAAATAGATTGTAAAAATGTAAACAAACCTACATAAATAAGTCCAATACGTAAAAATTGGACTTAGTACAGTATGCTTCCGACATACAGAATAGTGTCATACTGCTATGGGCTCAGAACATTAGGGAATACATGGCAACGACTGAGCTGATGAACTGGCTAAAAATGGATCACCTACAAATTACTCCTGCCAAGTGTGCCAAAGGGCCATGTCTGCGGCTGGATGAGAGTCTGGATGCGAATACATCATAAGTAACATCATAAATACAATTGAAAAAATAAAGCCGGTCCACCATATTGTAAAATGAATATTGGGCGGATATGTGTTAATAGTACTGGGGAAAGAAGTGCTTTCAAAAAGTGTTTCAAAATAAAAATATATATCTTTAGTCGAAATAATAAATTGCTGGCGAATATTTGTCGACTGAATCAAGAAAATAATTGTTTCTCAAATGTTCAATTATTTTACGTAGTATGTTGACGTGTAGACAAACTATCCAGTTAATTCTCGCGCCTGGCAACACAACAAAAAATATAGTATGTCACAAGGTTCTTCAATGAAAATCGACACGAGTGTAACACATTCAGCAGAAACAGTTCTTACTTTGTTGCCACGTGAATTAGCTCATTTTTGAACTTTTATTAAACTTAATTAATTCGATCTTAATATAAAAAGTTAGCATAACTCAGGTAATAATAGTTTAACAGAATATTAATTATAGGCATCTAGGTGGTACGAAGTTCGCTGGGTTAGCTAGTAACAGATTTAAAAGGTTATTACCTAAACCATTGAAAGCAATACAAAAAGGAAAACGATTACAAAAAATGAAATAAGCTATTTAAATACTTAAATGTGCTACATACATTTGGTGATGTTGCGTTATGTCGTCCTAGAAGTAGTGATTCCATTGTGTAATCTAGAGGTTCAGAAGATCCATCATTCTGAAAAAAAAGTATATGTTAGTTTAGATTATTTAACAGGTTATACATGTGTAATATATTGGTATACAACTAAGGGGGCATACATTAACAATTATGAATTTTACGAAATTATAACATTAAACTGCCGGCTTCAATAGCTGGTAAGTACTACTTGACAGTAAATTATTGATGTATTCGACAGTTACTTGATGGGAGTTCATTTGATTTAACAATAAAACACTGAAAAGTTTTGTTTTCTACATTTTCACAAAATTTATTATAATTTATTTCTGCAAAGTGTCTTTTCAATAAGTTGAGAAGGGAGAACTGTTTGTCTTAAGTTGGTCATTCAGAATTATATCTGTATTTTTTAATTTATTATTTTCATAAAATCTAATAAAGATAGCTTATGGCCTTTATTTTGAATATGAGGAATTTGAAACAGGTCAATTAAAAGTCACTTTTTATTATTGAAAGTCCTTGTGGTCTGCTATACGTTTTTGAAAGTTTCTATCAGTTTGTCCGTTTTTGGGCATTCACCACATGTAAATTTGTATACCTCACTGTGTAAGTGCTTTTTCTTTTGGCTCTTGTCGTTCTTAATATATTTGCTAAGTTGTTATTTGTCCTGAAAGCTGATGTTATTCCTTTCTTTTTCATGTGATGTGTGATGTATTATTCAGGTAACAAGTGTTGCTATCTTAGTTTCAAAAAAGGTCAACTACTCTGTAATAAGTTTTACTCATTATTCTGATAGGATCTTATCATTATAACTTCAGTCTAAGAAAGTTATAGTAAATTTTATTCAAGTTTATACTCTGATGGCAGATAAAGACGAAGACGAAATTAAAACTATTTTACCATGATTTGGAACAAGTCTTAAAGTCAATGAAGAAACATCACACTACAATAGTAATGGGCGACTTCAATGCCAAAGTTGGCCAAGGAAGAGTGGATAGATAGATATGTGGGTGAATATGGTCTAGGAAAAATGCACGTGGTGACCTTTTAATACAATTCTGCGCGATGGAAGAATTTGTAATAGCTAATACACTTTTTAAACTACCAAAAAGAAGATTTTATACATGGAAATCTCTCGAGATACAACGAATAGAAGAATCCGAAATCAAATTGACTTTGTCCTCATGAAAATAAATGAATAAAAAGAAAAAATTTCGTAATTACAAACTTTCTGTCAGAACTACCCTGCAGCATAGGAAGACGTAATACCGCGTGGCTACGCAATCTCCGTGAATGGTTTGAATGCAGTTCAATTGAACTATTCTGGCGCGTAACCAACAAAATTATAATTACCAGAATGATTTCCAGTCTCCGATAGGAGTGGAATTGAAGAAGAGTGTTGCTGGTATCCGTTTTCATTTATACATTGCGCTGAACTTGTTACGATTTGCATTGAAATATGGTTATAACTTTTTATATACCATGTATAACACAAAATAACTTAGTATTCTTCTAACGAGGAAGTGAAGTGGATTATTTAAAATAAAATAAGGGTGTTTCATTAAAAAAAAAAACGTATTTTTGATGCGGTACAATGTTATGGAAGACCCTGTATATTTGTAACTAATAATTGTATCTTTGAATTTTACAGCTATCTCCTATTTTTGTAAATCTCCTATAATAACAGATATAAAACAAAAAAGCTGATCACCCTGATTAACACCAAAATAATATATTGTGCAAAAATGCACAACGGAGATAAAAAAAACCTAGTTTTCTCGATAAAAATATCATCTTTAATTGTCTCATATACATTTTTATTGATATAACGTAGCATAATTAATGTGGTAATATGTATAAATCTTTTCTTTCCTCCTTTTATCAATATCTCAATAACACATTTTATTTTAAAATTAAAACATCAATGTTTTTATAAGGAGTAATACAATCTTATTTCGGTTCTGATAATTACATTTCCACAAAGAGCTCTTAAATCACGAAACAAAGACACTAAAATATAGAACACACAGCTGCAAGATATTTAAAAATAGACTGTAACATTAGAACTACTAGGTAATTTGAGTTCTCTGTGTCGGAACCACTAAAATCGAAGAATATAAAGGAAACCTTACAACGGATATTGGTTTTGATGATTAGTTGTATTTTAAATAGGTCATAAAGGGTGAAAACGTTGAGTATTTAAGAATAAAATATAGCCACGTCAAAAAATTTGAATTGTTCAATTATTCCATTGTCGAACCTGTCAGTTGTTGTTAATTTAGTACAACGACGGACAAATAAATATGAATACGGATAGGTAGGTATTTTAGCTCATATTTCGTCACCGTGCCTGTAAAATCCGACAAGCTTTTTTTTTTGAGAAATTCAGTTTAAATAGTAATATTTTTCATGAGGTCGGGCATGCCCAAAAATTCGTTTTGTGTTATTCCAACTTATTAACCCTTAACTACTATTATTGGGTCCACAGTTCCACATTATAATTCTACTAGTTCCAATAATAAACCTAGAGATTGCTGGAAAATAGCAATTTTCGAAAGAAACAATACCAGATCCAGTTCGGTACAGCTTAATCTACCTACAGACGAAATAAATAAATTTTTTATTACAATTGCCGATAAGAATATAAAGGAAACCTTACAACGGATATTGAATTTAATGATTAGTTATATTTTAAATAGGTTATAAAGGGTGAAAGCGATGAGTATTTAATAATAAATATATAGCCACGTCAAAAAATTATTTGTTCAATTATTCTATTGTCGAACCTGGCAGTTGTTAGTTTAGTAGAGCGACGGACAAATAAATCTAGATACGGATACCTCATATTTCGTCATCGCGCCTGGAAAATCCGACAAGCATTTTTTTGAAACAATTCAGTTTAATTTAAAATGTAATATTTTTCATAAAGTCGAGCATGCCTAAAAATCTTTTTTGTGTTATTTCAACTCATTAACCCTTTACTTTACTACTATTATTGAGTCCACAATTTTTATTATAATTCTAACTTCAATAATAAACCTAGAGACTGCTGGAAAATACTAAATATCGAAAGAAACAATACAAGATCCAGTTTGGTACAACCTGATCTACCTCCAGACGAAATAAATCAATTTTTTATTACAATTGCAGAGAATATAATTACATTCTTTCCCACTATTAATATCGATGTTCTCTTCAGCTACACCAATTCTCCTCCGAGCAAGTCTTTTTTTTCGCCCCATTGTGCAAGTCTCTTTTCCAATTGTATTCCGAATTATTATCCATATTGTAATTCCGAAATTAATAGCTTTCAAAAAAAACTTACCAAATAGTTTTAACAACTTTCACTCATCTTATTAATTTAATTCTATCAACTGGAATTTCCGGAAGTACTAAAATACTCAAAAGCACTACCTATCTATAAAAGGTGATTCCTATAAAAAATGACAATTAAACAAACCCATAAGCTACCAAAACCCATTGTTTCTACTTTTGGGAAAGTGATTAAAAAGGTTATCAAACAACAATTATATTCCTATTTTCAGTCCAAAAATTATTTAACAACTCACAATATAGATTCAGAAGTGCTCGTTCTACTACGAACGCGGTATATAATGTGCGCAAGGCGATTAAGGGACCTAAACGCGGCCATCGGATAGCAATTCCCTTTGCGACTTGTCGAAGGCTTTTGACTGCGTTTCACACAACATTTTGCTCCACAAATTAAACTACTATGGAATCAGAGGTATCCCTCTTAAGCTTATAACTTCTTACCTATGTGGCAGACACCAGGCGATAGTGTCTAAAGTCATCATTTGCCTAAATTCATATCTACGTACAAATTGGTACAATTCGCAGAAGATACGACATACGTTATATCAGAAAAAAATAATGATGATTTAAAAATGTCTTACGAGGAAGGGTTGTAAACTTTGAAACATTAAAAATGACATATTTTTCTTTATTTCACTCACAACTAAGCTATGGATTAATCATATGGGGCAATTCAACAAATGCACTTAAAATTTTCAAAATGCAAAAGAAAGGTACCAGAATTTTAACAGAGGTTAGTTATCTAGAACATTGCCGACCTTTCTTTATCAAACTACTCTGTTGATATTTCAAGTTCTAACTGAAATTCACAGAAAACTAGCTGAAAACTGCTCAGAAGATATGACTCATTGCAGAACATCCGCTGAACTGCTTACCGTAACTTTGCCATAATCATTTTCTGTTAATATGTGTTCTTGTTTGTGAAGTTTTTAAGTTACGTTTTATATTCCTTTTTAATATACTATGTATTTTTGACTTGCTACGAACGATATTATTTGTATTTGTAAAGCAGTAAAGCAATCAATCAATCACAGGACCCGAGCGGTAATAAATATTGAAATTGAAAATGAAATATATATAAGCATCCTGCACCGTTACTTATGCTCGAGCTCCTAATCAAGTAGTATCCGAAGTACCGTAATAGCGTACTTGTTGGATTTATAACTTTTCATATTTTTTTTGAAGTTTTTCTCCAGGACCCAGTATCATAAAAAACTGTAGACAAAACTAGATATGCCAAGATACACAGAGAAATACAAAAGAAAATAAAGGAAGCAATGAAAAATTGGTTGAATAAGAAATGCTATAAAATAGAAAATTTACAACAACTACACGATTCGTCTAATACACATAAGTACATTAGAGAAAACATCG
This sequence comes from Diabrotica undecimpunctata, assembly GCF_040954645.1. Classification (NCBI taxonomy): domain Eukaryota; kingdom Metazoa; phylum Arthropoda; class Insecta; order Coleoptera; family Chrysomelidae; genus Diabrotica; species Diabrotica undecimpunctata. The sequence goes on along the minus strand of NC_092808.1, from coordinate 112,254,378 downwards.
AAAGCTACAGACGCAGGCAAGAAACAAAAATACGAACATGGAAAAAATATATAGAAGACCTCTTTCAAGATGATATAGAGTCGGAACAACAATATCAGAAGAACCAGATAGCGGACCAATGATAATAAATCAAAAGGTACTTATATTTACTCAAAAATATTCAAAACAGAAATGCTCCTGGTCCGGATGACATGCCTGTTGAAAAATTAGTTTTTTTTTTAAATGAAGACAATATACATTTGCTGACCATACTTTTTAATAAAATCTCTGAAATAGGATGATTGGTTGACTTCTACTTTCATTGCAATCCTTAAGAATAACAACGCTAAAGAATATAAAGATTATAGAACAATCAGTTTAATGAGCCATACACTGAAATTATTTTTAAAAATAATTACACAACCGTATTCGGATTTCGCATTGGAGTGAGAACTAGAGAGGTTTCATTCAGCTAAAATATATTAACTCAAAGCTATTAGGATGTAAATAAATATGTTTACGCCTGCCTTATAGATTATGAAAAGGCGTTTGACAGAGTAGGACACGACCAACTCATGACAATTTTAAAACAAAAGCAAATAGACAAGCTGAAAATGGAAAAATGGAAAACTTAATTATAACTAGACAGCGCACATAAAAATAGATAATACACAATCGGAAAACATCAAAATTAAACGAGAGGTACGGCAAGAGTGAATTCTCTCTCCATTACTATTTAACTTGTACTCGGAAGCTAATATGCAAGAGGCACTGGACAACGAAACACTGACTTTACAGTAAACGGAATCCCTATTAATACTAAAACTTGAAGTATTCGGATGACACCGTGTTAATAGCAGAGAATATTGAAGATTTCTCACGAAATGGTTTAAAAATTCAAGAAACCGAATTATAATAATCAACTTATTATTGACGGCCAAAATATCGGACGTGTATATAAATAAATATATTTTGAAACTTTATAAATGAGTAAGATGTATGGGGTAGATATGTTCCACAGAAAAGCGCATATAAAAAAATTGCATAAAAAAGACATTACTTGCCTTGAAAAAGTAGGGATACGTTCCGTAGCCTTCTAAAATTACATAAAGACAAAAACAAAAAAGTTTGCTGAAATTAAAAGAAATAGGCTGCATAATAAATTACTTCGAATAACTGAAAGAAATTCATATAAAAGCTTTAAAAAACCTTAATTAATTTTATTTTATCGGAAAGTAATAGGTACAGATAGTTTTACATTTACATTTTTAATCATTATCGCTATCTGAGAATGGTTTGCACCGTTTGCGAAGTGGCTCAAAATCATCTTCATCGTCAGAAGAAACTGTCTCTGCAATAGATATTTGCGGTACGGGCGATGGATTTTCACAAACTTCATTCTCGTTCTGTGTAGTACTCCTTTTCTGACAATGTAATCAGTAATTAAACTTTGCGATGATGATGCTAGTAATTTTTATGTAGCTGATATCCTGACATGCAGTTCTGCAGCTCACGTTGTAATTTAAAGGCTTAAATTAAGATGTAAGATGTTCAGATGTAAGTTAGTGGTTGAGAACAACCCCATAGAACAGGTGATGCAATTTAGATATCTGGGCATAAATATATCAAGCACACACAAGTGTCTGCGATAGATAGTCTGGTCAAATCCGTATATGCGCACAGATAGTAAAATTAGAATCTACAAGACTTGCATACGACCGATCATGACATATGGCATTGAAGTGCGCGAAGATACAAGCAAAACGAAACAGATGGTAAGGGTTGCCGAAATGAAAACCGTAAGAACAATAGTGGGCAAAACAAGAAGAGACAGGGTGAGAAATACAAACGTCAGAGAGCAGTGCAAAATTCAAGATATTGTAAGATGGGGAAGGCAGCGTAAGAGGATGTGGTACAATCATGTAAGACGAATGGATAATAACACACTCCCAAAAATTTCCCTAGAAAACAACCCGCCCGGTTCAAGACCTCCCGGAAGACCACCTAAAAGATGGAGGGATAGTTGGCAATCTACCTCCCAGGAAATTAACCAGAGGCAGCTTCAGAATTAAACAGATCGAAAGATCTCCAAGAAGTAGAAGTTCAAAATTGGGGTCACTAACCATCTCCGCCAATTTCATGTACCAAATTAACTATTTCATCTGATAGTGTCGATGTTTGAATGGTCGCATTGCTTGTTACACATACTAGCCAAACCTTTTTCCACCAGGCATTTAAAGTTCGTGGTCTTATTTGACCGGAAGTAGATGCAACATGAATCAAACAATCAAAAATAGAAAATTGCTCCCACACGTCTTTTACTGTTAAGGGCTCATTTTTTAGTTTACTCACGATGGAGTTGTAAGTTGCCTTTATGTAATATTTTTTAAACGTTGCAATTATGCCTTGTTCTAATGGCTGAATAGGGCTTGTTGTATTGGGCGGACGAAATACTATTTGAACGTTTGGATATTCTAAGTGTGGATGACCTGCTGCATTGTCAATAATTAAAAAAACGTTAATATCGAGATATTTTTCCTTCATATAGGCTTCTACTTTTGACACGAAGCAATTATTGAACCATTCTATAAAAATAACTGTTGTCACCCAGACTTTCTTGTTAGCCATCCAATGCAGTGACAGTTGTTTTAAATCTTTGCCTTTTAAAGCACGTGGTCTAAGAGATTTATTTTTTAAGAGCGATTTCAACATCCGATCTCCTGATGCATTCCTACAAAGTAATAATGTTACTCGATCTTTACTTGCTTTATGTCCACTTGCAGTTTTTTCATCCTTTGCGATGTAAGTACGCTTAGGCATTTTTTTTCAATACAGTCCCGTTGTGTCGATCCCCCAATTGTGTCGATCGACACAATATTTGTCTATTGCCCCAATTGTGTCGATCGACACAATAGTCCACATCTTCAATAATTTTCGCTAGCTCCTATGGAAATATTTTTGTTGCTGCTTCATTTGCTGTAGCACTCTCTCCTATAATCTTGATATTATGAAGTGCATTTCTTTTTATAAACCCGGTTAGCCATCTTTTGCTAGTTGAAAATTCTTTACCAGCTTAGGAATTGGAAGTTGGTGGCTCTGACTGTTTCATTAACTCATAAAACTGAAAAGCTTTTTCCTGGATTAAATAACCACTTAGGGAAATTCTTCTTTGAATTGGTTCCTCAATCCAAATTTCGATGACTCTTTCTGTTCTTTCTAATAATATATCTTTTGAGTAAGAAGAAAATTTAGCGCTAAATTTTGTACCAGAAATTATAGATTTTCTTATAGCAACTTCATTCTTCTTAATTGCTCTTACAGTTGATTAGACGATATTAAAAAAATAATAAAAAAAATTAGACTTACTATATTGAGATGGCAAAAACCTCTTTTAATGAAAAATAAAATTTTACGATACTCACGAAAGGTTTCAATCCGAAAACCGTGCTGCCTATTATTCTGCAACTTATTATAAAACGAAGTACCGCTAAGAGAAAAATTATATTAGAACAACAGGTTATACATGTATGATATTGCGCAGGACACTGTCAGCAGATACCCTACTCTTGACGTCACAATGAGAGTGGCCGTTATTGTAATATATCTGTTTATAACGAGAATTTTATCAATTTTTTAGCTTCTGGCTTCTTTGGTAAGTAGATTTTATAGTGTTTTGTGAGATATAAGTTGATTTTTAACGCTTTTTAGAGTGAAAAAATTAATATTAGGAATATTCTCTTTATGCGTTTTATAAGTGATAATGGCTTTGTAGGTATACCTACATTATATGGACAATATTTTGGTGTTTTAGAACTTATAAATGTTTAATTGAATATGAGTCAGTACTTAATATTTAACCATACTCATAACCCTTGTGTATTTTTTAGGGACCTTCGCTAGGAATAATAATTTATAAGCTAAACTTAAAATACGTTGTACAGTAACTGGTTGTTTGAGTGATAATCAGAAAAGAGATGCCGATAAATCCGCTAGGTTTCATGGCTTTTTCAAGGACTCGATAGTGGAAAAACTGTGGGTCATTGCTTGTTGCCATGAAGACAAATTTAATACTAAAACCTCGAGGATTTGTTCCAAACACTTTAAGCCGGAAGACTTAAAGAAAGAACCTAAGCTGAAGAGTGATGCTGTTCCTTTTCTTCATCTGCCACAATCGAAAAGTTTATTCACAAATCAACTTAAAAGGCAGAAAAGGCTTTCCGAAAGAGAGTCGAAGAGGATTTTGGAACAGATAATTACACAATCTCTTTCGATCTCGAATGTATTTTATAATTAAGAAATTAAACCTAACACTTAAAGACGATATGGGAAATAAGAATAAATTAAAGATAATTGTAACTTAAAACCTTGTGTTTTATATGTTTTGTCGATTTTATTACAGATCCTTACTGATCAATTATTTTTATCTGTTTACGTGCAACTAGACGAATGCTCGATCTCCGATCTCCTACTTGAGACTGGCGCTAAATAAGACAAGTCAATCAAAAGAGAGCTCGTAAAATTTACGAAGGTTGCCTTCCGAGGATTAAAAAGCGAAGAATACAAAAAAAGTTTTAAATAAAATTCACAAATTTATTTCACAGATTTGTTTTTGTTCACTATATTATTTACTAATTTTTTTAATCAAAATAATAAAACACTTATAATTCAATAAATCCGAAATAGTTCAATAGAAACTCTATTAATCCCTAAAATGACTTTTTATTACCAATTAATAATTAATTATGTTGCAAGCGCCGATGTTCTTACGGAGAATGTTTAAAATCACTCTCATTGTGACGTCATTCGCGAACTCATCGCAATTTCGCACTCGGGAGTATCATACCTGTTATTCTTTGTATCATGGGTTATACCTTTCAATGCGAAACTCGCAATGATGTAATAGAGACGTGATGTAACAAGGGAATCCCCGAATTGCAAACGCTCACTTTACTGCCATCTTCATCTGAATAGTTAATATTTAACTAGATAATAATAGAAATTTTTGAATAAATTTTTGGATACACTTTTGGATAAAATACAAACCGCACAACTTTAAAATCGCATAAAAATAATCCGCATAAAAAGAGACCTGATGTAATGATTTTACATGTTTAGTATCCTCCTATACGATATATTCTGACTAAAGCGATGATGAGAAAAGTTTAGGTTTTCGTTTTCTTATTGCTCATTAAGGATTACCTATTTTTCGTCTGTACCCTTGTTTATTAATTATTTGGTAGTATAAACGAAGCACTCTATTTTCGACATCAAATTATATTTTTAAAGTTGAAAATAAAGTTTCTTTATCATTAATTTCAATTAAATCTATATTGCCTGACTATAATTAAAAGCAAAAGCACCGCACTAGAAAATGTGCAATGAGTCTAATTAATTTATCGGCTATAATCGAAGATCTTCACATGCTATTTCAGTGGCGTTCGTAACTTTTATGCATTATTGTAAATAATTAATCAAATGCAAATGCTACATAACATTACTACTTGTGAAAATATTTATCTACCTTTTAGTAGTTACACAAGAAATAGAAGCTACAGAACTAAAGAGAACATATTATATGTACAAGTAAATACACTGGAATTTTTTTCTAAAATGTAGTTTTTATTTATATTTTACATAAAGAAAACATATTAACTTCTATTGGATCTCTTTCACTGATGAAAGTATAACCGGTTTAGGAGCTGTTTTAAAACAAACAATTAAATGGGGATCAAAATCAAGTAGCTTACTTTTCAAAGAAATTAAATATATAAAGAATAAATGCTAATTTTTGGAAACGTTAGCTATAAAAGAAGCCTGAAATTTTGGCAACAGTAGTTCCTTGGAAACTTCTTTAACACATACATACCATAAACCACTGGAAAAGCTTAATGTTAGTATTTTACTACTATTTGATTTTAAGCATCTACAATTTCTGGTGCGTTTGGCTTTTGCAATGACGATAAACAAATCGCAATTCTAATCGTTGAAAGTTTGCGGAATCCGCTTGGAGTTTCCGTGCTTCGCGCATGGACAATCGTACGTCGCGTTGTCGCGCTTCGGAAAACCGTCATCGTTGTATATTTACGCACAACAAAAAAAATATTGTTCATCAGAAAGCATTAAATTGATTCTAGTTTTTTCGTTCGGAATATTTTTGTGTATTTTTTTGGTTGTCTGTGTTTGACACATTTAATCCTAAGGCGATATGAAGTTCAGCTAGCTTTTATATATGATTAAACTAAAAATTTTCTAATATAGCTATAATGGATTCATCAAGTACGTAAAAAAAACATCTAAATGATATGCAGTATTATATTTCAGGTGCGAAAAAATATCAAGAATCCTTATTTCTGTGGCTATTTGCCAAAAATTGATATGTCAAAAATCACAGTTTTCAGTTTTGCGAATCATGATATGTGTTTAAAGTTATATTTTTATATGCCAAAACTTGATATGTCTAAAATGCCGTCTACACTCTCGATCGAAGTTCTTCGGACGAAGTGTCGAAGTGAAGTTAATCGAGGCGAGGTGACTCTCTACATACTCATGAAGTCGAATAATGTAGTATGACACTTCGTATTCAAACTTCACGCCCTTTGACTTCGACCCGAAAAACCGACACAGAACGGAAGTAGAACGAGGCGAAGCCAAGTTGTATGAAGTACCTGTCTACACTCTCGTACTCGCTGAACTTCGCGAGTAGTATAGTGGCCGCTTAAAGAAAATACTATTTAAGATATAGAAGTTAACGACTAAACATGATATATTAAATTACTTAATTTTAATTTTTGCTAAAAGTTTGGTATAGACATATCAATTTTGGGTTACCAGCAACAGATAACATAACCTAATTTTATTATTGTGCATTTTACTAAAATATGGTGGTTTTTTGGTTCTTTTAAGAAAACTATTAGTAAAAAGTATGTCGCGTTGAAAGCTGTTAGTTGATATGGTTATTAGCCAACAAAAATTTGGCGGTTTTAGTGAATATCGAAAAACCAGTATTACACACCGAAAGTGAGGATTAAAAAAACAGTGGGAAGTGATAAAAGAGAATTGAAAAGGTGTTTAGTTGATGCCGAAATTACAGAAATAAGTTCAACTTCTGCAGCAACTGGTCATTCGGAAGAATTAGTGTCACATTTCGGTAGTGATAATTCAGATGTATATGAAAATTATATTCCTTCGGACACTTCATCTGACACAAGTGGCAATAAGAGGCCAGGTAAATCTAAAAAGTGTAAAAGAACAGCTACTACCAGTAATAATATGTGTAAAAAAGTAAGTAATGATAATTTTACAAATAAAAGAGATGATGGCAAAGACCAAATAAATAACTCTAATGTTCAACCTAAAAAACCAAAATATAACAGAGTAGAAATACAAGAAAAAAAGATGTTGGAAGAAGAACATATTACAAGAAAAGGTATACAAAAACCTGCAAAAGTATTTCAAGCACTTACTACACACTGTCGCAATAAATGTCACGAGAAACTCTCCCTAGATGAACAAAAAGAAATTTATTTATGATAAAAAAGTGCAAGACAAAGACCAAGTAATTTCCGAAATAATGAAGATAGAGTCAAATAAGACAGAAAGAATAGATAAAGGAGAACGCGTAAATAATAAAAACAGACAAAGTATGGTGTCATATTATATCACATATAACGATAAAACATTAAAAATTTGCAAAGAAATGTTCCAGAATTTACGTAGTATCACAAGAGGAAAAAATGATATTTTGATAAATAACAAACAACTAAAACCCAAAGGTTTATAGAAACTAATGCATCTGGAAAACGCCAATCAAATAACGTTCGACCAGATGAAAAAGATGAAGTTTTAAAAAATATAGAATCTTTCCCAAAATATGAGAGCCACTACTCTCGAAGTAGAGTAGTAGTTTGCCAAATACAGTTTGCCATGATGGTCGCCAACATCCGAAACGGATAGGCACTACAAGAAGATACGTACATACTATAATATATATATATATATATATATATATATATATATATATATATATATATATATATATATATTTATTTCTCCACTTTGACCGAAAAACCCACCACTCTTCGAGTGTACCTTAGTTTATTTTGGATTGACGGTCGTACTCCTTTTCTCTCTCTCTCTCTCTCTCTCTCTATATATATATATATATATATATATATATATATATATATATATATATATATATGTATATATATATATATTTATATATATACATATATATATATATATATATATATATATATATATATATATATATATATATATATATAATATACTCGCTCGACTTTTTACTAATTTTTTATATTAGATTAAATCTTGTCGCAAACAATAATTATTTATCATTTGAATCTGATACTGACAGTTTTAAAATTCATAGCAATATATCTCGTACTTTACGTTGAGCATAATTGAATCACTTATCACTTATTTGAGAAACCCCATAAGTCATAATTTTACCAAAATCGTTTTTTCACTAAAATGAACTTTTAAACTGTAAATACACATTTTTGTAAAAAAAAAGCCTTCAGTCAGTGCATGCGTAACCTATCTACAGCCGTATGATTTGACGATGTATTAGAGAAACACTATAAGTCCATGACTAAAGGCATTTCTCCTATGCAGCGCGCATGTCGTTATAATTTGGCGTAATAATGCCAATAATTTTCAGTCAAGTTCAATCTTGTGTTGTGATTGCACGTAGATAAATAAATGTGTAGTAATACGAATACAGTAGTAATAATATTGTAGATTACTTATTTGTATTATATCTTGACGAAAATATTTTACAATGAGTGAAAGTGGCAGTGATCATAACGATATTAATTTGCCTAATCAGAAAAAGAAAAGAATAAAAAACCCTACGAATATAGAAATGAAATAATAAAACGAGTTACAGTCAAAGGAAACCAATCCATCAATTGGAAGAGGAAGAATGTTTCTGTAGTTGCTTCTCCATCCTCCAAAGATTGCAAGTAAGTTGATAATTTGTTATTTTATAATAAAAAGTTTTCATTGAAAACAATTTTTTGTTGACTGATCAATCTAAATTTGTTAATATGTACTTAATTTTTAGGCGCAGAAAAAAGTGCTTTTCATTGATGAGTAGCGACGAAAAAATGCAGGTTTTCTAACGATTTGGGGACCTGACTAAAAAAATGAGCAGGATTGCTACTTACAAAACCTAATTTCCGCAACTGAAGTTAAGCAGCGACGTAGAAGAAAAGAACTTGGTGAGTCTTCAAAACCTAATAGAAGTAGTAGCTATGTATACTCCATATCAACCCCTAATAGAAAAATTACCGTTTTTAAATTAGCCTTCTTTTTTTTTTCACGGAGTAACAATTAACTGAGTGAGGCGATTTGTACTTCTTCTAAGTGCAGGAAAATCACCATTCGACAAACGGGGAAAAAGTACCACAGGCAATGCAATTTCTGGTATTAATATATATTAAATCATATCCCACAAAGTTAGCTCGCTATACTAGCAAGGAAAATTATTATTTAAATGAGAAACTAGATATCACTCTTATGTACAAAATGTTTACAGAAAAATTTCCGGAATATGCCACTGTTAAGTATTCATACTACAGAAAAGTTTTTAAAGAAGATTTTGAATTATCATTTGGAAGACTTCAGGTAAACACATGTTGTGTGTGTGAGGAGCTTGCAATAAAAATAAATAGTACGCATTTGGACGATAATGCAACAAGAGCTGCAGCATCCAAAAAATGATTCATCTACGTCGAGCTAAGAAATTTTCAACTCAACAATTTGTTAAAGAAATGGCCGAGTTCAACGAGGAAATTGGGGTTATTCCTATAGATTTTATGCAGAACCTTCAACATAACGAGGTATTTTATAGAGAAGATGCCATTAGTAAAATATCTTCATGTTTTCTCTAACGGTTTAGAGCGCAAAATAAAAACCACACTGTGTTAAGGTTTTTTTCGGCTTTGATTTACAAAATTTAAGACCGTTGACCATTATTTTCCTATTAGAAGTCATTCCTTCCTACTCTGTGATAGGGATTTTGCGGTGATTAAAAGAAAAATTAGAAAAGTATACCGTATATACACTATGGAAGAATATGGACAGCTGATAAAAACTTCATGTAAAAATAACCACTTTAATGTGGTATTGGTCAATGCTGAAGTCGTAATTGATTACAAAAGTTGGTGGCCAGAGTACTACAAAAAAACCATGTTCTCCGCGGAATCCAGTGGCGAAAATATTCTAAGTAATCAGAAGGTTCAACTAAAAATAAGCCAATTCATGCATTTTCACCACTCCTATGAGAACTCAAACTTGGTTGTAACACACCCTTTTATTCACGGATTAGCCAATCACACCTTCAGGTTTAACAATAATAAAAAAATCCCTCATTGGCATATCCCAGTGGAAAGATTCCGATTAATTATAAGAAGATTGTTGATATACAAAAACTACAAAGTTATATACCGGATGTAGAAAATATCCAGAATTATCATAATGAATTGTTCAACTGGCCCATAACGACCAATAATATAGCTAAAGACACTTTTCGTTTTTTTTTTTTTAGTTGTAATAATATTTTTTGGACTTTTTAATATAAATTACAGTACTATGTGTATTTTATTTCATTTTAATTCATTATAAAGTTTAGTTTCAGATGAGGCTGAGCAATTTATTTGAGAAACCCCATAAGTCAATGAAGTTTGAGCTTATATAAAGCTTATTGTCAATCTTTTTTTCAAAAAATATTGGATTGAAAAAGTCAAGAAACAGTGTATAAATGGAATTAGATCAGTTTTTAATATGTAGAAATCTTCGTGTTTTCCTCACATAGTTTTTTTTTGTTTTCCGAATAATTATGAAATATTCATTCTGTCACTTATGAGTTAAAATACATGCAAAACTAACTTTATCAAAAGCCTTTTCAGAATATAGATTCTAACCGCAAAGGACAGAATTTTTTCTTTCTGTTATTAAAAATTATTTCGGAATTATTACATTCACTAATGATCTAGAAAAACATTCAGTAACGCCAATGTATACATAATCTAATCGCATTATTACAATGTAGAAACCGTAAACCATGACCACATCCACATGATCCTCTTATAGTTTAATTTCAATTTAAAGTAGTACATTATTTTTATTAAACATTTATTTTCTTCTTGTTTTAATATAAACATATGTTCGTGTGTCATTGCCACAACAACGGAATAGTAAGCCTTGATCCTTGCTGTCGTATGTATAAACCGTGAAAATGTCGGTCTATATAGTCTGCTTATCCGATTAAAGACTTCTTTCCTTTTCGTTCTTGAAAATAAAATAAATATAAATTCTTCGAAATGGGAAGCTACCTCGATGACAAATAAAAAAAATTATTGCTTTTAGATATGGATAGCGTGGTCCAATATTAAAACCTTAAATACATGTTTATTATTGAGAGAGACTAACGTCATGAACCCCGTTTAAGTTTTGTGCTTCTTCAAGGATGGTATTTTTATTGGAATGAGCAAACGCGTTCAATCCGCGTTCCCGCCGCCGTTCCTATTACGAGTATTGGTCTCCGTTAGCTGGTAACAAAGCATGGCAACAATATTTGAGTTCCATTTGGTAACAAACGATTTCCTTCAGATTATCGGGCCTTTTGTGTTTCGGAGCAAACACGTGGAGGTTAGCTGTGGCTATATCCTCTCCTAGGATCATGTATCGTTGCGCAATGAGATTGGGAAACCACAGAAAACCAATGTCCTGGTGGAATTAATGCGACTCATAAGAAGTGTATGGGTGAGTTCACTTTTTATGTGTTTAGTGTTTGGGTTTTCTGTACAGTTATTAGTTGTGTATGTGTTTGATAGTATTGTAATTGGTGGGATTGGGTTGTATTGTATGGTTTGTGTGAGCGTTGCGTGGGGTAGATAAAGTATGTATGTGCATGGATTATGTTCGTGTTAGTATAGTGTATTTATGTGGTAGTTGTGTGAAGGTTTGGTTTATGGTACTGTAGCAGTAAGTTAATATGGCACACTCATATAATAAGTTGGACATTTGGTTTAGGTATCGGACTGTGTCACTCCGATTTTCAGGAAAGACATTAAAGAGGATCATGAATGTGAAGTGGATGAGGGATTTCATGTCCAAGGATAGGTCGTAGGATGGGATTTGTTTATGAGTGTGTACGGGTTATGTTTGTTTTGTGTTATCAAGGGTGGCTTGTCTGTGTGGGCATCTTGGTGAGAATGCCGGGTGGTTTTCTTTACAGTTGGGACATTTTGTTTGACATGCAGTAGACCTGTGTTGTTGTCCACAGTAGGGAGAGACGATTCATTTTGAGGGTCATTCGTTGTGATGTTCGCCTTTTTAGCATCTAGAACAGTACTTTAGTTGGATCGGAACCGAATTGCTTGATCTAGGGACTTCACAATTCAATCGTTCTCCTTCAATCCTGATACCGTTCGAGAGGGCACTGGCGAATTTCGATTCAGAGTTTGTGAAAACTCTGGCGAAAGACGTAGGGCGGTTGGTAGAGCGGGCAATTATATGAACTATTTTGGTGAATGGGAAGTTGTTTTCGGATAGATTATCCTCGGTGTCTTTTTCGGAAAGGTTTTTGTCAACTCCGGCAATGACTAGGTGAAAGGTTTGTGGTTGATTTTTGTTTAGAATGGGTTGTGGATTTGTTGGGCCTTGAGGTTTTGTTCTATGCCCGAGGTTGGTGGAGATGGAGATGTCTCCAGTTATTGCTAGTAGTTTTGCCGTGAGATTTTGAGGTCAGATATTGGGTAGTTCGTAAAGAGGTAGTTCAAGTCCTCAATTCTGTAATTAAGGATGTCGTTTTATTATAAAACATTTTATTTTGCAAAACTAAACTGCAAATTTTGCAACACTGCCGGTTGTCGGCAAAAATGCCGCAAGTCAAAGAAGTCATGATGAAAACAAAATAAACTCTGAAGGCCGAGAAGTGAAGAATGCTGCTTTACTTGCCAAGTACACCACAAATACACGAGTAGTGGGACCACCGTACTTGAAATTGAGTTCAAACCGTGGTGTATTTGTCAAGCACGCAAATATTGCAATAGTGGCGTACTTGGTACGCCATAATAATGGTACAAATATGTACCATTTATTAAAACCATTCCAAGGAATTTACGAAACAGGCAGAGATGAAAGAGTTTTTAATTGCCTTCTTCCGGTCTTCCGGGTATTTAGAGTACCTATTCTACTACGCAGTAGAGAAGTAGAGACTTTTCTGCTACCTATACACCGCCAGGAGCTATCGATACGGAGAAATACGGCACAATTATTCCCGGCACGTGGCAAAGAGATGTGCAAAATATGACATCTTTCCTACCCCTCAAAAGATATAAAGAAAAGCTACACGTGACGCTCAGGAAATAAGGAAATTATCTTGTGATTATTTTAAAACTACTGGAAAGGTTCACTGGCAGGACCGTTATTGTGAAATATTTATTATACCGTTCCTATAATTTCTTGAAATAAAGCTATATTTAAATCACCTCTGAATTATATGTATTCGTTCAAACGGAAACCTCATGCAGAAAGCTCTCCATTTTCTCGAAGATAAACCAAGTTGGTTTATAAACGTCCTCGCTGCGGATAATGTTTTTGATAATGTTTTAACTTTCCTCCACAATGGTCGGAATGACGCCAACAATGACTCTTTTTTCATTCAAATTGGCAACCATACATTCGATTGATATTTTATTTTTAATGCAAAGTCAAGCATCGGTAATCAAATTTCTGTGTTCATGTTGTGGATGCCTAGGTTGACATATAACTGGTTCACTTTCAAAGAGATCGAGAAATTCAAAAATCACTTCTTGAGACCACTCCATTTCAAAAAAACGCAAGAATTAACAACATTAAAAACACACACCACGCTCGCTCTACGAAAGCCAAAGACAGAGTACAGTTACAGTACTGCAGAATTTAATTGTGAACAAATCGGCAAGTAGTGGGAGCGCATCGACAAGTATGAACTTGTCAAAGACGCAAATAATTGAAATCCCTTTGACTCGCGACATTTTTACCGATAACCGGTGGAACTTATTGCAGTGCAAATGTGAAAGTTTAAATTAAGCGGTTATACAGTATTACCCAAACTAAACAGTACTGAAACTGAAACATACATATCTCTTTGTGCGCGCTGTCATATTCAAATTAAGTATAGACCTGTCAAAGAATTAATTATTAAGGCCTAATTGTTAAAGATGGTGTTAAGTACAGAGGAGAAAGTGTTTCTTGTGGAGAATTATTTTCGCTCATACGGAATCAGCCGGCGTAATAGTGTAAGTCTGCAATACGTGTGTGATCAATTCACACATCGGTTTAATAAACGTTCTCCAAATAATGCTGTAATTTTGAAGGTTGTTGAAAAGTTTAGAAATACGGGTAATGTATTGTGCCAACGAAAAGAAAACTCAGGGCGTCCCAGCACAGCTAACAACAACGATAACCATGAACGTGTTTTTGAGCGAATCTTGGAAAATCCGAAAGCCAGCCAGACAAGAACAGCGTTGCATCTTAGCTTAAAACGAACTTCATTGCAAAGAATCCTGAAGGAGCTGGGTGCATTTTCGTATGTGATTCATGTACATCAACAATTACATCCCAGGGATTATCACAGTAGAGTGGAATATTGTGCCAGAATTCTTGCATTACAGTATAAAAATCCTAAATTTTTGAAAAATGTTCCTTTACATAGCGCAAAAGTGAGTGTCTGGTGTGCAGTTTCGGGAAACGGAATCATTGGTCCATCCTTTATCGAAGAAAATGGTAGACAAGTCACACTTAATTAACAGAGGTACATACAAATTTTAACACGATTTATCCCTGATCTACGTCCATTCTGTTGTGCACGTAATTTGGCATTTCGAGACCAATTTTTCCAGCAGGATGGAGCAACTTGCCATACTGCTGTCGCAGTTCGTCAATTTCTTCAGGGGCATTTTCCGAACAAATTCATTTCACGATTTACAGACTTCTCCTATCCTGCACATTCTCTAGAATTAACATCTCCAGACGCATACATTTGGGGCATGGCTAAAACTGCCGTTTTTAAACGGGCACCACAAACTATCAATGAGTTAAAGGATGCCGTTAGAACCTTCTTCGCGGACTTGAGACAACCATTATTTCATACCATTACGAGAAATCTGGAATATCGGTATGAAATCTGCCTTGAGAGAGGAGCTCATTTAGAACATGTTATAATGTGTCAATAATATGTATTTTTTAAAAATAATTACAAGTTCAGTACTGTTTATTTCGGGCTATACTGTATTTGTTGCCAAAACTCAAAATCAAAAATAATGGAAATTCTATAGCGACCGGTTAATGGAAGTGATAAATTTTATTGATCTCGTGATAATAAAACACCACGCAACGTTTATTTATTTAACAGCTTTATAGAAACTGGCTTCATTTGCGACAAAATGCAAAAGTTGCATACGAAAGCTGCACTCTTCAACTTTAAAATACATTTTAATTTTTGTCGAATGTCACTCCAATCCAAAGATTTTTGTAAAATTGATTTCGCGCGCGTAACTGACATTTAATTGCCGGTCGCTTCAAGCGTTCTGAGAGGACGGTTTATTCTACACAAAGTGATTTTTGTCCAAAATTATTTCAAATTTCTTATTGTAACATTTTTTACGGGGTACTGATTCTTGGTAAATTGATGTTTTCCGTTTCTCCCCCCCCCCCCCCCCCCCAAGAGCTGCTTTAGTGAAAGCCCCCACGACTCCCAGGGGTCGGAGTTGCAACGATTTTTATATCGTTTTAGGGGTCCCAAAATTGACATTCTCAGCATAATTCAACTTGTTCGTATGATTTTTACAGGTCAAATATCTGACTATACGTTTTAGTTAAGAAATAATATGTGAACAATGAATTGAGAATATTAAATTGGGAAGAAAAAAAATGCCACAAATTATAATTGATGTTAATGTTTGAAACTAATAAATGCCATAAACCTCCATTGCTTGTTAACTTTACAAAATGTCAACCTTTTAGCAAATCTGTTTATATGAAATTTCTAATTTGCTTAAAAAATTACTAGGTATCTTAAAACTATATTTTGTCATTTACTGCATAAATACATTAATATAACAGACTCCATAAAATATGTTATCTAGGTCATATAATGTATTTGGCAAGTGCACCGAGTTATGGTGCATTGTTTATTACGAAAAATAACTTTGCGTTCGTTACATACATTCTTCGTAACTAGTTGGCAAACTACACCATTCATTCGTAGAACATATCAAATAGTAAGTTAGTAAGAAACTATTAGAATTATAAATAAGAACAATGTAAAATTGGAATTCCATAAAATAACAATTCTCGATATATAACTAAGCGTGTACTCGTATATATAGTTCGTCAGGTGAATCTTTGTACTGGTATGGTATTATTCACGAATTACTTTTTATATTATATACTATGCACTCTTTCCTACTCACATAATATAAAACCATGAAATTGAGCTGTTTGTCCGTCCACAACAAAATGCATTGAACAAAGACAGCAAAGGGCGGTGAATTTTCCTGGGAATTTCGAGTTTTGGCAGCGTTATTGTTTATAACTAGTTATCGTATTATTTAAAATCCTGTTAAATAAGTTTTTCAGCTAAATCCAGCTAAAGTCGATTACCATAAACAAATTATACTCTGAATGTTTGTATATGTTCCCATATTAATTAATATGGCATTTTTATTAATAATATTTATTAAAAACACTACCCTTATGGTTTTTTATTTATTTTCAACAATAAAAACCAAATTTCACTAAACCCTGGCTATGCATTCACTATGTCAACATACGTTGATTTTTTCATAATTATCCAGAGGTAGTTATGGAAAAATGACATCAAACCAATAATATTGTCAGTAAATGTCAGTTATGTATTTTGTAGTATTGTAAAGCTTTTTGCCGTTTGTGGATTGTACAATGGGTCGAGGTAAAGTTATCGATGAGAAAATTTGTTCAATCATTATTAGATTTTTTAATTCTGGAAAATCCAATTCGGAAATCGCGAATATGTTGCAATTGTCACGATATAGTGTAAGAAATGGGGTCAGAAGATACAAAACCTAGAAATGTACGAACAAGTAAAATAACCTAAGCAGATCGAAGGGCATTAAGACGAATTATAGTGAAAAATCGACGAGCAAATTATATGGTGTTAAGCGTTTTATGGAGTGACATTATTGGAAGACACGTTTCTAGATCAACATGTCATCGAGAGGCCCACACATTAGGATTTGGTACTTACAAGGAAGTTTTATAGTTGAAAAAATTAGTACGAATTGTTTTTAATAAATTTCATTTTATTTTTATTTTAGGCTAAGGAAAAGCCACTTTCAACATTACAACAAAAGAAAAATAGATGTAACAATAAAACACTGAAAACTTTGTTTTCAAAACTTCCACAAAATTTATTTTAAACTCTTCATCACTACAGCTGTTTCGGCTGATTGCCTTTCTCAAGTAACTGTCGTGGGATATTTATAAACTAATAACGCGAATAATTTTAAGTTCTAATTAATATTCTAACCTCTAATTAGTTGAACATGTTTTTATTTAGCGTATGGCATTAGAAGGTCACATTCTTCTTCTTCTTCACGTGATTTTGACATGAGAATTTGCCCAGTTTGTTATGCTTTGCGATATTATTCCCCTAGTCATTTTACCATTTCTGGTTCTATCCCATCAGCTCCTCGCCTTTCCCGTTTTTAATTCTTTTTAACGCCTATTCTACTTGTTTAATGTTTACCTTTTCATATTTTTGTTCTTCGTCCATTCTTTCTTCAGTTGTTGTGTTTAAGTTTAGTCTGTTTTAATGATAAATTTTTGTTCTTCGTCCCTTCTTTCTTCAATTGTTGTGTTTAAGTTTAGTCTGTTTTAATGATAAATAATTTTTCCATATTTTTATAAAATCATGTTTTATTTAGTCATTTTTAACATTCCTTATTGCGTTTATTTCTTTCCTCTTGCTTCTATTCGTTGATTTTATACTACACCAAAATTGTCTGTTTTCGTGTTATTATATATTTTCTTCTAATTTTTCTTATATTTAATGAGGCCACACAGTTCCAGTGTTGAGTTATAGGTTATATATTTAAATTTTTTCCCTTTATCATCCAATTTTATATCTGCTCTCTATGTTTTCTAATCATCCTATCTATCATCCAATGTTATATCCGCTCTAAAATGATAATTGGGATATGAGCAAAGAGATAAAAATCCGCATTGAAAAGGCCAGAGCAGTGTTCTTCCAAATGAAAAAAGTATTATGTGGACGGAATATTAACAGTACCCATAAGACTTGTCAAATTTTACATCTTCTGACATTATTGTATGGAGTTGAAAGCTGGACGCTCACTAAATCGCTACTAAATGAACTTCGAGAGGACAATCCGAGGAAAACCGTAAATATCCGAAAATTTGAGTATTTTCCCATGTCGAGCGACACTCACAACTTGGAGTCCTCCATCTTATTATTTAGGGCAAAATATGTGGAAAGAGGGGTCAAGGTCGAAGAACATCATGGTTTCGTAACCTACATGGGTGGTTTAATCAGTCTTCTTCGTTCCTCTTCAGAGCTGCGGTAAATAAAATTTTGATAGCCAACGTTCAGTAATAAATATGGTACGGAAAGAAGAAAAAAGATGTAGCAATGGGAAAAATATGGGCATTGACCAACCTGAGCTTAGTATTCCTTGATATTGTTAGATCTTTCCATATTTCAATTAATTTAGCTGTTGCAGTTCGGGAAATTGCTAGTCTACGCTTGATTTCTGAGGAGCAATCGCCATTTTTGGTTATTAGGGAGCCCAAGAATATAAATCTGTCTAAAACTTCAAAATTCACCACTTGGTGTATGTGCGGTAGATTATTATTTGTCCCGTCTACGATACTATTTTTCGAATAGTTTGCTTATCCGGCTTAGCCCTTTGGTGCCATTAGTCATTTCTACTTCATTCGCTGTTACTCATAGTATTAGTACAAGATCCTACTACAGGATCACTACGTTCATAACGTAGTTCATCAAACTTACATTTTTACATACATTTAAAATTAGTAGAATACATTGATAATAGGTTGCAAGACAAAAAGTGGCCACAAATCGCACATGCTAAAGAAAAGTGACACTATCCAAAATAATCAATTTTACAGAATCAGCGTTTAAAGTTTTTGACATACTTTGTTGCGAAATATGATCCTTTAGAAATAAAGTTAGTGACTGAAATATATTTTTTTAAAAAACCTTATTTATTACCTTATACACTTAATTATGTAGTTTTTCTGTTTCCAAGTCTGATACTAGTAAAAAAATTAATAAAATCATTTAATATAGTATAAGCAGTGAAATATTTTTATAGTTACATAATTTTTTATTGAAAATAACAAGTTACAACATTCTTAAAAATATAAAAAAACTTAATTTATACCGTTGGCTACACAGTTGAAAAATTATCGGAATGAAATTAACATAAAAAGTCAGAAACAAATTAGAAAAAATTATAAAATATTATTATAATACGATACACTATAATATTCAGGTATTATATTTTGGTCTATCATGCTTTGTATGTGTTTTTTCTTTAATTCGCTCAAAGAAAGTCGTGTGGGATATAATTGCTTTAATGGGAACTGCTGATTCATTGGTCGATTTTTCCGTGTTTTACACCTGTTAGAACCATCTATATCAATTTCTTTATAGTCTTCGTAGTACGAATTTTTGTAAGTTACTTTAATATTATCTTCATCTCTTTCAATTCTTATTACTTTAATATCAGTCAGTTTTACAGTTTCACCTTCTTTGTTTCGTTGTAAGTTAACTAGATTTGCAAGTTCCTTGATATCGTAAAAATCTTTATAACATAATTCATTTACAGTATAAGGATTGCCTTTTTTCTTTGCTTTTCGTATTGCGGTAATGTATTGCGAAGGCACATAAATAGGACCGGACCTTAACGTTTTCTTTACTTCTCTTTCGATTGTAGAGTGGGCAGCGTCACCTTCATTTTGTGTATGCCCTTTTATTAGAAACTTATGTGTAATTGAAGTCAAGTTTTTTAAAGTTAGCAAGCAATAAACGTACAAAGAAATCATAAATTGGTTCTTTTGTTGACCACTGCAGTTATCTGAGTAGAAAATTATATTGAGGTTAGTAGATACAGTCATTTCTGACATCTTTCTAATATATTTAAGAACACAACTTGCTATTTCATTTGCTCCACGTTGGCCCTCTACCTCATTCCAGAAAAAACACTCAGTCTGGTCTCTTCCTATTGCTGATATAGTGAAATTAAAACAATTCATTTTACTTTTGTAGTAAAAGACTGAGACATCACCTCTTGGACAGGGCAAAACAGCTTGTAGGTCGTAACATGCTACTATTACATTGTCGCATACCAATAGTTTATCGTTATTCTTTTCTTCTCGACTTTTCTCTTTTTCAGAAATATGAATATTATATTTTTCTTGAAGAGCTTCCTTATTACCTGCTTGAGCGATGTTGTATGCTGCACAAAGATCACATTGATCTTTTTTTGGGACAAAGAAGCTAATGTTAAAGTCAGTTTTAAAATTTTTTCTATAAATTTGAATATCCACAAATGAAAGACTTTTTCTAATACAATCTTCTTTATAATCTCTATAGAGGTCTGAAACTGTTTTACCTCCATCAATGAATTCCCTGATGGTTTGCTGCCTTAAATAGTGACTTTCTATTCGTGGAATTCCATTTATGTGATTTCGTACAGCAGATAATAAGCTATCATTTAATTTTGCATGTTTTCCATGTTTTCCTCTCTGTTCTGTATCAATTATTCCTTTGTTGTCTATCTTTGATATTACAGTACGTATTGGACGATCAGATATTCCAAGAGTATTCTTAAAAAAAATTTTACATACTCGCACTGTCTTAGATGTATCTACTTTCAAATGAAAAGATTGTTTAAGTTTCCTGTTACTGTTAACCATTTTGTACTGATATTTTGGGATAACAGGTACCATACTCCTTGCAATAAATTCTCTCTGACGTGTCAGCGATCCCATAGCCCAATAGCTATCAAATATCTGTTTTCGAATTTCTTCTGAAATGTGGTCAGCACATTTTAAACGGCATTGAGTTGTACATGGAGATCCCATTTTTCTTGCAGGTATAACCCTACGGTTACGAGAAGCTGACAGGTATTCCTTTCCTGAATTTCTCAATGTTTTAGCAACTGCCTTCCTACTTTGTCCAGGTCTTCTAACTATTTTTGGCACAACGCAATCGTCTGCTTGTTTGGAGGACAGATTTTCAATGCCTGTAGCAAAATTTGACGGGGTAACTGCTGGTAGCGCTAATTGATTGTCGGGTTGTACCAAACCTAAAATATCATTATAATTTTCAAGAGCATTTTGTCGCATGTTAATGCTTTCGACAGAAATGTTGTTTTCCGTAGCAACATAAACGGGATGTTCTTCTGATTCGCTTTTATGAGTGCCTGATATTGAACTAGTTGACAAACCTGAGTTGGAAGATGAGCTTGTGCAAGACGAAGTGGTGCTAGAAGAAGTATCAGAGCTTGAAGAGGAGTCGGAGCTAGAAGACGCCCTGCGTAGTTTTTTTGTATTGGATGGTGCCAGCAAATTTTTGTAACGGCGTTTCTTTGTGTTGGACGAATAATATGGCAAATATTCTTTATCGTCGTCTGACACTGGAGAAAAATCGGAAACATTGTCCACAGTATTATTATTGTGTTCACTTAGATCTGTATTATTCAATAATATGGGAGTATTTGAATTGGGGTCTTCCACATTAGATGCTGTTGACAGTAAAACCTCCTCGTTAATAATTTGCTTTTCCGTTGGCATTGGATCATGTGCAATATCACAATTCTCGTATATTTGTGTTGAGTTAGGTGGATCGACAGATTTATTAGCTAGCTCTACCAATATTCGTCCACGAAACGGCATTCTGAAGTCTAAAAGAAAATATTGAGCATCAGAAGCATAAAGGTGAACTTATAGTCAAAATAACTATTTTTACAGTTTTTCTCAGATTTTATTTACAAAGAACCGATTTTAAAAATGATTATATTAGTATCTATATGATTAGTATGTTATTATCTTTGTTACCAAATGAAAATTCATATTAATAGATTGAATAAACCAAATAAAAAAAACGACGACACAACTATGGTGTTTAAAAATTTTAATAATTAACAGTCTCAAGTTTGCAGTAAATTACGACATAAAAGCCAAATGTAATCATATATTTAAATAATCGTATAAACAACAATGTCACTAAACAAAACATGACGCTATGGTAGCACTTGCTGCAGCTATTAATATTATAAATTAACAGCTACAATGTCACTAAAGACAAAGTGGCGTTATTGCTAACCACAAAGTCAATTATATTTACAAGATGTATACGGAACAGTGGCACTAAACAATAAATGTCGCTTTTGGAAGCGGCTAATTTAGCTATTAATACTACAAACCAAAAGCCATAGTGACATTAAAAATAAAGTGACGTTATTCCTAATTGCAAAGTCAATACTAACCTTAAAACTGATACAGGTAAAGTGTCCTTAAACTGAAGAAGACGTTATTTCACAATTTGAATGTTAAGTTGTAGTAATCACGTTCGTCACCACTGACATAATGACGGTTTTCAATATTGTAGAAGATCATCTTTCAGAAAATGACAAAACGGATTTCTGCCATCTAGTCGGCAATAGTTGTACTAGAAAAATGATATTTTTATTGTATTGTGTATTTCTAAATTTTGTAGTAGATGCCGCCATCTGTACAAAATACGTAAATTTCGTATAGTGTCACTTTTCTTTAGCATGTGCGAAATATGTTTAATTCAATTAAAATCTGGAAAAAGTACAAAAGCGTGCCGTTAATTTAACGGGTAATTAATTAATATTAAATTAAACATAATGCACCATTATAAAACATAATTAAACATTAATATACATTTAATATTATTGAATTTACAATTTGCTTTATCGACTATTATTTTTACCTCTTAAGAACAATAAATGCTACTTTTACTTAAAATAAAAAATTATTTTCCAACTTCAGTCAATAAAAAATTATATATTATTTGCAGGCATGAACTTAAATTCAGTTCAAAGGATATAATTATCCTTAATAGGGAGGCCGAGAAATAGAAAATGGTAGCTCAACTAAGTAATAGTAAGATTTTTTCTTCGTCTAAAAAAACATAATATACAAACTAAAAATTAATCAATTTAACGAAGGCGTGTTACGTTAGTCTATTATAAAATTCCATCTTGAAAGAAAAAGTGCTTCTGACAGTTAAATGATTACATACAAAGTTAATAGAACAAATGGTTAGACTGGAAACAGAGAAACTATCCGAAAAGAGATTCCTAATATAGGATATTATAGGATTAGGAAATGCACAATATACACAAGTTGGGACTAGATTATTTCCCAAAATTTGAACAATTTCGTAGAGAAACCCGAACGACTGTTTTCACACATGAGAAGTACTACTAACTACCTGCATTCGGATTGCATAAAGAAATATAATTGGAATGATAACCGTTCTGAGGAAGCCAATTTTTAAAAGACAAAGGTTAATTATTGTTGCCGTTGATAATGAGAACGAATTCGTCAAGGATTCATGTTTGAGGTGGAAATTCCAATTCTAAATCCGAGGGTGTGACGATATGAGCTTCAAGAATTACCAGAAATGGCTTACGAATAAGCTTTTAATAAATTTACCTCCAAACAGCGTTATAGTATTAGATAATGCACCATACCACAATAAACAAAATAATAAACACCCAACTTCTACATTCGTAAGTTCTTTTTGAATATCTAGAAAAAGTGGAAACCGCGAAATCATATACAGTAGACTCCTGGCCTCGGTTTATTTGACTCTATGAGCGTTAAGGTCGCGGCATATTATCATGCACGTATAGTTTGCGGCACGTAGCGTTTCCAGTCCAGCAATTGAACTGCGCGTTCACATTTTCATACATAGAACGTTTCAGTTTGGTTCGGTGAAGATATGATCTCGCTTTTCGCGACAAAAATTATGTGCAATTGCACTTCTACTTAACGATGAAGAAAGAAAAACTGTAGTAAAAAGAAGGTTTGAAGTACATCCAATGCTAAGAGAAAGGAGAAAAAAGGTGAATACTGGACTTTATACAAAGAATTAATTGATGACGATGAAAAATATTATGGATATTTTAGAATGAATAGGAATCAATTTGAATATATTTTAAATTTAATTACACCTTTAGTTAAAAAACAAAATACTACATTTAACGTAGCCATACATATCAAACTAAAGAATATTTTTAAAAAAGAAGAGGTAACACTTCCGTGCAAAAGTCCTAATTGTTTATCACTTCCGTGATTAATTGTCACAAAGCAATGAAAACACATGCATAAATGACAAAATATGTCTCGAAAATTATTTTCTTAAATATTCTGTATCCAAATTAAACAAATACCTAAATAAACAAAGAGGAGAGAACGACGGACCCTTAATTTACATTATCCGTACGAACAGGTTTCGACTCCTTCCGTAGCCGTCGCGTCGGCATCCGTAAAATATTGTTTTCGAATATACTGAACAGAAACGTTAGGTGTCTGATACGATACGTTCCGGACAGTGTGAATTGTTTATATTTAAAACCATTTAAATTATATTTTTCGAAAACTAAACGCTACGGGCTGGAAATGCAACGTGCATGATAATATGCCACGACCTTTAGTCAGACACTTGGCGAGCGCCAGCCAGACGCGAGCAGGTAAAGCGCTCATCTTTACGATAGGATTACAGTCCGTGATTCTTGTTTCACTTGCGATTGTTACTGTTTATGTAGACAGTATACTTGGTGTGTGTGTGGACAATAACTGTTTCGCGTCGTGCATTAAACTGCATTAAAACGAGTGAAACGCGTAAACGTAAGTACAAATCAATGGAACAGAGACTACAAGCTCTGGATAGATTGAACAAAGGAGAATCCGTGAAAAGTATTTGAAGAGATTTAAACGTGGGCAAAAGTAACGACTGGCGGCGCAATAGAAAAACTATCGAAGGCTTTTGTACAAAGATTGAAACTGAAAAAGTTCTACAAAAGCGTTGCACACTGAGAAAAGCAAAATACGAATTGGTGGAACATGCTCTGTGGTTGTGGTTCGTTCAAGAACGAAGACGAGGAACCCCGTTAAGTGGACCAATCCTAAAAGAGAAGACTATGATCTTGCACTCAAAGCTTCAACCAGAAGAGACGTTCTCGGCTAGTGTGGGATGGCTGTCCCGATGGAAAAAGAGACACGGGGTTCATTGTATTGGAGTTTGTGGCAAGAAGCTGTCAGTAGACCCAACAGCGGCCAAAAATTTTTCTGCAAAATTTTTAAAAATCATTGTTGACCAAAACTTGAGTCCAGAGCAAATCTACAACATCGACCAAACTGGGTTAAATGTAAGATTTCTGCCCAGAAAAACCTTTGCCACCCACAAAAAACATCTGCGGCAGGATTTAAAGTCAGCAAAGAGAGGATAACGGTCGCCTTGAGTTCAAATGCCTCGGTGACCCACAAGATACCCCAATTTGTCATTGGCACAGCAGCAAAACCGAGAGCGTTTAAGAACATAAACATGGAAACTCTACTAGTGTATTACCGGTCGCAGAAATCAGCATGGATGGACACATATTTGTTCAGGGAATGGTTTGTGTGCGAATTTATTCCGAAAGTGAAAAACCATTTGACAAAATTAAATCTTCCCATCAAAGCACTTCTACTGCTTGACAACGCGCTTACTCACCAGGAAGGTCTTCAGTGTGACGATGAAAAAGAAATTAAACTGCTGTTCCTGCCACTCAATATAACCGGTCTTTAACAGCCAATGGACCAAAGGGTCATTGAGTGCTTCAAGAGAAAGTATGGTCGAAAACTGCTTTCTGAAGTTCTTTCCAAAAACTGGAGGCTGATGACAACTTAGACCTCTTAAAGGTGCTGAAGTCAGTTAATATGAAGTATGTTATGTCGGCCAATGCATACGTTCAAGTCTTGGAAAAAACTTTGGCCAAACATAGAAGATAAGATTGATTAAGCAAACACATCAGCAGATGAGCCAAATAACATTCTTGTTAACGAACCTGATGACAATGCAGCTCTATTGCACGACCTTCAGCAACTACCGAACTATGGTCCCAGTGTTGAAGAAGATGTTTTGGAGTGGATCCACTTTGAAAAGGAGCTACACAACCAGGTTTTGAACGACGACGAAATCGCCGAGTGTGTCATTCGCCAAGAAAATGAGAAGGATAACGATACAGGCGCTACTGAGTATGAACAGGAAGATGAAGAAAATAAAATGAGCCACCTGAAGGCAAAGCAGCTTTGCAACTGGCAGCTACTTACGTCGAACAGCAAAAAGAAGCAACTGCCATCGATGTAATGATCATTAAAAAGTGGCGTGACTTTGCACATCAAAAATCATTGAAAAAGAAAATTCAGAATAAAATTACTGACTTTTTTTAAGTGTTTAAGAAGCCAAACCACCAATGTGCAATATTTTTAAATTTTAATAGGCCTAGAGTTCTGTAAGTATTGTGTTATAGTATTTTTATAACGGTCTATCTTTTCATATGTGTTAAATATTATGTAAGAGCATTCCTCTGTATTGTCTTCTACTTAATGTACAAGTATTTTGTTTTTGCTAGATCAATGCAAACAATGAATGGGCATTTTTTAGATAAGCATCGGTTAGTTCGGCCACTTTTAGGTTCGGCCTAAGGTCCGGTCCCGAGGTGGCCGAACTTACGGGAGTCTACTGTATGTAGGATTTGTCGAAGACACGTGAAGTAAAAGTCCTACATCCGATGCAGAACAGTTTTTAATTAGTACAAATATAGATAGACAAATAAATGATGGTTACGTATATACTGTACATTACTAAAATACGTAGATTTGTGATGTAAAACTAAAGGGAATAAAATTACTTTGAAAATTAATTTGAAATAATTCTGTTTTAAAAAACTCTTATATGACATAAGAGTGTATTATATATAGAGAGACTTATATTATTCCAAAAACACCATCGTCTTTTGAAAGCTAAATTTCGACTGATCGTACCGATATGCCCTCTTTAGTCATGGTACTTATTTGGCGAGCGGTTGTGTCATGTGGTAATTAAAAATATTTCCTTTTTTGTCTCAAACCACACGTGTTTATCTTTGGTATGCAATCAAGGGGCGTAAAGATAAATAAAATGATTATATATATATATATATATATATATATATATATATATATATATATATATATAGAGAGAGAGAGAGAGAGAGAGAGAGAGTGAGTGAGATTTTTATTTATTACGTTGGAAATAATGTTCTTCAAATATTTTGAAAGGTTTTCAAAAGGAGACTGAATGCATGAAACAATAGGTCGCAGCGGCACACCCTCTTTATGTGTTTTGGGTAGACCGTATATTTTTGGAATTACACCACACCAACCACCTTATCGACAACACTTTCAAATCGCGACTGCATAAATTTTACAATAACAATAATAACAATGAAACCAACACGGTAAAGAAAAACTATATATCTCTTCCCTATATAAAAGGATTATCAGAACAAATTGCAAATCTTCTGTCCAAACATAATATTACGGTTGCTCATAAAGGGCACAATCTTTTTAAAAATAATTTTACAAGACTAAAACCAAAAACCCCTCTATTAAAAAGATCGCATGTTGTATATGAAATTCCCTGCTCGAATTGTGATGGAGTTTATATTGGACAAACCAGTCAGCTACTTAACTCAAGAATATGTTCCCACAAATATGACAAAAAAAACTCAACCGCCCTCACAAAACATAAAAACGAAAAAAAAACATAAATTTGATTTTGAGAAAACCAAGATCCCAGGAAGTGAACCCAACAGGAAGAAGAGAGAGCTTCTAGAGTCTATACAAATAAAAAAAAATAATAATGCAATAAATGATAAAAAAGATGTCAAAAATTTGAACAAAATATATTTTAACTTAATTTAAAAACACATAAAAAGACAATCTCAGAACGCCTATGATGTTAAAATAACTGATTGCTTAAACGATAAACTAACATCAATAAACAACACATTAGATTTAAAATACATTTTACATGTAGTGACTTAGTGGGTATGTCCTATGTTTTTAATATTATTTTAATTGTGACGTCTACTTGTTAGTACCGAATTTTTACATGCTTGGTAAGTCAAAAGTTTAACTTTTAAACCGTATTATGTCTGTCATAAAATGTTTTAGTATCAAAATCAAATTTTTTTTTATGAACCTAAGCCCAAGAAAATCCACTAAAATATATATATATATATATATATATATATATATATATATATATATATATATATATATATATATATATATATTAAATTTGTAAGAACGTAAGAAGAAGTTGCACTTATAACTCGTAACAGCGGAATACTGAGATATACCATTCAAGTGGTTATGTCTATAATTCATTCTCGTCCTACGATAACCCATAAAAGAATACTCTGCAAAAGCAATAAATGAAATACTTTCAATTCGGAGGTGTCGACAAGGATGCAAAGATAATTGCAGTGTGGCAACAACAACCAAGGTAAGTGCATGCATGCAGAGATAATAAATCTTACAGCTAGTAAAAGAACCATTAGTACGACGATTAATTTTATATGTTACATATAAATTACTTATAGACAATTTATAATTAATGGATGTTACGTTAGTGTAAGCTAAAGGTAAGTTTTATTTCTTGACCTGTGTTGACACAGGAAACATTTAAAAGAGATATTTCATTGTTCACATGTCATAGTAAATATTAATATGACTGCTCAGATGAGGTCTGTCCAAAAAGTATCCTATTTTCGTTCATGATTTCATGCCAAAACGTTACAGATCGTAATCGTAACTCTTCAACGAATTTGCCGTATAGCGCGTGAAATGTTTAGGTGCTTTTAATTATATTGTCTTTTGTGCATTCGGCACGCATCATTTTCTGAAGAAACATATTAGGTACTATTATAGGTCCCTCACTAACAGACCGTATTTCATTCAATTTATTTATGAAAGAAATTAAGTCGCAGACTTAATATGGTTCACAAATAAACGTACATCTACCAATTTGACAGAATACATACAACCTTTAACCTAACTTTTGTTTGTTTGTTCTCTGTCTTTGCTAAAGCATTCTTGTTGCTTTACATTCGTATTTTAGTAACAAAAATGAGTGATAGAGAAAGTGTTAAACGGAAGAAGAGAAAACGTGTACTACACACTGACGAGTATAAAGTCAATAGAATTAAAAATGTAATGCTTTCTGGAGCAGAGTATGTTAATTACAAAGGCAATATACTACGTGCAAGAAAAACCGGAAAACCATGCAGGTAAATAGTTGTAACTAATATACATAGGCAAGTTATGTTAAATTAGGTTATATTTTAGCTGCAAGATGACATGCTGGGATAAAATTACGGAAGAACAGCGTCTTCCGTCGAAAAACGAACAAGATATTTACCTACAGTCTATCGAGGCCATACCTATAAAAAATCGAAGATCAAGAAAATTAGAAAACAAGAGGAAAAGATCACTTAAAGAGAGAACCAGTTCATTTGTTTTTAACGTTCATTTGGGAAAACGTAAAATAATGATCTGCAAGAAAGCGTTTGAAAGCTGCCATGACGTAACATGAATCAAAATTAATCGCTTACAAAATTTACTAATTTTGGGAAAAACTCCTGAAGATAAGAGAGGGCAGCAGAATAACAGGAAAACTATTCCAGCCAACACTGTTGCTCAAATAATGGATCACATTCAATGTTTTCCCTTAAAAAAGCCATTATTCTACGCAAGAAGTCGAATATCTTTGTTCAACCCTGAACATAAAAATTATGTACGATCTTTTTAAAACTAGGTACCCTGACACAAAAGTAAGATATCCATTCTATTACAAAAATTTTAAAGATAGGTTTAACTATCGCTTTGGACGGCCACAAGTGGACACGTGCTGTGAATGTGAAAGACTAACGTTAAGACTGAAAAACACAACACTTAACGATACTGCAAAACGTGTTGCTACTGCCGAATTGCTTGTCCACAAAAAACGGAGTAACAAATTTTACAAATCTATAAGGGATACCACAGAACTATGAGAGTAAGGCACATCACTTTGTTTAACATTCGACTATATGCAGAATATTCCTATCCAGGAAATATACTAGTTTAGACAATTATCAGTGCTTCCATTTTCAATTCATAATGTTGGTGATGGAACTGCTATGTTTTACCTATACCACGAAGGCCTTGCTAAGAAAGGATCAAACGAAGTTTGCTCCTTCCTATTGGATTACTTGAATATTTATGCTTTGCCTAGCGTTGAAAATTTGTACCTGTACAGTGACAACTGTGCTGGACAATACAAAAATCATTCGATGATAAGTTTTCTCTTGGCATTGGCAGATATGGAACGATTCAAAAAAAATTCTATAGATTGCCTTTAAGGTCATTCATTCCTCCGAATGATAGAGACTGTGGTCTGGTTAGGCGTGTATTACATCGAACAGATCGCTATTACACTGTTAAAGAAGTCATGGAACTAATACTACGTCCTGTAAAGAAACATAAGTTAGTAGTAAAGCTAGTTAATACTACAGACACTCTTGATTTTCAAAAATGGTGGCCCACTCTCTACAAAAAATTTACCAATTCTATTGCTAACAAATCACAAAGGAAAGAACCTTTTAAAATTTCAGAATACAACGAATTTGTATTTGATTCAAAAACAAAAGACTGTTACTGTTTGTAATTTTATTGGTGGCGCTATAAGGAATACGTTTACTTTAAAAAAGCTAGGGCAGTATGATGTTCAACTACCTACTACTCAAGCTTATCAACCGAAGTGTCCCATTTTGAAAGAGAAGATAGGCGATTTAAAGAAGACACTTCAATACTTACCAGAAGAGCACAAAAAATTTTATAATACGTTACAAGACTGGCCAACTCGCCAATAGGGAATAGTTTCTTACGTCATCACATGTAATTTAAGTTTATAAAAGCACGTAAATGTTTTTTGGCAATATTTTCTTGTTATTTTTTCACGTTTAATAGCTTATTTTTATGTTTTAGATAAAAAATATATATCAACAACTATGTTTATTTATAAATCTCTTTAAATCTTTAAAAGTCTCAAAATTTTGTAATTTTACCCTTGTCATGTTTCATATATATTCAGGTATTCTACAGTATTCACTGCCTTCCCTCGCTCAACCGTTTCCATCTCTCTCTGTTGTTCCATTCTCCATCGTTTAGGCCTCTCTTACTCATGGCGACGTCTACTTCGTTCCTCCAGGATTTTCGGGGTCGTCCTCTTTTCCTCCTTCCTATGGGGCTCCATTCGGTTATTCTCTTTATCCATCTGCTGTCACTAGTTCTTCTTACATGTCCATACCATTTTAGTCTTTTTTGTTCTATGTATGTTAGTATGTCTGTTTCTATTGATGTTCTTTGCTTTATTTCGTCATTACTTCTCCTATACATTCTTGTTACTCTGCAGCATCTTCGCAGGCATTCCATCTCTGTTGCTACTATCTTACTGCTGTTTTTCTTGTTTATGATCCAATTTTCAGCCCCTATGTCATAATACTTCGCACTAATGTTTTATAAATCTGTGTTTTTGTCTTCATATTTAGGTGTCTATCCCACCATACTGGTTAAGTTGTCGGATTGCTGTTCTTGTTTGTCCTAATCTTTGTGTAATTTCTTCCTCTGTTGTTGCCTTTTTCGTGATTATAAACCCCAAGTATTTGAATTTATCCTTTCCTTTGATTGTTACGTTGTCATCAATCTGTAGATCTTCTATGTCTTCTTCACTTATAGATAGGTACTCTGTTTTCGCGAGGTTAATACCTAGGCCAGCCTTGGTATATTCTTCTTGTAGTTTCTTCATAATGTAGCTGAGGTCGTCTTGGTATTGTGCAATCACTACTTGATCGTCTGCAAAGCTTAACGTATATAGGTATTCGTTCCGTACCGGTACTCCCATGCCTTCGCATTTTCTTTTCCATGTAGTCAAGGCTTTCTCTAAGTATATTTTGAATCATGTTTCATTTAAACCTTATTGTCAGTATTTTATAATTTAAAATAATTTATAACATCTAAACTCCTGGGAACGTTTTTTTTTTGTTTCTCCTATAAAATTTAAGTTTTGTGACTTACTTCATAACTAACTGATCCATGTGATATCGCAGAAACTGACCAAGGGATTCAAGCAACGAATTTTTATTAGGTTTTGTATTTAACTCCACGACGAACCCTAGGTTTTTAAAATAAAACCACAATGGAAGGTGTTGTGCACTATTCTTGACGAATATGTGAAGCAGCTAGTGGCTCAGTGCATGTGCAAGTAACTAATAAGTGGGCGTGGCCTTGATTGTGCCTGATATACGTTTGAGAGCATAGCTCTTGTAAACGAATATTATGGATTCTGAGTTTTGAAGTTTTCTTCTTAAGATGTGCTCTAAAGCTCAGAGTTCTATCGAAGGTGACACCAAGATATTTTGGTTGTTTATTGTCACTGAGGAATCTATCTTCAAAGCAAATTTTAAATTGGCAGTTAACTACTTGTTTAAGAGGAAGTACGCTACTTTGGTTTTCGTGGCCTTGGGTGCAAGCTTCAGTAGCTAAATTATCTCACGAGGAAAGTCAAATCGTTTGTTAGAATTTGCTGAGTAGTCTCTTAATTCTTTATGGCTTGTAGCAAGCGCTCAGTCGTCTACATATCCTGAGGTCCTACGTGGCAGGACAGAAGGAGTAAAAATACAAGTTGAGATCATAAATACCATAGGCGACGCCGATGACACTGTCATTATTGCAGAACAAATGGAGGACTTGGAAATTCTACTGGATAGAGTGCACGAGGAAGTTACAAATCAGGCATTAATATTAGTACAAAAATGGATGGTTGTAGGTAAAATAAATATACAATCGATCCCGAACAATCGACGGCTGCAACGTTAAGATGGTATCACGCTTTACGTATTTGGGAAGGTAGTTGAGTACGTAGCATTTCGCAAATGGATATCAAATATAGCATTACAAATAGAAACCTCTCGGTTCAACCGCGATTACAAACACTTCAAAGTTACATATTATGGAGCATTCTTACGAATCATACGACATTGGACCGGACAAGGAGTACAGCAGTTGTTCCGTACAGCAATGAACAGGGACCAATTCAACGTAATTGTCATGAAGATAGCCCACGCCTGAAAATAGGGATGGCACTGAAAGTAGAAGAAGTACGTGGTTGAAGTGAAAGACCTAATACCATTAGGAAGGCCGTATGTTTCACATAAATGAAGTTGAATTTAAACTCATCAATACTATCACGTACCAATAGAACAAGGTGGATGAAGAAGATACATTATGTGTACGATTCAAAGACTTGAGAAGAGAACAAAATCGATTTATAAGCTATCTCAAGTATCTTTATTACTCGTCTTATCGCTCGCTACATGGTACATATACAGGAATTTAAAATAATTTTATCGTTTAGTGATAGTTTTTCATGTGAAACAAACATCTATTGGCGTGCCTTGAAAGACAATATCTACTCGTATACCGTGACGACAAACGGCATGATATTCTAAGTTTTTAAGCCCACGTGTGTTTATAGTGCATACACCTCATTGTTCAACAACAATTCGCTGTTTGTCGTTGCTCCCAGATTGATCAGTCGGGATCAAGGAAGAAAAGAACAAAAAAGAAACTTCATAAATCCAAACAAATTATTATTTTCTTGGAAATAGAAAATTTATTTGTGCGCAAAAACACTTTGTTACACGTTCGTTTTACTTTTGCCTAAAATATACGTACCTTCAATATGACAGAATTATATGGTTGACTTACCTGCAAACAAAAAGAAAGATTAGATTTAAGCAAACATTGCTGAGAATTATAACTGATATTTAATTATACAATAAATTTGACATATTATACGGTTTACTTATTAAAAGTTTATTAAAACGGAAAGACGAATATAAAGGCATATTAAATTTTTAATTCAATTCGTCAAGTACTTTATCATTAGTGTATAATCAGAGACTTTGTCAAAAACGATCATATCTCTTTGTAAACCTGAGTAAAATCTAATTTTTCTCCAAAGTATAAAAATGTCAGCATACTTTGTAGGCATTTATAAATTAAATTCCTTTGCTATAAAAGCTACGTAATTGATTTTGTTTAACTTCTATAATTTTTCGTAATCTACAGAGTATAGTCTACAGAACAGAGCATCCTAAAATTTTTCATTATACACGAATTTTGAATACAATTGTATATCGGTGATTTAGAATGATCACCAGATGAACCAGAAGCCGTAATCAATATATAAATACCTTATTTTATCTTACACGGTTTTTTATAAGGACTATTCTTACTTGTGGTCATTAGTATGCTAACCCTGTTCTGAATAATCTGCTTGTTCCGTGGATTAGAAGTATAGTTTAGCTTCTAGTCTCTGGTATTACTAAAGTTTTTAGATATTAGAAAGCAAGCTAATAGAAGACGTAGATTCTTGCAGTAGAGTTAGGGTGCAATGGAAGAAATGGAAGGAAGCGAGGGACAAGGGAAGTGCTTGAGAGACAGGGAGATTGCAATAAGACTTTCAATTAATAATGATTAGTCACTAATCACTAGTTATTCTCAACGCAAAAAACATAAAACCTTAGTTAGTAGATATATAACATAAGAATTAAGAAGTAAATTAATATGAACAATACAAATATAAATAAAAGAACAGGAAAATAAGGGAAGCTCATCAATTGTTAAGTGCTTACTGTTTATTTTTTGTTTTTATCTGCACTGTTCATACGTAAATTCTTTGCAAATTTGCTCTATTTTGGCTTTAGGTCAGGATTGTTAAAAGGCCAACAAAGGACATTTATATTGTGGTTTCCAAACTAATTGTTTCTGGTTCTGACCGTATGGCAGGCCCTTGGTCCTGCTGAAAAATATAATTCCACCAGCATTTAATTTCAGAAAACCTGGAAGTTGGCTATTTTGAGGTATTTGTTGATATTTCGCATCATTTATGGTATCTCCAATAAATTAAAAACATCCTAACCCTGAAACTGCCATAAAACCCCAAATCAATAACTCATTTACTTTTTGTACAGCTCATACTTAATGCGAACAACTCATTTGCGGTAATCATCAATTATGAATGCGTCGAATTCTTTATTACAAATTACTCGGGACCAATCTTCTAACAACCAAGAAAGTTAAGATTTTGCCCAAATGAGCCTGGCTTGCTTCTGTTTTCCTGTTAACAGTAACTTTTCCTTTGCCTAGAAGAAAATATGTTAAAATATGTTAAACTTAGTTGTTAGCTGTAATTCAACCTTATAAAACTTTATTCCAGATTCATGTTTCCAATTGTGATAGCATTTCCTTGACAGATTTAATCCAGTTTCATGATTCCATTCAGCTGTAACTTGCCTTAGAGTATTTCTTCGACTTTTGCAAAATTTTACTAATATTCTCCTATTCCTAACAGAAACTAGTTTTTTTATGTAAGATACTTCGTGTTTCCTCATAATGCTTAATTATATTCCACATTGCAGTTTTAGGAATATCAATTTCATCCACCACATCAAGAATTGTTTTATTGCGGCAATCATTTTTAATCACCAACTCACGAATTCTTGCATTTGTAGAGTTACCAGGCACCATTTTATTGAAATAATACAACGATCCACTTAATTTGATAAGAAATTAATTGTAGAATATAGTTTGGCGTTTGTTAGAGTGCCCGACTGCATTCTTTTCGCAGCTTAATTGTCTTGTCTTATGTGGTTTTTAGCAAATACTTCATTCTGTCCCATTATTTAGTTGTCACTAATTTTTTACATATCTTGATGATCCTTATGACATTAATACGTTATGTGGGTTATATACAACAATACTAATTACGTTTTGTGATTATATATCATTTAAAATATTGCTTATTTATTATTATCATAACTATTAAAAAATAATAAATTAATAGTCAAACGCCTGAATTTTTTATATATTTTAATTGGTCCCAGTATATAGCTGTTAGGGCTAGTAGTATTCATTACGATGCTATGCAAACCAAGAATAAAACTTAATTTTAGACAGCCGTCGATAAATTTCTTATTTCAATTCATCAATTTTTTGATAATTTCAATAATATTAGTTTCTCTATGTATGACATATGTCAATTGTCACTTTTTTGGAGGAATCATTGATTCGACAAATGATCGGGTTCTGACACCCGTACCATAACCAAATTTTTTAATGTGTTTTTACGGAGTTCTATGTACCTACAGTCTTTTATGTGTTTGTTATAAAGAAATGTATTAACTTAAAAATTAGCTTGAAAGCAAAATTATGGATTTTTCCACCAAAATGGGATATCTCTAAAGTAATAGTACTTTTTAAAACTTGACATAAGTGAAACATTGTAAACTTTAAATTAGTTATTTATATTAACGTTCTATTGTAGCATAGCTCTGAAGACAGCTTTCATAATTGGGAAGCAGGTGATAAAACAAAATAAAATTTTTAAAAAGGAACATAATACATTCAAATATATAGATGGCTGAGAAAGTGAGTATATTGAGTGATTTGAATCGGATTCTACAGGATTCTCCCCCTTTAGTCCTAAATCACCCGGTCTGCCTTTTTTTGGACTATAAAGACAGTTGAGCTATCTACTGCAGCACTCCAGAAGATTACTCCATATCGCATTACAGAATAAAAGTTTGCATAAAATACTGAAAGTAAAATCCTCTGGTCTATTTTCCTCTGATAGCTCTTTATCACTCTTAATGAGTAGCAGACTCTATTCAGTTTTTTTGTTGTATTTTGTATTTGTTCCCTCCAATTCAAGTTCTGGTTAATATGAAGACCATGAACTTTAACTGATCTAGCAGGTTCCGTGTTTTATGATAGAAAATTGATTGTATCTGGGAACTGTTCTCGTGACTGGCTGGTTCTAAAGTAAACAAAAACTGTCTTATCAGTATTAAGTAACAACTGATTTCCACTGAACGACTGAACCACTGTTTAGCCTTGCTTAAAGTTTGCTCTGTCACTGTGAGGAGTGTTTCTGTTTTTTCTCAGAAAAGCACATTTGAGTCATCAGCGAAATTTACAAGGTTTGAGGAACTACTAACCACCGCATTTGGAAGGTAGTTTATGTAGACCAAAAAGAGAAAAGGCCCCAAAACGCTCACCTGTGGTATGCCTAATTTTAAATTGATCTTCCCTAGTGGGAGCCACTTCGTCGATATTAATTTAGATTTGACTGTGTACTTGGATATTCTTCCTCGTTATTTAAGTTTACATAGAGATTTTCTTGTTTTTCATTTTGCGTTCGAAATATTCCTTCCATCTGTTTAAAAGTTCTTTTTCACTCATTAGACTTTTTCCATTTTGGTCTCTTCTTATAAATAGAGGTTTTAACACATTCTCTTAATAACCCCCCCCTTACAGATTTATTATATCTTTATTTTTGTAATTTTCCTCATCAATTTCTTCCAAGAGTTTGTCATTGTTCTTTTCTTAAATATTTTTTTAGTTTTTAACATTTTTAGTGGTAATTTACTTCTCTCCTCTAATTATTTTCTACATTCATCATCGAACCATGTTTTCTTCATTTTTTTAAATTTCTTGTCTACTGTTTTTGGCTGATTTTACCATACCTATCTTAATTCTTCCCCACATTTGTTCTGAATTCTCTTCTCCTGCTTTGGTTTTGTCCATCTCCTCGTTGAATGCTTGTTTGCAATTTCTTTTTTAATTTCCTGTCATTAATTTTGTATCATAAAGTGGTCAGAGTCTGCGTCCGGTTCTCTGTATGTCCTGATGTTAGCAATACACTTTTCTTTATCCCTTTCAATAAGTACATGGTCGATCTGGTTGATAGATTTCTTCAGCACCAATTTTTATATCTGCATCCCCTAGTACCACTTTCAGATCATATTTAGGTATCTTCCCATATGCTTTATCCAAATTATCGCAAAACCATTTTTCGTTTCTGCACTATTTACCTCTGATGGTGCTTGTACGTTCACAAGAAAAATCTTTTGAAATTTACCTCTTATTCTTAGAATACATAATATTTCTAAAATTACTTTAAACTCAACTAATAATTTCAGGAAAAAGTTGGAAATTTGTTAAAAATTATTTGTAAAATTCATTACGGAATACAAAAAATTATTGGGTATTTTGCTATATATTATTAAGGCATTTGACTCTAGCGATACAGTATTAATGCCGTATGTCTTCCGTGCATTTGATACTTTTCTAAAAATAGGTAAAATAGGAACATGTACATCAACACAAACACACATTGCGGTATTCTCCTATCATTTAGTAAACATAGGGTTTCCACTAATTGCTCATTTCCTTACAGTAAATCGTTTAACATATCGTTATACTTAGAATACGGAGAACTTAACTCCATGTAACAGTAAGTTGTCAACCTAGTCACCTATCGAAACAGTAGCGTCCACATTTATGTATATTTGACATTTGGGTATAAACAATTTACTTTACTGTTTTTATAGTATGTCCTAAGCAAACATTATTAGAATTGCTAATAATTGCGAATAGAAAAGAGCTAAAATATAATAATTAATAAGACGCTTAACAAAGACGCTATTCATTACACTCGAACGCTGAATTATACCATAATAAATATATTTAAAATTATTATTTCTTCGAAATGCATTTGTTAGGAATCCCATGTTTATACTAACAAGAAATCAGGTAACCGCTTACGATTACGATCATTGGAATATGCAACAAATATGTGTTTTAGTAAGACTTGTATTACTTGGATGTTAGATTTGCTGGAGCATCCCACTAACTCCATACTAGACGTAGTTCTTGCTTATATACAACAAGTTTATGGTAAGAATTTGTGATGAAAATACATTTTTCTGAGTTGGATGTTGTTTATGGAGTTGTTGGATGGAGTTTATTACATTTCGTCTAAAGTTGCTCTTACAATCAAAACTTGGCATCAAGAATCATACAAAGATATTTTGCTGTGTTAACATACTTAATTTGTGTACCGTTAACGTAGACTGGTTGTTGTGCAATCCTTTTTTTAGTCAATATGCGTCGATTTGATTGGTTAAGTTTAATGCTCTATTTCTTTGTCAGAACGGCAATTTTGTTAATAGCAGATTAGAGTTTTCTGGTTGAGCTTTCCACGGCTATGATTGTTGTATCGTCGGAGAAAGTGGCCATTGTGCTGTATAACTGCATAATGCCCAAATATCTTTGATGTTTATCAGATATAAAATTGGCCCCAAAACACTTCCTTGCGGTACCCCAGCTATAATTTGCTTTAGTTTCGAGTAAGAATCTTCATGTTTTACACAAAAATGTTAATCAAATAGGATTTTGAAAGTTTATAGAAATGAATAGGAAGTAATCTTAAGCGTAAGTGATCTTTATTTATAGAAAGACCTTCATGCCGTACTCAAGCAAATGCCTGTTCGACATCAAGACGGTAGATCAGACATCTTTGCTTTTTAATGTATTTTCAAAGACATCTGTGAGTCTACATACTTGGTGTAATTTACTATTTTATTGAGAATAAGCCCCAATTTTACTTTAAAAAATGTTAATTTGACGTTTAGATTTCCACCTCGAAAATCGTTCTCAAAATACAAAACATTAATTAATTAAATAATGTTTTGTATTGGTGATGAGATGCAACAAAATAGTCGGTATATTCAGTTTCTAAGCGTCTTTTTAGGGGTAAACCACTCGCCTATTATTATTGTAGTGCTTGTAACTTGTAACGTTTGTAGGGTACCCCACATGTCATCCAAGGAATTTTAAATAAATCCTTATTATAAAAATAATATTTATATACACACACTGTTTTATTTACACATTTAAAAACTACAAGATAAGGAATAAGGATCTCGCGCTGCTCGTGAATTAGTTTAATAAACACGTATTTGTATAAATTGGCTACCCTTGATTCACAATGGATTATTATTAGAATTGTCGGTGTATAATGACGACGCAGGTTCACCCGACCTATGTAAACCTACTGTAACACTTAAAATGTAGGTGAATATTTAATAAACTTATATTGCAAAAATTCTATTAAGTTTGTCTCCGAGAAATGTAAAAAGTAGGAGTTCTACCAACTCACACCGGCTCCCAACATCACACAAATGTTAGATTTTAACAAAATGTTAACAAAAAATCTTTTGTGTAATAATTTGTATTCATTATTTCTTTTAAGTACTCATGTATATAATTCCATTTTAATCTGTTTTCAATTTATATGATTTAGCTCTAAGCTTTTACTGTAAGAAAAAAATATTTGAAAATTTGAAATATGTATTTTATTATTTAAATAGATTTAAAACCGCCGGAAAATTTGATATTTTTAAATGCGATGTAATCTGTAAATTTAACGACTTGCGACAGATTTGACGTCATACCTTAATGTATCGATCGAACTATTTCATGATTTTGCGCTATTTTAGCATTATGAATGTCAAAAGTAAATAAAAAATATTTCGTTAATGTATATAAGTATTATGAATGTAAGCGGAGTATCTCTATCTACATTTTGTAAAAGTATTTTCATAAGTGAAGGAATAAGAAAAGAATCAAATGTTTTTTGTCAACACAAAGTAAAATATAAATACCCAAAAAAACACATAATTATACTATGATCCACTTTTTAATGTTTTAATTATATTATGACTTTTTTGAATGAGACTATTGAGCCAAGTCAGAATACATAATATAAAGAAATCAACATAAATAAGATTTATTTTATACCCTCAATCTCTCTTCATCTCTCTTCGTCGATTAGATGACTTGGACTCCATATAATTGTCTACTTTATTTTCTTGCTTTTCATGAAACCTTTGCACCCATACTTACCACAACCATTACTACCTACCAACACGCCCTATGTCCAGGACGGATTATTCGAACGACTTCCAAACATCTGACGTGACTACCATTCGTCTTAGTTCTTAGGCATATAAAACTATTTACTTCTTCGAACTCTTGATCCCTTACTATTTTCTGTTTCTCAAAAAAAAAACGTCTGTCGTCTTCATAGATTTATTGGCGGCATACGGCACTGTCTGGAGAAACAGTCTATCTATAATTGTCTCCGCAAGGTCCCATGCTTAAGTCCGCCTCTCTTATAGATAACATGATCTCAAACAGAACGTTCCAAGTAATTATGGGAAATTTCAATTATGGAGTAAAGAAATTGAGCAATGGACTTCCACAGAGCTCAATCTTGACACCAATTTTGTTTAGTTTGTACATTGAGAATATGCCTAAAACCTAATCCAAGAAGTCCGGATACGCAGATGTCTGAGAAATACTCCAAAATTTTGAAAACAGCTGACCTCAAAACCGTTGAACTGCAGAAAAATGCAAACATGACATGATGTTTTAATCTGATTAACACTATGGAAAGAAAAGAACTCAATGTTCCCGATAAAAAAAATTCCCGAGGTATCTGTGTGTACATTAGACAGAACGTTGACGTTCAAAGAACATCTAACAAAACTTTCTTGTAAAATTGGAACTAGAAACAATATCCTCCACAAGCTATGTGGCTCTACTTGGAGAGCTTCAGCCAAGACACTGAATATCTGCACTCTTTCTGGTCCTTCCAACAGCTCTACTCCTACTTACCTAAGCCTATCTCCTACTCCTATCCTAAGCTATATCCCTCCACCAGATCTTCGAAGAAAACGTGCTCTTAGGAGGGAATATGAAAAAATCACTAGTACCCCCAACTCCCAGTGCATGATGACATTAGAGCCCTTGAGTCGCAAATATTCAAGTCCAAACAAATCCGCCCTTAATAACAGCTAAACAACTATCCGAGACAAAGTCGATTTCGATTCGATTTTGTCACTTCCTGGTAGATGGAATGGTCTCAGAAATCATAAGCGCAGAACCTACCATGTATCATACAGAAATCAGCTGGCTTTGAGTTATCAAAGAAAACGTGGATACGTCTAAATAGGGCTCGACCACACCATGACAAATGTGCTGATTTTCTAAACAAGCTCAGGAAGCTACCATCTCCCATATGCGACTGTACAACACGTATTGGAGGGTGCCAAATCAGAGCCTATGAAAGCAGTCACGTGGATTTCCTGTTGGATAAGAAAGAAGCTATCGAATATCTAAGAGAGTTAAATTTTTGTTTGCGAAGTTACTTTTTAATTTCTTTATATATTAGAATTGTATGTGTACTATATAAAGTAATACGATAAATACATAAATAAATCGACTTGTTTTATGTTACTCCAGCTCTTTACTCTTCAATGGCTCCATTATTATATGAAAGAAAATCGGTATGCATAATTAATTATCTCAGATCAGAGTCAAGCATCCGACTGTGTGAATTCTTATACAGACCCGTTTCGGCAAGCCGATCCCAAGCTTGACGATTTACATGTAAAAATCAACGGAATATTAGTCGATATGAATACATTTCTCTTCGTAAGCATTTAGACGGTAGGTACGGCAGAATTGAATATGCCGATGCTTGATTTGGATTAACCGCAAATAAAATGTTAGTTAAGGAAGTACTTAAGTAGTGAAGTGATAGTGCACTGACTGACTTTCTGTGAAGCGTATCGATCGATTTGTTTCGTATCTATTTGTTTTGATTTTTTAAAGTAACACTGTGATAAGTTATCGTTGCCGTAAATAGTTACAGGATTTTTTGATATATTTAAAGTTTTTCCTTTCTTAAAATTAAAGTGTAAACAAATTCAGGTAAATTAACCAAAAAATGCGGGATATGAAAGAAACTGTGGTCACTGATCAATATGATATTGTAAATTATATTTTGCAAAATGGGTTTTCATCTACCTATTCCATAAAAAGAACAAATTGATATTAAAAATAAGGGGCATCCTTTGGCTTATAAATATTAGTGGGGAGGGGGTAAGGTAAGTAATAGATTATTTTCGGATAATTGATACAGCAAGTACTCATGGCTTACCGGAAGTAAAATAAAAAAAACTTTTTTGTTGGCCTTGCATCTTATCTTCGACAAATAGGACAAACATCAAAATTCTAGTGGTGTAAATCTAGTTACGATAATTTAAAGAAATTCTTTAGGGCTTTACAGAAACATGGTATTTCGAAAGATCATACATACAGACAGATTAAATTAGATTTATTTGGAAAACAAAATATCTATGTTTCATTAGATAATGTCCAAAGTGAATATGCTATTAAACATAACGGAATTGTAAAAAATAATCACACAGTTTTACGTGGTTTAATTGATATTGTAATTTTTTTAAGTTGTCAGGAATTATTATTTAGGGGACACAATGAATCGGAGCATTCGTTAAATCAAGATAATTATCGAGAACTAATAAAAATGTTTAAGAAATACGAAGAAATACGAATTTTCTAATTTACTTTCTGATTCGAAGACATTTAGTGGCGTATCTAAAACAATCCAGAATAAATTAATAGAATCAATTAGTTACATTTTAAATAACGTTGAATCTGAAATTTAGGACACCATTTGCATTTCGCTAGAAGGTGATAAAACAACTGATATATCATGTCATTCACAATTATCAATTTTTGTTCGATACACGTTACTTGGTAATATTTATGAGAGGTTTTTAGGTTTTACAGACGTGAGTAACAGCCACAAGGCAGAATATATTTTTAATATCAAAAATAAATTGGCAGATTTACTGAATCTAAGCTGATCCAGATATTTTCATAAGGTGGAATAAGTTACATGATATGTATAATTTTTTCTACTGCAATTCATTACAACAAACTGTTATCGAAATGAATAAATTATTGTCATTAATTCTCTCATTACCATCAACTTCTGCCTTAAATGAACGGGATTTCTCTTGTCCCAAAAAAATTAAAACGTATTGTCGAAACACCATGAAACAAGAGAGAATCTCAAGCTTGTCTCAACTGTCAATAGTAAAAAACTTTTAAATCTCTCCAAAACTAATAAATTTTACGATGACGTTATAACCCATTTCGCTACTTCCAAACAACGTAGACAAGAGTTAATTTATAAACATGTTTAGGTTCTAAATTTATAGGAAAAAAAAGCAAAAAACCCTTTAGAGACCCTGTCTCTAAAACCACGAGCCGCCACTGCTTTAAAAGAAAAAAACCAAAGAACTCTTGAAAAACAGTTGAACTATGTAAAGATTTCATGTCTATTATAATGTTCATGTAGTAATATTTACGTATTTACGTAGGTATAAGGTTAATCAGAAAAATTGAGTACATTTTGATATATAAAGAAATATTTTCTTTCATTGGGATTTCAATGTCGATTTCGTAGACGGTCATTAAAATTTACAAAGGACACTAAAAAGTACTTTCAGCTACTAGCAATAAACTCTCGGTCGCGCCATTGAACTCTACTTCCCCAAACGTTCGATCCTCGAATGAGATATGACTAATTCGTTCGCAAATAGAATTACTGTTAGTGAGTGTGATCTCTAATTTAAAACTCTGTAATTAAGTGTACATTGTGTTAATGTCCCCATAGCTTTTCACTGTCACTGAAATAATATGTGTATTTTTAGCAATATACTTCATGTAGGATTACGTCAAAAGTACAACAGCAACAGAATATGATTGCAATTACGTGGTCTCATAACAGAAATTATTATTAGTTAGTCAAAACAATGACTGTTTTAAAATGTATGTTTAA
Source organism: Diabrotica undecimpunctata (assembly GCF_040954645.1). Taxonomy (NCBI): domain Eukaryota; kingdom Metazoa; phylum Arthropoda; class Insecta; order Coleoptera; family Chrysomelidae; genus Diabrotica; species Diabrotica undecimpunctata. The sequence continues at coordinate 112,209,572 of NC_092808.1, read as the reverse complement.
GGAAGAAATTACTTTTTGAAAGCTTACAATTTCTTAAAAAATAATAGGGTTTAAATTTTATGTTTCTATGGGATTAAGCCACTCTTTCTATGGGATTACATTGTATAATTGTTATTTGACATTAAGATTTCGACTCCGGAAATCGTTTAAAAAATATTTTAAAATAGTTGTTTGAGGGTTAGTATTTTTCAAATTGACGGGTGACTTACTTGGCCTCGATCTAGTAGGCAAATAGGCATGCTTTTAGTTGAAATTTCTGAGAGTGGTATTTGTACCCTTAGAATGATATCAAATTCTAATTATTTTGTATGTTTATGTATTATGTGTTCATGTATTATATATGTTTATGTATTGTGTGTTGTATATTTACATTATATATACAGGGTGCGGCAGATAAACGGCCAATTATAAATATCTCGAGAACTAAAGGTAACTGAATCATGAAAATTGGAATGAATGGGTTTTGAAGAGTGACCTATTTAATGAAAATATTTTCATCTATTTGCTACTTCCGCTTATACCGAAAGTTGCTTATAACTTCCTTTTTTTAATTGAACACCCTGTGTATTATTCTGAACTTTATTTGTTGATATTTCCCTATACTTATTGTGAACCGTTTTTTTTTTTTTTTGTGGCTTTAGCAGAGTTTTAATGGTGTTTATATGAAACTTACACGTTTCTACCATATACAAAATGAAACCGTAGATTCTACCCTTTGGGTACTAATGAATATCAGGAATTATAATGTGATGCATACTTTGATGTAGCTAATAGAGGGCGCCACATATTCTTGCCCTTCAAGTTACCAATATTTGTGATAAAAAATATTAAAGATACATTATTTTAACAAAAAAAAACAGGTATACCTGATAATAACTTTAAAACTGAACAGTTTTCGAGATTATCGCATTTTACAACTCAACTACATAATTCTGATTTAACGCAATTACTCCAGTCAACTAAGGAAAATTAGAGAAAATCATTAATACTTCTGAGTTTTGGTATAAAATACCTTTAATAAAGTTAATAATTAACGAAATATTAAATAAAATAAATATATCAGTAGGATAATTTATAATAGCATTTGACAAAATAACAGAATAATGCAATCAGACATAATCGACTATATAGAGGAGAAGAGACTATCCTGGTACGGCCACGTCAGAAGAGCGGACAGAGGACGCTGGATAAACAAAATCACAGAATGGAGCCCGATTGGAAGAAGAAAGAGAGGAAGACCCCGAAGGTCATTCAGAGATGAAATCGACGAGGCTATGGAGAAAAGAACCCTGCGAGATGGAGACTGGAATGACAGGGAAAATTGGAGAAAACGGTTGAGTGAAGGAAGACAGTGAAAACTGTGGAAATCCTTAGTAGTAGTAGTACAGAATAATTGGATTTAACATCAAACATTTTACGCTTTGTATTAAAGTCATAATCAAAACATTTTATTTACAAATCAAATTAAGAAATAATTAAACTAAATAACATTGAACTTTTTGTTACAGTTAGTGTTCGATAAGTCTACCGTTTTCTTTAATTCATTTGTCAATACATTCCATAAAAGATCGTCTCATATTAAATAGCATGATTGGTTCTAAAGAAACCGCTGCAGTATTTATTATAAGTATTACAATTATAATAATATATGTATTCTTTTAATATTTTTATGAATTAAATAATTATATTAATATCTCACCATATGACCAAAGAATGTGTCTACCAATTACAATCCAACGTTCAGGAAAGTTGTATTTAAGTATGTTCTCACTACCCTCTCTCCATAATGTGGTGGTGTACCATCTTGTATAAACCACATATTTCGCGTTAAGTTTAAAAATATAAATAAATCTCACCATTCAAATTACAAATTACAAGGTAATTCGTATGTCCGTAAAAAATAATTACCAATGGTTCCAAACAATACGACATGCATTTTAAACATGAATTTTAAATAAACGCATGGTTTGGAACCATTAATAATTATTATTTACGGACATGCGAATTACCTTGTAATTTGAATAATAAGATTTATTTACATTTTTTATAAAATGATTTTATTGTTTTATTGAAAGAATTGTCATCAAACTTAGGGGGAAATATGTGGTTTATGGAAGATGGTACACCATTACATTATAGAGAGAGGGCAGTGAGAACATATTTAAATACAACTTTCCTGAACGTTGGATGTACGTGGTAGTCATATTTCTTGGTCATATTATGGTGAGATATTAATATAATTATTTAATTCATAAAAATCACAAAAGAATACTTATTATTATACTTATAATAAATACTACAGCAGTTTATTTAGAACCAATGATGCTACTTAAAATGAGACGATCTTTTATGGAATTTATTGATAAATTAATTAAAGAAAATGGTGGACATATCGAACACTTACTTTGACAAAAAGTTTAATGTTATTTAGATTAACTATTTTTTAATTGGATTTGTAAATAAAATGTTTTGATTATGACTTTAATTTAATATAAAACGTAAAATGTTTGATGTAAAATCATATTATTCTGTTATTTTGTCAAATCCTATTATTAATTATCCTGCTGATATATTTATTTTATTTAATATTTTGTTAACTATTAACTCTATTAAAGGAATTTTATAACAAAATTCAGAAGTATTGATGTTTTTGCCTATTTTTCTTTCGTTGCCTGGAGTAATTGCGAGTAATCAGAATTATGCAGTTCATTTGTAAAATGCGATTATCTCGAAAACTGTTGAGTTTTGAAGTTATTAACAGGTATACTTTTTTTTGTTAAAAGAATTTATCTTTAATATTTTTTATCGCAAATAGCGGTAACTTAAAGAGCAAAAAAGTTAAGTGCAAATTTATGCCACATATGTGGCATATGTGGCGCCCTCTATCAGCTATATCAAAGTTTGCATCAGATTATAATTTCTTATATTTAATAGTATTTAATTGTAAATTTTTATCCATAAATGTTTACAAACATAAAAGTTATAGCGAAAAATAAAATTTTAAATTTCCCGTTTAACACTGTATCTTTCTTAATATCAACATTTTATTAAAGCAATTTGGCTTAAATCGTAATATTTTAAAGTGTAGAATCTGCGGTTTCTTTTTGTGCAATTACTTAAGGACCACCCTGAATAAAAGTTTAAATTCCTTATGAACTTATTAACCAGATACAGCATTATCGTCTACAGTGTCAAGTTTCCCTTTTTATTAAACAGGGTGCTGTCAATATTGGCATAAAACCGGAATCCTAAATTCTTTTTTTTTTCAAATGGGACACCCTGTATGTGCTTCGTTATTTTAGAAAAGTATGTTTTTCACTATCGATCTGTATTAGTATTCCCTATACCTATCTCTTGCAGTTTTCAAATAAATTAACTTTATACATTTTTGTCATAAAAAAATTTTCGTAGACTGTGTTGTGTTAATTTAAAACTTTCATATCGTAAGTTAAACATTGAACAATTAAAAAGATGTAATAAATGTTCAAAATGTTACCCATCACATCCAATCATTTATTAACTCTTTTAATCAGATTTTCATTAGTAGCTCTTGATATTGATTCTTTATCTATTTCGTTAAGGACTTTACTTATTATAGCTTCCACAGTAGTGACAGGTTCAGAGAACATATTATTTTTAACATATCTCCAAATATAGTAATCTAACGGTGACAACGGGATCTTGGTGACTAGAGAAAGGGATCATTATTAGCTATACGTCTATCGCTAAATATTTCATCAAGCAATTTGCCGACTCCTCGAATATTGTGAGCCGGTGCTCCATCTTGTTGAAACCAAGTCTCGTTAGCCTTATTATTATGTAAAGCGTGCAGTGCTGGTACAATTACCTGCCGTAAAATGTTGAAGTAACGCTCTTCGTTTAAATTTTCGTCATAAATCATGAGAGCAACTATCTTGATTGATTGAAAACATTGAACGAATAGAATGCTTGAAATTTACTAGTCCACGTGAGCTGAGGATTTTCGTCACTCCAGAAGTGACTGTTATGGCGGTTAAACATACCTTTTTTGTAAACTTCGATTCACCACAACAAATAATTTTTTTTGTAAAATCTTGATCTTGGCATTTCACTAAAACTCATTCACAAAATTCTACACGTCTTACATAATCTTCAGGATGTAAATGTTGAGCTAGTGTATACGAATAAAGGGTCCAATAAATTTTAAAATTCTATAAATTGTTCGAGTCTTTAATAAAGTTCAACATGAGCTTATAATAATAATATAATTATTCCGTACTTAGCTAATGTACATACTATGTTAATGAATCCTATATTATACCTATATTATTATTCAGTTATTGAAAGACGTCATGTGAAATTGTTCGAGTCGATACCTGTAACAGTTGCTCACATTACCGTTAGGATGAATTTGGAATAGCTGCAAAGTATCGCAGGATATCTATTTGTAAGTTTTTATTACCGACGTGGGTCCTTTTACTTATAAACTGACCAAAGTGGAAACAGTTGTTCAACAACTAAATCAGAGTGATATAATAAAAGAAAAAGCTAGGACAAAGTTCGCGGAGATAGAGAACCATCGAAGTCACATATTGCGAGAGATCATGAGGTACGACGCTTTCCACACACGGAAGCACAAGAGACCCAAACAACAAATAGTAGAATAAAATCATAATACTAAAGAGAGAATCAACAATCACACCAGAGAGAAAACAAAACACCAGAGAGAAACACGTCACAAAATAACAACAACGCACAATGAAGATAGTTCGTAGCTCATAACACTAGTGGACAATCGCTAAATACAACATGGGCCCAGTTGCCTTAAGAGGAAAAACTCTATATTGTTATATTGTCTCATATTTGTATATATTTTTCAATGTTATAATATAGATATTGTACTAATTATGATTTTTGTTTCAGGGCTACCTACAAAAAACAAAATTAAAAAACAAAAAACGGCCTCGGCCACCAAAAAACAAAATAAAAAAATACTATCAAAAACCGGCGCAAACCAACAAAAAAAACTAACAGAAAACCCCAAAAACCCGGGCACGTAGGGCCCAACTCATTGAGCACCAAGTCGCAGAACTGAGCCTAGCTCAGAGCGGAGACCAAGTAAGCAATTTTAGTTCGCGGATAAGCCACATTAAGATAATAGAATATAGCGACAATGTGCTGTCCTGAGTTTTGAATTCGGTTAGGAAACCATGTTGGGGTTCTATTACCCAGGACCCCCACATGAAGAGCATTTGGCTGATAGTTGTGCCCCTATCGCGCATCAGAGTGCTATAGGGGAGAAAGGGATGGTCTAGAGAGCATTGGAGCGCGGTGGAGTGACTCCTGTTTTTACTCGAGTTAATACACCTCGCTCCAATGAATTGTTACACCCGAACGTAATTCTTAGGGGTGAACATGTCTCACAGGCCGGGTTTAATTAAATTACTGCTGCTGCTGTTCAACAACTCGAGGCCTCTCAGGATATATCTCAGCAAAAAAAACGCAAGTTCTGGATACTACAAATTAATATTATAACTGTCACCCAACGGTATACAACAAGGTTACTATTAAACATTAACAATAAATGATATTTTTGTCAGAATATTCCATAGGCTACTTTATAAATAAATTTTTTGTGGCAAAAATATATAAAGTTGATTTATTTGAAAACTGCAAGAGATAAGTATAGGGAATACTAATACAGATCGATGGTGAAAAACTTATTTTTCTAAAATAATGAATCACATATAGGGTGTCCCATTTGAAAAAAGGAATTAGGCGAAAGTTTAGGATGCCGGATTTATGATAATTTTGACAGCTCCCTATATAATGAAATAGGCAACTTTATACTGTAAAAACGATATTGCTGTATCTGGTTAATTCATAATGACTTTAATTTTATTTAAATTACGTTAGAGGATATTGAACTTTATATACATAGTAGAAAAATGTAATTTTCATATAAAAACCATTATAACTCAAAAACGGTTCACAATAGGTATAGGGAAGTATTAACAAAAAATGTTCAGAATAATGTGAATATTTCTAAAATTAAAAAATATACAGGGTGTCCCATTAAAAGAAGAACGAAATTCCAAGAAACTTACGGTATAACCGGAAGTAGCAAATAGATGAAAATATTTTCATTAGATAGATTACTCTTCAAAACCCCTTCATTCCAATTTTCATGATTCAGTTATCTTTAGTTCTCGAGATATTTCTAATTGGCCATTTATCTGCCGCACCCTATATACAGATATGATAAGTATACAGACAGTCTGTATCTTAGAATATATTATTGAAAATGCGTCAAACAAGTCGTTAGTATTAATAATGCCATTCAAAAGTATCATTTTCTCGGTCATATAACTAACGAAATGCCATCCCTCATGTTACACTTCGTTATCTGTACAAATTCGAGTAGGTATCATATATGGGTTATATACATAAGTGAGAACAATGTCACACTTCTACATAATTGCAATATCAATAAAGTAAGTCATGTTATATTTCACTTTTTATATTTGATTAAACTACCAACATTTAATATGATTTTTCCTAATAGTTTCTCCCATTCATTTCCTATAAGAAATTATTTTTCCTATTGGGAATCGGTTATACTTAATAAATACTATTTTTGGGCGTCAATTATAAGTGGTCGTACTTTAGCTAATTCGTTATTGTACCCATTTCAGAATTCTGGATTCCTGTATCAGCTTGTACGGGTCTGGTATATTGGAGACTCTTGGTGGTTTCCAAAAGTGCGACCTAATGCCTAGCAGTCACACAAGGTATGGTTGACTGTTTCAGGTTCTCGGTACTTCACAACTTTTAGCACACGTGCGTCCAAGATACATTTTGCCATAATTATGCTTTCCCAGTGAGTTATGTTGAGTTTGAATCCAGCATTTTTTCGGTCGCGCACAGTGCTATTTGCCACTTATACTGCCGACTCTGGACCGAAGTATTTGGAAGCTGATCTTCTTTGTCAGAAATTGTGTTAGGCAGTGTCACCATCACTTTATCTAGCCGATTCTGTCAATATCTGCTAGTATGAAGCGCATAGTTTAAATAGATGATAATAAATGAAAATACTATTTGTACAAAATATTTTATTGCTTATAACGATGAGAATTTATGATTAAATGGGGACGTTCATAGCCCAATCTTTAGACACTCTGTCGGGTTAATTAAGTTTACATAGTAAGTCTCCTTTATAAAAGGAGAAGTTCGGAAGACTTCCGAACATTTCAATCAATTCATACCTCTGATTATCATGAATATGTAAGATGTTTTCAAAGAGAGGTTTAAACAAATGAAAGATCTCCTACCCGCAGGATCGCTCCAAGTCACGGACAATGCAAACTAGAAAAAGCAGAGTATGCGCAGGTTGGGCCAGAAGGTCAAAGTCCAATTCTAACATCACTTTCACCCAATGTCGATAAGTATTGGATCTGAATTACTATTATAGCTGACATGCACGATTCAGAACCTTACTTAGTTAGGATCTTCTTCTAGCTCTTGTTCTTTTTCTACCACTCCAGATTAATTTATTAATTTATTTTATGTACACAAACCTATGAGCGATTGTATTTTTGTTAAAATAAAGCTTCTTAACACCTAAGAACGACTATAATACTTGTAGAAACCATATATGTTCTTGTCAAGATAAAGCTTTAAAAAATTTATATCTTAGTAAGTTATCAATAATTATTGTGTTGATTGCCGTACAGAATATAATTCAATAAAAATCAGTTAAATCCCACAATAGATATTCATTGATTTCTTAATAATAAAGCAACAAACAACGTTAAATAAAGATCAATACGAATTAAGAGTTTGATAACATTGTATTGCACGAAATAGATTCGGATGCAAGAACAGCTGTTCTTATGTACACAACAAAATAAACACCGGTTGTTTTGTTTTATAATCTGCTGATAAAGAACAACTAAGTTTATCAGTATTGTTCGAATTATTAATTATAAATATAATATGGATTCTGTCTTAACAACTGTATATTGCAGATGGTTATCGTAAATCTGAAAAGTGTTTATGTTAGTTAAGCAGCATTTAATAACAAAGGAATAAAATGCAACCAAAAAAATACAATTTTTGGAACCACAATCTTATATTTTATCTCCTACGAGGATTATTCGATAACTACAAAGTCTAATAATATAGAGATTGTGAATTTGAAAGAATCTTTGTTATCATTCAGTAGAATCATGTTTAATAGCTTAAATATGACAATACAGTGCAACCTTGATTTTTCTGTTCAAATAACTGTAAAACTTACTCAGGAGTGATATAAGTTATTATTAACGCAAATAAGGGATAACCAAGATTCGGGTAATTTTACAGGAGATAAAATAACTGTTTAATTGCTTATAAAAGCTTATTGATGTTGGTTTAAGAATACATAGCAGAGGATTACATATAATTAAAGTAAACTAAGCTAAAATCAAAAAAATTTATTTCGTAAAAACTGTAATAGTCAGTTTTTTAAGTTAGGAAAACATAAAGTAAATTCTTAATATTGTTTTGAAGCTATTTTCTTCTGGCGTATAAATACATCATGAATATATCGGATATTATGTAAGTCGAGAATATGGGCTGGATCTCAATACGAACAAAACAAAGTACATGGTAGTTAGTAAGTGCGAAATATTAAATACACATCTCTTGGTAAACCAACAGCCAATTGACAGGGTAAACAGCTATACACTAGTCGACCAACTCGACATCGAGTTTTGATGTAAGTTTTGCTGATATTTAAGAGGGGCGGAGTCTAACGATCCATCGTTTCCGTCGCCTGGTGTAAATGTTCCAAAAATCCTAAAAATAAACTGTATCGAAGCCAATTTTTTTAAATTGAAAATCGATACAGTAGTTTTTTAGGATTTTTAGGAAGATTTACATTAGGAAACGGAAACAATATGATTGTTAGACTCCGCCCCTCTTAAATAAAAAACGGAAGTAAAACCGGAAGTAACTTTTTTTTTGCATATTTTAGATTGTAAAATGCCACGTTTAAGAAAAAGAAGTCTAAGAAGAAGAAGAAGATGGTTTGAGAATATTCATAATTCTAAATTCAATCAGTAAGTATAAGAAAAAAGTAGACGCGGGCATATTTTAAAAATACATTGAAAATTAGGACTTTAAATTTTGAAGAATGAAACCTGTAAAATTCCTATACTTACTATATACTACTATAGGAAAAATTCATTTTATGGCCGCCATTTTTAAATCGGTTTGAATTTTTTAAATTTTAAACCTTAGGGGGAATCTACTCAACAATCTGTTTAATTATTCGAAAAAATTATTCTCCTATCTATCACCGTTTTGGAGGAGTATTGCGCACAAGAAAAGGGCTTAGCCTTTTAGTATATAAGATATCTTGGTACTAACATAAACAGTCAATGGGACCACTCTACTGAAATAAAACAACTCATAGGGCAAGCATGGGACGTCAATGGGACCACTCTACTGAAATAAAACAACTAGTTGTTTAGGGAAAGCAAGATCAGCGTTCATAAAGACAAAGTATCTTTTCAGAAGTCACAATTTACCACTTAGTAGCAAAATCTCTATCATCAGGTGGATCATATTGAGGTCCTACGTAGAATGGACAAGGAATGTGAGATCACTAACACAATCACAGAGCGCAAATTAGAATACCTCGGCCATGTTATAAGAAATGAACACAGATATGGCTTATTGCAACTCATTCTCCAGGGCAAGGTATTTGAAAAGAGAGGACCAGGGAGAAGAAGAATATCTTAGCTTCACAACCTAAGGAAGTGGTTCAATACGTCTACAACCAGACTATTCCGAATAGCTGCAAGTAGATATATTTTAGGATAGCTATGCTGATCGCCAACATCCGGAACGGATAGGAACCGTAAGAAGAAGATATAAATACAATTTACTATTTTTACTCGGTAGATGCTACAATTTTACTTTAAAATAAATTTATTTTGACGTTCCGGTTTCCACTTTCCAAATCCTCACAATACCAAAAATTTATTTTAAAGTAAAAATGTGGCTTATTCCCAGTAAATATATAAAAATAGTGAATAAAGTAAATTCATTTCAAAGATTTAACAGCAACCGAAAACGAAGCAGATATTGATGCAAGGATCAGCTTTTTTATTTTCAATGGTTAAAACCGTTAGTTTTTGTGTTGAAGAGTTAGGTATGAGCACAAAGAAAAACCCCGTGGTGGTTGTTCAAAAACTACTATCTATCTACTCGTTACAACTTCCACGTTCACATCTTTGGTAATGTCCAGTCCATATCTTCATTTTAGTTTTTGGGGCTTGTTCGACAACTTCTAATAATTTGGTTTTGCATACCATTTAATTTTTCTTTCTGTCGCGCAAGATGTCCCCAGCATTTGTTGGTGCGGTCCGATAAGTACTTAGCCTCACCGCCCGATGGCGGTACTATCTCAAGAGAAATCTACTACCGTGTAATACATTCTCGTAGACGCCTAATGACAAAACTTTAGCCCAATTGGACTCATAGTTTTGTTTTAACCTCGTGTGAAAATGTGCGTATTTGCGGATTTTAGAAAAATGGAGCAATATCGGTCGATGATTCGATTCTTGTTTTGTGGAAGGGAAATTTCGCAGCGAAATCAAAGAGCGCTTGGACGCTGCGTACGGTGACTCCTCTCTTTCGATGGCAACCGTCAAAAATTTATATGAGTTTCAACGTAGTCGCACGTCGGTGTCGGTTTTTGATGGACCACGCCTCGGTGCCCCGAAAATGGTTAACGTAACAAAAATCCAAAATCTCGTATTGACAGACCGCCGACTGAAGGTGCGCGATATAACTGGCCTGGTAGGAATCTCAAAAGACGCACCAACTCATACCCCGTCCGTCGCCATGGAGAAATTGGTCGAACTGGGCTACGAACTGTTGCCGCATCAATCGTATTCTCCAGATTTAGCCCCGTGCGACTTATTTTTGTTTCCAAACTTGAAAAAGGCACTCGCCGTGTAGAAATTTTAGTCAAATGAGGTCATTGCCGCCACGGAAGCCTAATTTGCAGACCCCAGAGAAAACATATTTTTCAGACGGTTTAAAGATGTTGGAGCATCGCTGGGTCAAGTGTATCGACCGGAAATGAGACTATGTTGAGAAATAAATGGCCACTTTTCTAAAATTTTAGTTTTTCTTTTGTATGCTAATTACTTATCGTACCGCCCTAGTATATTGGGCATTTTAAATGATAGTGTTCACAGATAGTCCAGTCGTCAGAGAGTTGACCCCTAGAAATCGAACAAGCTGAATTTTGCCGAAAATATTAATTTTGGGATCCCAAAAGAGATGCAAAAAAGTTTACCACTTTTACCCCCGGGCTTCCTCCTAAAACCTCCTACGAGTGGGTTTCGTTCAAAAACGTGAAAAAATCGATTTCCGAAGAATCTGTACACCATAGAAAAAAATGTTTTAAATAAAAAATGTAGCTGAGTTAATTCTAAACAAAAATGTTTATAAACATTTTTTGTGTAGAATGAACGGTTCTCTTAGAAACAACGCTTGAAGCAACCATCGATTTTGCATGTCAGTTACGCGCGCGAAATGAATGTTCAATAAAATTTGTATCAGCTAGACGATAAAAATTCAGTGTAATATTACCTATATTATATAATACTTATTACAGGTAATATTACACTGATGATGGACTTTTTGGTCCGAAAACGTTTTGTGATGTAGCCCGAAAGGGCATTTTTAATTGTATACCTTTTATTAAGGATCTTTAAATAAAACTTCTTTACTTATCGGATATTGTCAGTAGACATTTTTTTTCTTTCGTCAGCCCATTTTTGCTTCCATGCAAGATATAAAAAGTATGGTTATTGATCTCTAAAACTCCAAAGCCAAAATCAAATAGACCGTTTAATATGCAGCATGCCTAGGCGATATGAAGCTGTTATTAAAAGTAGAGGGAGAAACACGTGATATTAGTTTACGTAGTATTTCTTTCTGTTTTTAAAGTTTTGTTAACTGTTATTTTTTATTGTTAATTTAGTACTGTTTCAGTTAAAACACGTGTTAAACAATAAAACCGTATATTTTCCTAGTTTTTAAAAATACCATTAAAAAAACAAATGTTCACAAAAAATGAGACTACAACATGATTTCGATGTATACCACCATTGTACCTTGTCCTCCCTACAGGGTGTCTCAAAACTTAACATAAGAAAAACATTTGTAACAGTGTAAAACAACATTTGTACATATGTAAAACAGTGTAAATACAAGCAAACATTAATGGAACGTATCACGAGAAAATTAATTATCAAAGTTAGCACATTTGTTTCAAAATTATGCATAGTTTTTGGTGGTGCAAAAATTTTGCGGTTATTTTTTTTTTCAAAAACAACTTGAAAATTGATCGGTTTGATGTACCACGTACTTATTTTCAAATGAAAGATAATATACTATTGTGGTTAAACTAACCAGTTGTCAGCAATATTAATTACCAGACTAAAGAGAAATGACATACCTACTTCAGTTCCATTCTATACACAACAAAAAATACAAGATAGTCAATCTTTTTATCTATTTGTTGGTAGAAACTCATTACATACGATTTTATTGTTGGTGAACAGCAACGTATAATTTTATTTAATGAAGACGTCCGTTATTCTCTTTTTAATTATTAACTTTCGTTCGTTTAATAATAGTTAGAAAATAAGTTTTCTTTAATTATAGTACGACGGTTTCAACCTGAAATTTGACGAAAGTAAAAACACATTTTTGTCATTGCAAAAAATAAAAATCAATACATTTTTACATACGTCAGAACAAAGCTATGAAGCACTTTTTACGCTTTACACGAAAAGAGGTCATTTCGTGTACAATCAAGGCTGAATGAATATTTTCTAATTTAGTGCAATGTTTTTTTTTATTTCCCACTTTATTTAAAATATAATATAATACCCTAGTTACAATAAATACGAGATTGTAATTGTAAAAATTAAGTAACTTGAAGGTAAATACCCAGTAAACTAGTAAATTAGAAACTGGTCCGAAATCAATTAGGAGAAAAAATTTTCTGAGTTTATGTTAACGACGAGCGTGGTACCTTTAATCAAACGCTTGTATAATGTCTAAGAAAATTCCAGAGCAATACTTTCTCTCTTCTAGTTACTGCTATATTTTTTATAAACCCGGTGAATTTGTTTTGTGGTGGCGTTTGTGGTTTTGGAACAGCTTTTCCAGAATTTTTGGACAGGATTGTAGATGGTACCATTTAAATAATTGATGGATTCGACCGTTACTTGATGGAAATTCATTTTATGTAACAATAAAACACTGAAAACAAAGTTTTCAGTGTTTTATTGTTACATGGTACCATTTGTTTATCCATACATAAATTTCTTTCTAGAGACAGTTCTAAGCATTTTTTTCTGATGCTATCGTACAAGGAACTTACCTTCCACAGTCTATCTGTATTATTTTCCGGTCGGTTATTTATATCCATGAGATGAATGGTTTGACTAAGTTTGGAGAATCTGTTATATGGCATGTTATTTTTTACCAGTGGAATTCCAACATGTTAAGACCAATACATTGTAACTCGTCGATATTGTCCATTTCCCATTATTAAGTGTGTCCCTATATTTTTTATTTCATCAGGTGTCGTTGGAGAAAATCTTGCTATATGCTTGTGAACGGAATAATGATTTGACATCTCAGCCATTACTGAGAAGATATCATCAGATATATAGTTATTGAAAATATCAATTGATGCTGGTAAATCAACAACTTGCTCTGAAATGGGATCATAACATGTTACCTTTCTAGTCTCGAACTGTACATCCTTCATCCATTTTATTTGCTTTCTCTCAGTAAAATCATGGTTTTTAAAAAACACTTCAATAGTTGTTTCTGGAGTCATTTAATTTACTTCATCTTCTAAAACTTCTTGGATGTTGTTTGACTCTTGCTCCAAATCATCCTCTAGATCTTCAAAATTAGCTTCCCCTTCATCTGAACGAGCACTTTCATTCAAAAACTGAACTATTTCATCATTAGTTTCCATTTGAGTATCATCCCCCCATCTTCAGGATCCGGAATAACTGAGTCATCATCATTTTCAAGATAATATAGTAACTCACCATTTGTAAGTGGTTTTTTACTATATTTAGCCATAATTATTATTTAAATGGGAATAAGCCACAATTAAAGGTTAAAGTACGTTTATTGACGTTTCAATTTCCACTTCGGAAATCGTTCTCAAAATACAAACATTATTAAATTAAACAAATTTTGTTTAATTTACTAATGTTTGTACTTTGAGAACGATTTCCGAAGTGGAAATTGAAACGTCAATAAACGTACTTTAACCTTTAATTGTGGCTTATTCCCATTTAAATAATAATTACTTTAACATGCCACAAGAACAATATATTTAGCCATATCTAAAAATAATAAATATTTCATGGAAATAACATTTTACACGAAAATATATATTATTCGTTTTGTCACAAAAACCACCTTAAAAGCAGTTTGTACCTCATAAGGTACATCTAATTGAGGTGTCCAGATTACTACTTTAAATCATCTACATTGTAGAAACCAATACATACTATGATAAATTACAGTGTTTACTTATCTATCAAACCGCGTTTATTCTCAAAAATAAACAGAAAAAACAGCAATAACAATATACACAAACAGACTGTACTAACCTCCTGCTAATGTCACTAAAACGAACTAATTTCAAATCAGCTTATAACCGCCAAGCAAAAAAAAATATGGCGCAGAATGCGGCCATCTACGAATTAGACACGATATTTGACCTGCAAAATATTTTCTTGGATATCAGTAAATTACCATTGATGTTTGAAATCATACATAATAAATGTACCTCTTGAGGTACAGTATGACTGAAAGGGTTAAAAAAAGGGTGAAAAAAAATTGGGAAAAAAAAAAGAAAAATCGCGCGTGTTTCTGTTTTTTTTTTTTTGCTTTATTTGTTAAATTATATTTTTGTCAAAAAAAATTATTTTTGATTTTAAAGGGTGACATCTCGATAGGAAATTTAATTTTGAACAATTTTTATGTACGAAAACAGCATAGAATTCCATTGTAATTGCATATGTGCACCCTAGTGCATAGGGGCAAATTTACCCTTTCTAAAAACACACCGCGTTATATGGTAGCACTCCGTGGTTTTTTCATATCTGGCGGTCTATTTACCGTATGAAATAATAAAACTCCTTTAACGTTGTAGTTCCTCTTAGCCCTATTTTTTTAAGATAATCAATAGCCTATTGGTAGAAAGTTAATTAGTCTAAGATGCGTCCGGAGGTTTTTTGGTTTGTACTCTCGTTATTAGCACAGCATTTTAAAAGTGGCAGCTTGAAAAACTGCCTTTTCTTGGCAGTTTTTCAAATTTTAACTGCGATAAGATCGTATTTGGAAGCTTTTGGGGTGCGAGTTTGGCGTTGATTATATTATTGACTTCGCTGACTTAGAATTCATTGGTGATCTCTGAATTGATAGAGTCTGTAAGTAGTGTTGTTTTTTCTAGCAAATTTTTCTTATATTTTCAGTTCATGGACTGTTTTATTTCATTTGTTGCCTTTAAAGGAAGTAAGGGAGTAGCATAGTTGATAATTATTATTGCTATTATTTTTGTAATTGAGGTGCGTAAGTTATTTGTAATATTTTGTCTTAATCTCTGTTTTCTGTTTATTAGCTCCTTGAAATTGACCTCATTGGTCCGATTGATCCATCAATTCGACATTTTCAATTTTAAAAAAGTTTATCGTTTTAGTCTATAATGTGAGGGCTCCTATTTTCTCATTCGCTGTAATGGTGAATAAAAAAGTATACACAAAGTGTTAAATTGAATTTCCTCTACATTGCTAACGCTGCGACGACTATAAAACTTCCCATAAATTTAACATTAAACGACATACAATGTTAAAATGAAATGTCGATTTAATTTCTTTATAGTTCCGTAGAATTAGATAAATCCATAAAAGACAGAGATGGAATACTTTCTTGAGGTTTCAGAACAGAAGAATGGACTAAGTAAGTCTGACGTCACAATGGGCGGGGGTTTCAAAAACCTTTCCAAACATTTCTAATTTGTGTGTATTTGTCCCATAAGAAGTTGGAAATATTGGTTTTTTAATTATTTGAAGAACAAATAAGTACTTTTGGTTATGGACATTCAGTCTGTGCGATTGGTATTATTTGTTGTTCGTGAATTTGTGAGGTAAGAATATCAAAGTATTAAGATATTTACTATGAATATTCATATTTTAAGGTTATGTTATTGTATCTCGCTAAGCAATCGAGACAATTTAAATACACAATCTAAAATGATAGTGCTTAAACTTTAAAAAAATCTCAAAAAGTTTGTGAACTCAGAAAGTCTGTAACGGTGGTGTACTACAAATGGTCAACGACAAAGATCTCCAAAGATACATCTGACCAGAACTCCGAGTACAATCAGAAAGCATCACCCACTCCTTATCCATCCTTTATCCACTTTCCATCTCCCCACAGTGTACGGTAAGCAGCTACACTGAGGAACACGAGGCGGTATACGAGCGTTGCTGTGACTATTACCGGAGAAAACCGTCACAAATCAAGATGAGTACACCTCATAATCCCGGCTCGTGAGAATGGGATAAATGACTGCGCGAAAGCAGTCACAACCGGTGCCCCAGGGATACCTGGCAAACTTCCGGGATGATAAATGCCTTAGCTGGATGAGGGAGCACTGTAAAGCTGGACCTTTGTTTCTCTTGACGGGTGAGACCAGATATAGATGCGAAAAAACCGACAAGTTTTAATAAAACAATACAAAAGAAAAACGAAAACGACCTGCACGAGGACACAGAGTGGAAACAGCTTGAAGAACTAGGGGCTCTGAGATCTTGGGAAGGAGAGATTCCATATGCAGATCACCTACGAGAACTGATAGCGAGGGAGAGAATGTGAGAATCAGCAAAAAGTCAGGGACCTAGGAGGAAAAGGGAAAGAATATAGACGACTCAGGGGAGGCTAAGGCTATAGAAGAAAGGAGAGAAAGCGAAGAACTAGCCGCGATAAGAAAGGCAGTGGAAGAGATCCTAAAAAAATCAAAGGACAAAGGAGCACGTGAAAACCATAGTTAAAATCAGACTGCGATAACGGTCTTACACAATATCTCAAGGGCACTTCAGACGAAAATGAAAAACTACAGAGAAAAAACGGAGAAAATCCCCATAACGAAAAGAGTTGAGAAGAGTGTCATGAGTGTACAAGCAGAAATAGAGATATAGAAAAGGATATGGAAAGGAGGAAAAAAAGAATGGAGGGGAGATTACAGCTTGCTTAGAGAGAGGAATGAGTGAAGCAGAATATAAGAAGTACGTGGACAAAGAATTGTCGGAGGAGTAACTTGAGCAACCTGAGCAAAAACTGCGAGCAAACTAACTACCAAAAACCCAGCTTCTACCACATCTTCCAGCCCCAAAAAACATCTCTTCATCCCCCTACTCAGACCCCGCGCAACAAAAAAAGGGAGCAGCCATATCTTAAAGAGGTAGCCTATAACGAGGTCGTCATAACGTTAAACCGGTATCTCGGATTATTACGTAAATCTTTATAAAGTTACGATAAGTAGAAGTTCTATGTAAAATACAAATACATATTTGTTAATGGTTGGTAATAGTTGGACGGAATAACTGGACCTCTTTGACAGCAGATATAATCTGTGTTTAAGTTTGAAGTCATCAAATAATACTTTAGCCGCTTCAATAAATGGTTCTTTCCGGATCCGTCATTGATTTGTCCGGGACCAACTGGACAGTGATCTTTACTGCGGAACGGGTCTGGCGCTTTGGTAGTTAAAGTTAGATATACACGTATCACCATTATGCCTGCAACGTAAAAATATGTATAGAAATTAAAAGGTTTTTTGTCTTAATAATTCATACTGATAAAACGCTAATTGAAAGCCAACGCTAGGAAATATGAAGAACATAGATCTATTAGTTTGATGGGCCATGTACTTAAAGTACTCCTTACTATCATGAAGCACTTTTCAGTTTGCAAGCTCTAATACATAGCGCCAGGGATGTCAACTGCGATGTGTATGCATATTTCGTCGATTTCGAGAAGGCATTTGACAAAGTACCACATGAGTTATTAATCGATATCCTAAATACATCAGGACTCAATGGTAAGGATATAAGACTAATCTCAAACTTATATCTCCAACCAAAAGAAACAGTGCGATTCGAAAATGAACTGTCCGAGATCTTTAAAGTCGGAAAAGGAGTTCGACAAGGTCGCATACCGTCACCAGCATTATTTATCATATACTCTGAAAACATCTTTAGAGAAGCCTTGGACGAATCAGAAAATGGTATTGCAGTAAATGGCCAACTTATAAATAATATTATATAATGCAGACGATGCCGTATTGCTAGCAGATAGTGCGCAGGGGTTCCAAAGCATGATGGATAATGTAGAAATATATTACAAATACGGCCTAAAACTAAACTGTAAGAAGATAAAAATAATGATCAATATTTACACCAACGTAAACGCTCAAATTACAATAAACGATACACCGTTAGAAAGAGTGGGGAGAATATCCTATCTGTATCCTATATGTTTTGACAATTATTTTTGATTTATTGCGATGCACGCCTGGTATGTGCAAAGTTGGTTTGGTTTAAGTCCTCCTAATAAACCGCCACCCGACATTACGGCGACACCACCAGATGATGATACCTTTGAATCTAACCGTGAACCGTGATAAATAAAAAGAAATAAAGGATACGGAAAATCTGTCACTTGTAGAAACTGAAGTAATTATTAAATCGGTCTAATAATATAATTTTGATGTTGAATTGTTAAGACAATGTGTAAACACAATATATGCTCGGAAACAAATATAAATATTAAATATGTCTTTATACCATTATTATAACAATATATTTACTTATTTCCTTTTCTTCCTCCTCTTTATAAGCAATTCTGCTTGTTCACACCTGGCGGACACCTCTATTTTGCGCGGTCGTCCGATACTTCTTTTGCCGATTGGTGACTCATCTCTTGCTATTTTGAAGACAAGAGTCTCCTCCATTCTGCTTATGTTGTTATTATATTCTTTTTTTCTATTTTGTGCCCATTCATTTATACACTTTACGTTACATATGTCTTCACTTCTCTTACCATCTCTCAGCGTATTTCCTGTAATTTTTCTCAGTACTCTCATCTCTGCCGTTTCCAGTAGCCTTTGCATTGTGGCTGTGTCGGGTCTTGTTTCTAAGGCATATGTCATTATTGATATTAAATTGGCTTTATAAATTCTTGACTTCATCTCAGTATTAATGTGTCTGTTTCGCCATATAGTGTTATTAAGGCTATTTGCTTTTTGTACTTGATCTCTTACTTCTTTGTCTAGGTCTCCATAGCTGGACAGTGTAATTTCCAGGTATTTTATTTCCAATACTTGTTCAATACTGATGCCATCAATTTCTATTTTAGATCTGGTTGGTTCTTTGCTGACTACTATTGTTTTAGTTTTCTGAGATGAGATTGTCATATTAAATTCTTTTGCTCTTATGTAAATTTGTGGACCAGTCTTTGCAGACTATCTTCATCTTGGGATATCAATATTGCGTCGTCTGCGTAACAGAGTATTTTTATTTCTTTGTTTCTCATTCTGTATCCTCTTCCTTTGTTAGCACTTTCGATGATTTCATCCATGATTAAATTAAACAGCATGGGGCTCAATGAGTCCCCTTGTCTTATTCCGCTGCCTATTTCTATAGGTTCTGAGTTGTTTATCTATTCTGACTTCCATTTTGTTGTTTTGGTAGATGTTTTCGATAGTTTTTATAATATTTAGGATGGATAACTTTACAGAAGATGGATAACATCTTTGAGTCTTACTCTGTTAAACGCTTTGGGTCAATCAGACACATAAATGCGCGTCTATTATACTCTAGTGATTTCTCAGTAATTTGCTTTATAACGAATATTGCATCTGAACACGATCTTCCACTACGAAAACCCTGTTGTTCATCTGCTAAACTTATCCTTTGATTTACTTATTTAGAAAATATAATTTAAGTTAGTTTCTCGGGACAGTTAAACGTACCGCGGGACACGGAACGGGACAGCGAAAATGGCTGAGGGACGGGACGTGAGACGGGACAGATGGAAAAGGGCGGGACACGGGACGGGACAAGAGCCTGTCCAGCGTCTAGCTGTCCTGCGTAAAACTTAACGATAGCGTTGCTGGATATATCAATTTCTGGATAAAAATTTCCTCGTTCGAGTCATTGTTAGCTTCTAGACAGTTCACAAGATATTTAAAATGGTGTATTTGTTAATAACTACATTTTTCAATATAAGTTGACTGGGATATGTATTTTTCCTATTTCCAATGTATTAAGTATTTTTGTGAAGTATCTGTCTGTCAGATAACTAGTGCTCAAAAACCTTACTACAGTTCTATTCACTGGCGGATCTAGACATTTGCCTTGGGAGGGGAACTTCCAATGAAACACCAACCAAAAGACATAAAAAAACCTAAGCTATTTCCCTATTTCTACCTCCCCTCGTGTATCCGGCAATGGTTCTATTTATCTAATCATTTATCCTTAAATACTTTCCTAAGAAACGACTGGTATCCGAGATAAGAGTCACCTTTTGTTCGGGCTTTTTTATCCGCAAACAGTTATATCTGTTTTTTATATATACACCATGTTTCAATTCAAAGATTCGCTTATATATATTTTTTTTTTCACTTTTATTCACTACTCAGTTTTAAAGTTATACAATAAAATTTGATGTTTTATATTTTATATTTCCTTGTACTAATAATATTAAGAAACAGTTGTTCAACACCCCTTATGGTAGACAAGTATTTGTTGGTTTCGTGATTCACTTTTGACTTTTAGTAGCGACTATATTTTGCTTCAATAAAGCCGTACCCGTTACAGAAATATATCCGTCGCCATAAATAAATCTGACATTTACGCTTTGCTGAAAACATAGCGTCCATAGTCACTTCATATTCTTGCTCCATTACAAATTTGTAGTAATACTAAAATACGAGCCAAACGGCAATATAAATCAGAAATAGGACAAATTTAGTTATTTGTTACCAGCTTGAGTGTAAGATTTATTTCAGAGGTTTTTAAAGAAAGTATATTAAATAAATAAAAACTAAGTACAATGGTAATTTAAGTTGTAAAATGAGAAAAGTCATTAAAATAAATTTCTATTTTATTACTAATTAAGTAGGCTTATGACATTGTGTTGGCTAAAACCATTGCCTTTTTATTTTAATATCTTGTGATTAACGAAACATTTACATTATTCAAGCGTTTTTTCGATTTGACAGTGTTCATATTTGAAATAAAAAATTAGATCATTTTCTAATACAATATAGTAAAGGCGTAAGTACACGGGGCAAATTTACAAGCACTACAGCTTTACAAGCTTACAGGCTTTTTCACAAGGAGCTCGTAAACTAGTACAAGTGCAATCAATGCAATCGCTCTGTTAGCTGCTAGCTCTCTTTTAAAAAAGCTCTGGAAAAAGTTGAAACTGCCGGCCGGCGATTTAACATGCCACTCGCCGGCTGTTGAGCGAGCTACCTGGTAAACTAGCCATATGTATTCACAGTAGCTTGTACACAAGTGGCATTGGTTTTGAAGTCTTTTTCGCACGTCAGCGAGTTGGCTACTGAGCAAGTGGGAAATTTTGCGTGTACTCACTACTACCGCACTAGCCAATTCGTCAGCTTTTTACAGGCCGATTTGTTAGCTTGTAACCTCGCCCTGTGTACTTGAGCCTTACGAGATGAACCGACAGAAGCGGTCCAGATTCTGCGGGTAGGCAAGGGAGTATACTTTAACCTTTATTATTTAATATATATTCAAAAAAAATATTTACTAAAACATTGGAAAATTGCGAACATGTAATACTTATAAATGGAGAACGCTCTAAATAATACCTGATATGCGGGTAGCAGATACACCGATATTTTAGCAAATAATCTAAAAGGTTTACAACAACTAATGAACAAAGTAAATGAAATAACTGAGAGATTTAGACTAGACTGAAACTTTGCAAAGAGGTAGCTTTGGTCATACTGATCAAAAGTTCTCATTTACCCAAACCTAAGAAATCAATTGTTTCTGAGTTACAGAGGTTCAAACCGGCAGTTTTTAATCAATTTTTATAATTTGTATAATTTATAAGGTGTTAGTAAATAAGTACGACAAACTTTAATGAGCGATTTTGCATGAAAAAATAATGACATAGTGCTATTTATAAACGTATGTACGCAAATGCTTCGTTTTCCGAGATACGAGATGTCAAAATTTTTCTTACAAACTGACGATTTATTTATTGCTCTGAAATCGGTTGATGGTATTCATCATAGGCGTGCATACAGGTAATGGTCTAAATTTTTTTTTAAGAAAAAATGGTACACTACTGAGATTTTCTGAATTGAAATTCATTTTTGAATTCTTCGTTTAATTTGTGAAAAAAATCTTTATTCTTTTTTATATGAGGTGCCGTTTTTATGCAAAAATGCAACATCACGAATTTTTTTATTTTTTTAATACATCCCCAAGAACTCTCTAATCATCTAATACAATAACATTAAAACACAACAATAACAGAAAGTTGGTACCACTACTAAAATTTTAATTAGAGGAACGGCTACAAAAAAACGGGATGTAGTACTCCGGGAGTGACCGAGGAGGGGAAGCATAGCTTTCTTATCGTCTAAGCAGGGAGCGATGATTTTTTTTAACGTATCTATCTATTTCGATTCTTTTCGATTTTTACGGAAGTAGACCTAGTAAAATAGTTTACCTATCTTGGAACAATAGTAAACCAACAATGGGATCACTCACAGGAGGCTAGCAATGCATTCGACAACATGGCCAAACTCTTTAAAAGCCACAACCTAAATCCGGACATCGAAGTAAGTCTACGATGATACAAGTATCTTCTGAATACTACAATATGAAGTTGAATCCTGGACACTCACTGAAGCGATGAAAAAGAAACTTGAAACCTTTGAGATCTGGCTATACAGGCGAATCCTAAAGACGAACAAGATAACTAACAACACCTTACTACGAACAACGGGGAAAGAGAGAGGAGTGATGTACACAATTAAAAAGAGAAAGTTTAAATACCTACATATATACACATGAGAGACGGCACTAAAAATAATCCTCCAATGCAAAGTACTCGGAATGCGAGGAAATGGAGAAGATTAAAAAACTAAGAAAATGGTTCTCAACAACAACTAATCTATTTCAATTCTATTTATTCTAATTCTAATATATCCATCTTTGCAAAAAAAAAACAAAAATATCCTAAATTCATACGGAGTTAGTAATCAATTAAACTCTAAATATTAATAGAACAAAAACTCAAAAGAATCACATATTAAATATGAACTGTTATTTTTGGAGACCAATTTTAAAATAGCTTACTTCCTGGAGAAAATTTTCTGGTACCGCTAAAATTAGATTTCAATAGCAAACAATCTAGACTTGTTTAAATCTTTCTTTTAAGAGCTTCCTTCGGTTTCACAAGAACTTTAACATAGATTTCGCAGAAAATTTTCCCCTCGAGAGTAAATCACTATAGCGTATTAAAAGTTACAACGATACAAAAGCATCTGTGCAGAATTACAGGAGGTATATCCGGAGTGTTTATAGTCGGTGTAATTTCTAGTGGATATGTATAGATATATATATATATATATATATATATATATATATATATATATATATATATATATATATATATATATATATATATATATATATATATATATATATATATATATATATACTTTAAAATGGTAGAGTTATGAAATATTAATATGCATGTGGAGACAAATAGTCAGATACTTTGTGCTACAATGGGTTAGAAGTTGTCAGAAGGTAAATTGATAAAGACCTACCGCCTATGGCCATATATATATATATATATATATATATATATATATATATATATATATATATATATATATATATATATATATATATATATATAATATGAACAAGCAATAATTAGTGTTTAATGAGTCGGATAAAATTAAATTATTAGTGGAATTTTTTACCAAGTAACAAAAAACATAATTTGTTTAATTTAATATTGTTTGTATTTTGAGAACGATTTCTGAAGTTTAAATTGAAACGTCAATAAACTTATTTTAAACTTTAATTGTGGCTTATTCCCATTAAAATAATAATAATTTTTAGATATCTAATATGGACTAAAGTCTATTTGTCTGTTGGTGCAGTCTTAATTGGATATGTGAAACTTTTTTAATTTTAATTATAATAAATAATTAATATATGACCGTGTCATATACGCGATTTGTCAAAAATATGAATTTTAATCGTTCTGAACGATTTCCGAAGTGGAAATTGAAACGTCAATAAACGTACTTTAACCTTTAATTGTGGCTTATTTCCATTTAAATAGTAATTACTACAATTCATATTTTTTGACAAACCGCTTATATGGCTGAAACAATTTAATACTTGATGATTGCATTTTAGTCTTTACAACATGAAGAACTTTTTATAAAGAATAACTTTTTTTTCATAAAATTACAAATAAAAAAGTTTCTTAAAATGGACACCCATATGGGAAACTTAATTAGACATCCTGTATATGCCAAAAAAATTATAATCTAAAAATAAGAATCACCTGTTTCGGGATTTGTCTTTACAGCGCTAGTTATTCTTGAAAAAATGAATTTATTCCAAAATTTTGGAACTCTCTGTATACATAAAAATATGATTGCTCTATAGCAAAAATATTATTAAATTAATTTTAAAGATAACTACAGAAGCGACAAATGTACGGACTTACATGTTTTGAATTAATAATACGCGGAAGAATAAAGAAAAAATTATATACTCAGAATAACAATACCACAATCAACTATTTAAAATGCAATTTGGAAGCCGGCAAATGTAAGCAAGTAATAATTTTATGTTAACAATCGTTACTAAAAATGGGCATGTAGCTGTTACCTTAACATCCCACTTATATTGCGTGCTGATGCCTATTACGTCAATGTACACTATTGAACTTTAGATTGATTATGATCTCTTTTAGTGACCACTCCACGATGTTCATTCTTGTACCATTACTTTCTTGAAATCTGTTTTTCCAACAGAATTAAAATATATCAAGTAGCCAACGGGCAAATAAAATAATTAATAGTGGAACAGTGAAATATATTACGGTCAGCTTTATTTCAATTTTTTTTTTAAATCATCTTACTTCGTTTCTAACCATTTTTCTACTGCTTTGGCGTATTTTTTTATTTAAAAAAACATACTAGTCCAGTCGACAGAGAGTTGACCCCTAAAAATCATACTAACAAGCTGAATTTTGTCCCGAATATTAATTTTGAGACCCCAAAAAAGATGCAAAAAAGTTTAACACATTTACCCCCAGGCTTCCCCCTAAAACCCCCCTTGTAGGGGGGCAAAAAAGCAAAAAAATCGATTTACCAAGAATCTGTACGCCGTAGAAAAAAATGTTTCAAATAAAAAATGTAGCTGAGATAATTTTAAACAAATATGTTTATAACTACTTTTTGCGTAGAATAAACCGTTCTCTTAGAAACAGCGCTTGAAGCGACCGTCGCTTTTGATTCTCAGTTACGCGCGCGAAATCAATGTTCAATAAAATTTGTATCCACTCGACGGTAAAAAAATTCGATAACTTTTGGTCCAACTGTCCTATCTACAAAAGTCAAGATGCGTTTTAAAGGTAAAGAGTGCAACTTTCGTATTCAGTTTTTGTATTTTGCCGAGAAACTCAGTTTTTATAAAGGTATTAAATAAATAAATGTAGCGCGACTTTTGTCATTTTTTAAGACTCTCGTGAGATCAATAAAATTGATCACTTTCATTGTCCAGTCGTAGCAAAATTTAAATTTTTAGAGATCAATCTTTAAAACATATGACATGAAATTTCAATTTGAGTTGTGGCAACAAATATGAGGCATGTGAAATATGAATAAAAAACGCAGAATTTAATGTTTTACATTACAAACGATCGCACGTTACGGGAAATCATCGAAGAAGACGATTTTGGGTGTAGTTTATAGCAGAAGTTTGGTTCTTTTGAAAAACGTACTAGTATAATCGAAAAAAAAAGTTTTTAATGTTTTAGATCGCTTGTTATGTAAAAGTTTAAATCCAGAGTTTTTTGAGCGTGTTTTTAAATACTCCACATTTGTCGGCAAAACTCAAAACTAAAATTTTATGCTATAGGTTTTAAAAGTTAGGCTCTAGTAATCGAAACTTTATAGTGGCCAGTCAATGAAAGGCATAGATTGTATTGATCTCATTAGAATCATAAAAAATGGCAAAAAACAAAAATGCATACGAAAACTGAACTCTTTACCTTTAAAACGCATCTAAACTTTTGTCGATAGGACACTTGGATCAAAATATATCGAATTTTTACCGTCGAACTGATAAAAATTTTATTGAACATTAATTTCGCTTTAATTCGCATTCATTCAAAATCGACGGTCGATTCAAGTGTTGTTTCTAAGAGAAACGGTTCATTCTACACAAAAAGTGCTAAGAAAAATTTTTGTTTAAAATTATCACATTTTTTTCTACGGCGTTCAAATTCTTGGTAAATCGTTTTTTTTTGCGTTTTTACCCCCCTTCGAGGGGAGTTTTAAGGGGAAGCCCGGCGGTAAAAGTGGTAAACTTTTTTGCATCTTTTTTTGGTCCCAAAATTAATATTCTTGACAAAATTCAGATTGTACGCATGATTTTTAGGGGTTCAGTGGTATTTTCGTCCCAGAGGACTGGAGTATACCTCTTAACTTAAAAATTACGCTCAGCCTTTAGAAATTGTGTTCAAGAACATTTTTTCGTTTTCCTACCGCTTTCCAGTTAAGGCCAATTCTTATTTTGCAAATTTCAGTAAAATAAATGTCAAATTTGTCCACTTTTCTTATCTTTGTTTATGCGAAATTTCTATACAAATATGCTCTATCTGGGCAAAAATCAATTACCTCACAATATACTAAAAATGCATAGAAACTGCACATCTAGGAGAACAATATTAATATTTCATAAGCGTAAAATGTCAAGACTAAATGACTGATAGATTCAATTGTTTCTCGGAAATAATTAAAATTAGCTGCTTTGAGCCCCCGATATAAACAAAATAACTAAAATTTTTTTATAAAATCTAGAACCATTCTAACGGCTGTTTTGACCTGGCGCCATCTTTGCTTGTTCTATGTACTTATTTTAAACATATCCTTTTAAAAAGTGCCGGCATCAATAACATACCAACATTAATAATAAATTGAAGGTCAGACATATCATCTACAATTATTATTCATAATACATAAACGCATAATACATAAACATACAAAAAATCAAAATTTGATATCAACCTAAGGGAACAACACCCTCCTCAGATCTATTTCAAATCAAAACATGACTATTTGCCTACAAAGTCGAGGACCAAGTAAGTCACCTGTCAAATTGGTAAAACAAAGCGCCAATTAATCAACATTTACACTCTACAGGTTAAAATAACTATGTACTTAATCAAATAATCTTTTTTGAAAAGATTTCCGGAGTGAAAATCGAAACGACAAAAACAAACATATAAACACAATATAAAACTAAAAAATTTTACACAATAAGTCGGTTTTGGTGTATATTTTAAAACGTATCTAAACTTTTTCCACATGAAATAAAACTTAAGTTACTTTTTATAATTATTATAAATGTAGTTCTCAGTTGCTGGGTTAAAAAAATGGGAAATTACGTGCTCCAATAACAGGGTCCACTTACGAACTCTCTTATAGGTCATGGATTGTACGATGGCATTTAAGGGGCACAAATTAACGAGCACTATCGAAGCCTTCAACATGTCCTTATCCAGCATGAAGAGGAGAAAAGGAGAGAGCATGTCAATCAATACTCTGCAGTTATTACTTTTACGATAGCCAGACAATTTCTAACCATCATCATATCTAAATCGACTTTTTTACCAACATGCTTAATTATAGTCTATAAAATAGTTAATCGAAAATATTAGATTATTTATCCCGCGTATTTCAATTGAGAAATCAATGGAATATAATAAAGCAGCCTATTTGTGCTTTATAGATCAAACAAAAGCATTTGATACAATTTAATTGATGATATAATACATCTGCTATATAATCGAAATATATGCACAAACATGATCGCAATATGTCGAGTTAATAATTCATTACAAATCCGGATTAACATTTAATTAACCAAATCCATTCCGGTATAAATACATAGAATAGACAGGGGTGCCGACATTGTGTCCCAATCAGGTCGGTCCGGGTTTTTAGCATTTAAGTCTCTGGTATTGACGGCAATGGTGTCCGAACAACCCCTGCGTTCGGTCTCGGATATCATCGTGACCATGCTGGAGGAATCCTGCCTTAATTGGGGCTGGAAGGCGGTTCTAGCCCCTTTCTAGGACCGAGGTATGTTTCAAACATTTTGATCACCCCCTCCCCTCATAAAAGACGAAAAAAAAAAGATAAAGGCATGGAGATTACAGGAAAGATACAAGGGTTGATCTCTATGGTCCACCACTCACCTAGTTCCACTTTAGGTAGAACTTTAAATTTATACTTCATAAAAATCTGCATGCTTATGTTGACCACCCTTGGATTTGCAAATCTCAGCTTGCAACAGTGACATCACAGCCAGCAAGAGCATAAGCCAAGTCAGAAAAGTCCACGAAATCATTCTACAAGAACGAATTGTTTCTTTGCGTAAACTTGTAGAGGGAATAGGCTCCTTATTTCATATAGTTCAAAACATTACATCCAATGTTTTAGCTATGAAGATGTAACATTTTATTTATGGCCTACATTAAATTTTTATTAACCATGTGCTCAAAATAACAACGAGGCTGTGGTACTTAAAGGGCTCTTGCCCTAGGCGAGATCAAAAAGCTTTATATTTATAAAAATTCTGTAACTCTTTTTGTTTTTTTAACTTCTTTTTTTCTAAACTTTTCTTATACTATATTTAGCTGTTTTCGTTATCTTTTCATTGTTTTCTCTAAATATGTACGTTGTTTATTTATTTCTAGCATTCCAATCCACAGTCTAGTGTATTGTTATCTCCCAATATGGTCCTTCCATCTAAGATTCCCAGTTCAACCCAAGATAGAATGTTTGGCTTGACTGATAAAAGATATTATGATGCCAAAATACTCTCTACTGAACATATAATTGAAGCAAAAGTATATGAAAGAAGGTAACTAAACAGGTAAAATAAATGTTTTTATTAATGCGTCCTTAGGTATACTAACTGTATTTTCATTTAAGGTAACACCAAAAAAAGCATCATTAATGACAGATTGGGAACAAACATACCTACCTCATAATCAGTACCTCATAGCCGTAACATATATCCTGTCATTATTATATTAAATGAGTAAGATTGTTAATCGGATTAGGAATTCTGTGAGGACACTTTGTAAGTAATTACCAGCGTAGATAAAGGTTGTGACTTAAACAAGTGATAAAGTCCAAGTATAACTGGTCTTACGACAAGAAGGATACTTTTTCGGATTTCTATGACTACTGATACCAAACAACATTATCGAACCACTTCAAAGAAGAACATCGAAGATGACGTATATATATATATATATATATATATATATATATATATATATATTGTTATGGATCAGTTTATCGATCAGAAATAGAATAAAGAGTTTTTTTATTATTTTAATATACCGGGCATATAAGTTAAAATACAACCCTGTACTTATTTATAATAGTTAGAATAAGAGAAAACATTGTTCCGTGACGGGACCCTGACGAGTTTTTCCGTGAAAGACTGAGTGAATAGTGAAAGGACAATGGAACCCGTATAATTATAGATTTAGGAATAAACTTGTAATTGTATTTTTCGGTGGGCATTTTTCGAAAGTAAATAAGAATTAGATTTAGATATGAGATAACAAGAATTTGGAAACTTATTTCTGTTGAAAAAGGCAAAATTGTTAATGGTTTCTGAAAAGTAATTTGAGTGAAAGTAGTTTATTTGTTTTAAATATCATGTTGGAAATTTTCTAAATCGAAAATAAGTGGGAAAGATGAATGCTTATGATTGGTTAAAAAGGAATGGTGGGAATGAGAGAGTTGTGAAGGTTGTCTGGGAGAGATTGAAAGAATTATTATGTTACCGGCAGACCAGAAGAGAAGACGTGTTTTCGTGTAGTCAATCTGAGTACCAGTGTTTTCGTTTGTTAGTGAAAAAGGTGGAAGCTGAGAGCAGATCAAAATCGAGAAGATTAATACCTCTTTTGAGACTGCATAGTCCACGAGATATAATTGAGAAAGAAAGGAGAATTTGTGAATAAAGAGTACCGGTAAAAAGAGGCTTGGGCTTGTGTTTTAGGAGGAGTAGTTTGCTGGTATGCGGTTTGGATCGATGCTGAGAACGGGAAAGATTTGATGGTAGCCGGACATAATCAATCAAGGAAGGAACTGTGGTTTGATCGAGAGGAGACATCATTGGTGTAAAAAAATAAAGGTCAGTCAAATAATTTGAATGAAAGAAAATTTTAAGATATTCTAAAGATAAAATCAAATATAAGCATACGAACTAAGATTCCAAGTTTCAAAGAGTTATTTTTTTTGTGAATAAATTATAATTTTATATGGTCATTTTTTTTAGTAGATATTATTATAAAACAGATCAATAGATAGTTTGTAATTAAAATTAAATTTAGAGTATAGGAGTTTGTTGGGAAAGATAAGTGCCCACAAAAGTTATTTATTAATATTCATCGTATTGCTTATTGAAAATAAATAATAATTTGTGTGCATATTTATGTTGTTTTAATGTTAGTTCCGTTTCCTGTTCTATCCCGATTATGAGCAACTAGGAGATACTGAACCCACTAGAAGAGATATATAAAGTAAACTGATTAAAGTAAAATTAAAAAGGCACCCTGAGAATTTTTAATAGTAATTGATTTGTATGACTCTGCATAAATTAGTGAATTAATTAATTAAATAATTGGATTAATTAAATTAGTGTTAATTAATAATAAAACATCATAAAGTAGATCACAACAATATATAATATGGATATGATCCAAATATTTCTAAAGAAGGAATAAGATAAAAGGGAAAGAAGAACACGATCATGTTGAACTGAAGATTAAGGTTAAAAAAGTCATACTTTATTTCTAATCTTACAATAAAATAAAGTAAAATTATTGTCTATTCTCATTATTGTAAATAAGTGGTCTATTCTCATCAAAATTAGAACGATCTAAATCCAATCAACATTCAAGTAATAAGTATAATGAAACAATAAGTGTAAATATATTTATCGGTAATATAAATTGAATTCAATATGAATTTTCATTTTCTGGAGAACAGTTTAACGATAGGTTTTAAATATTTATAAGAGTATCACGTGGCTACTTTCACATCAAACTAGAGGCCTTTGAACTTTTTTGTGACATTTATGATAAATGAAGTTATTCCAAAATGTTCTTTCTGTGAGGTCAGACCAGTAATTCATATTGGGTATGAATGAAGACTAATATTTTACTAGGTATATATATATATATATATATATATATATATATATATATATATATATATATATATATATATATATATATATATATTTTATTAAAATATCCGTTTAAACCCAATAAAGGTAATGTATATTCTTGGTTATTATAGTTACTATTTTGTAGTATTTTCTGTGTTGATATCAATATATTTGCCCTATTCAATTTTATAGATGCAGGTTTTAGGGTCTCATAAATAATAAATTGGGACCGTGGCTAATGGAACAAAGTTTTATTTTCTGATGAGAGTCGACTGTGATTGTATAATGCTGGCCATTCACGTTCCGACTTGCGGTCCTACTTGGTCGGACTCTTCTCTTCTTCTTGATGTGCCTATCCGTTACGAATGTTGGCGATCATCATGGCAATTTATCTTATCTGCAGCAGTGCGAAAAAGCTGCACAGATGTTGTATTGAACCAGATTCTGAGGTTCTTTAACCAAGATGTTCTTCTTCTTCCTGGACCCCGTTTTCCAAATATTTTTCCTTGCAGGATGGCTTGAAAGAGAGTATATCTGGATTCATTTCGCATAATATGTCCGAAGAACTGTAACTTTCGAGATTTGATGGTGGTCAGTACTTCTCGATTCTTATTCATTCTTCTGAGGACCTCCTCATTTGTGATTCAGTCAGTTCACGGGATCTTAAGCATTCTCCGATATAGCCACATCTCAAATGCTTCCAGTTTTCTGCACATATCTTCGTTCAAGGTCCACGATTCAACACCATAAAAAAGGACAGAGAAGACGTAGCATCGTAGGACTACTACTTGGATATTCGTCTCCACTCACGCTCCGACTTGCTATCCAACTTCAGTTCTAGTTTGTTTTCACGACAGACGGTGTACATCGCTCAACCAAAAAATGTATCGAGTAAACACTACGCAAAATATAATTAGGAGGATAATTGGGAATAAGCCACAATATGAGTTAGAAATTAAATGTATTTAACGTTTGGACTTCCACTTCGGAAATCGTTATCAAAATATTCCGAAGCTAAAGTAAATAAATTTAATTTCTAACTAATATTCAGGCTTATTTCCAACTAAAATAGTAAATTTGCATAAGATGACAGAAAAAAATAACTTCCGAACAATATAAAGAAACAGTTACTTCTAATTTCAGTACAACTATGATTTAATTTTCGTTGTTTGTTAATAATTCTTCTGTAGAAAATCCGGAGTGTTGGAAATTGTACCTGTGTGGGAGTGTACAAAATAGATCTACAGATCTACAGGAAAATTATTTGCCCTAACAAAAAGTAGATGATGATGAAGAATCGTGTATTTTAATAGGGGTAATTTTCGTGCAATTGAAAGTTTATTTTCTATTAAATATTTGCGAACTAGGGATCTTTGTGTAAAGTAATTCATAGAAATCTCATACGTAACAGGTGCTGAAGGTCAACTGACCTGAGGAAATTTTCGATCCGACCTGTGATCCGACTTACAACTTCACCATTCACGCTCCCACTTTGTCGCAAGTCGGAAGTCGGACCTTCAAGTCGTTCCTCTAGATGTTCCGACTCGTACCACTAGTTGTCCAACTAATCCAACCAGCCCACTCACGGTCCGATTTCAGATCCAACTGCGGAAGTTGTACCACTAGTCGGACTAAAAATCGGAACGTAAATGGCCTGTTTATATATATATATATATATATATATATATATATATATATATATATATATATATTTAGGGATTCTACAGTATTCACTACCTTCCCTCGCTCAACCGTTTCCATCTCTCTCTGTTGTTCCATTCTCCATCGTTTAGGCCTCTCTTACTCATGGCGTCGTCTACTTCGTTCCTCCAGGATTTTCGGGTTCGTCCTCTTTTCCTCCTTCCTATGGGGCTCCATTCGGTTATTCTCTTTATCCATGTGCTGTCGCTAGTTCTTCTTACATGTCCATACCACTTTTATCTTTTTTGTTCTATATATGTTAGTATGTCTGTTTCTATTGATGTTCTTTGCTTTATTCCGTCATTACTTCTCCTATCCATTCTTGTTACTCTGCAGCATCTTCGCAGGCATTCCATCTCTGTTGCTACTATCTTACTGCTGTTTTTCTTGTTTATGATCCAATTTTCATGGCCTGTTTAACCATGACAAAAGACGACGCGCCTATCAGAAGCCCGGAGAACGATTTGCCCAGTGTTGCT
The DNA here is from genome assembly GCF_040954645.1 of Diabrotica undecimpunctata. NCBI lineage: Eukaryota > Metazoa > Arthropoda > Insecta > Coleoptera > Chrysomelidae > Diabrotica > Diabrotica undecimpunctata. Next base: position 112,175,752 of record NC_092808.1, on the reverse strand, counting down.
GTGTTGAAACAGTGAGCTATGAAGGTGGTTCGTGTATATTTTGGGGTAGAATATCTTTAGAAGAAAAAAAACAGCTTGTATTCCTGATCGGTGGTCGCGGAGGGAGTTTGACAAAGGATCCTTACATTACGGATATTCTCCAAGACCATGTCGTTCCTTACGCCGGCTTAATGCTAACGCATGATAACGCTCGATGTCACACAGCGAGAATTACGAAAGATTACCCGGCCAACACCAATATAACAACAATGGACCGGCCCCCATTGAGTCCGGATATGGATCCCATCTAGCGCACCTATGGGATGAGCTCAAACGCACGGTTCGGGTCCGTAATCCAGCATCAGTGACAGTGGCGGAGCTAAAAACTGCATTAGAAAAATAGTGGGAAGTGATTCCTCAGGAATCAGTCAGAAACTTAATAAGGTGCTTAAGAGATCGCATGGAAAATGTAATACAATGCAGATGAGGAAATACTCAATATTAATTTTAATTTTTTATGTTAATTTAGGTTATACTACTTTTATATTCAGTACATAATGACATTCATTCATAACATGTTTTCTCACATACAATATTAAGTTATCTTTGTTATGTTCTTTAGTTACTAACTTTATATAAATATTGGCATCATTGCAATAAAAATTACTTCGGTTCACAATGTTTTACTTCTAATTTTACATATATATATGTGGATAGATACTTGCGAAACAGCGTCATCATCATCATTTTGGCTTTACAACCCTGTGTGGGTCCTAGCCTCCCCAAGAATTTTTCTCCAGTCGTCCCTATCCATCGCCTTCCTCCGCCAAGCACGTATTTCCATATTTCTCATGTCTGCGAAACAGCGTTCCTACTCAAAAAATATAACTTATTTTACTTTTGAGTCGAATTTTTTGATCGCCCAGGTATATTGTAAAGAAATTAATTGTTCTAAATTTTGTTGTAATTATTAATAAAAAAAATTATGCAATTATTATAATAAATGGTGAGCCACTTAATAACATAAGATATGCTGACGACACCGTCCTTCTGGCAGGAACACTAGAAGCACTGCAACACCTTGCTGAACAACTAAATATATATTGTAACGATTATGGACTAAAAATAAATTTGAAGAAAACCAAGTTCATGATATTTACAAAAGCACAAAACATCAAAGTTAAGCTAGTACTAGATAATACAGCAATTGGACAAATATCTTCGTACAAATACCTTGGAGCATGGATCACAGAAGATACTGATCAGACAAAGGAAATAAGATGCCGCATTGAAATTGCACGGTCAACTTTTAATAGAATGAGAAAACTTTTCTGTAATCGCGATATCAATATATCGCTCCGAATAAGAATGCTTCGATGTTATATTTTCTCTACCCTTTTGTATGGGGTTGAAGTTTGGACACTTAACAAATCCAACATTAAAAACCTAGAAGCATTCGAAATGTGGTGTTACCGACGTATTTTGAAAATATCATGGATGGATCGCAAAACAAACGAACAAGTTCTCGAACAACTAGGAAAACAATGTGAAGTTTTAAATTCCATAAAAATCAGGAAATTGGAATACTTGGGGCACATCATGAGAGGTAAAAAATACGAACTACTAAGGAATATAATGCAGGATAAAATCAAAGGCAGAAGAAGCGTAGGTAGACGTAAAATCTCGTGGCTACGCAATCTCCGTGAATGGTTTGATGATGGTGAATGGTGGTTTGGTGAATGATTTCCAATTTACGATAGGAGCGGAACATGAAGAAGAAGAAGATGCAATTATTCTGTATATATAATTAACATATTCCATATTACATACTCATTTTTACTATTTTTATTTATAATTATATAAAGTTTATACATAAAGTTAATTAATATTGTTTGTCTTTCGTCTATTAAGTTTCTACGATTTATTTTTCAAAATATGTAATCGTTACTTAAAACTCAATCGAAAGAGTTACGATTGATAGATACGGGTAAACAGGGTAGACCAAAACACAGGTGGAAACACCTGATGACGCAAGATGCCGAGACGATCAAACATCATAACTGAATAATTCAGCTATACAACAGAACAAAAAATATGACGCAAAAACTTGGGAAAGTCGAGGCTTTGTGCTGTAGTAAGGCTTTCAAGGGCTTTACCATAACTGATAATGATGATTTAGCTTTGTTACGATGTAGTGACATAAAATTTACACCACATAACGCTTTTTTTGTTAAAGGGTTATTAAAGGAGTATTAAATAGAGAAAGATTTTTATAAATTTTGATAAATAAAATTTATTATATATATATATATATATATATATATATATATATATATATATATATATATAAACATGTTATTATTATTATAGTATACTATTTCATTTAACTTGGTAATTTTAATGTTCAAAAATGTATCCCAAAACAATAGCCTAAGTATGTAATTATTAATAGGTCGAATCGTTACTATTACAAGACTTTATTTCAAGTGATGACCCAAAAACTAAATATCTGCCTGTTTACATCATAATATTATGTTAAGCTACACAAATATCAAGGTCTTAACGCCAGATTGAACTCTTGGCACAGTATACTGTCCGCATCTGCTCAGTAGCTCAGTAAAGCTGGATATGTATAAAACAGAAAATTTCGGTTCGTTCCGATTTTATTTAATTTATAAATATAACCTGCTAACACAAGAAAATCTGGGATAACGATTAACGCTCACTACTAATCAGTTTTTCATACGTTACTATTTGTGGACAGATACTTGGCATTCGATATATATTATGTCTGTTAATCAATGAGAGAAACTAACTATATAAAATTAATAAATATTAGTACAAAAATTACAAGAAAAAGTTCTAAAGATTGTACTGCAAAATCAAAATACCCTTGGACAACTTTCCACGTCTTATTTCGATAACTATGTCTCGTAGAGTGGTTAGTAACTTACAAATAGTAATTTCCAGTGATTGTTCTACCATTATCTAGAAAATCAATCATGGACGCGACGCTTAAACCCCTGCACGCTTCTGATCAACATTCAGATATTTGAGGATCCATTTTACAGACATTTTTTTCATGTCCAAATCCATGTGAGACGTATATCATAGATATTTAAAACTCGTGTAAATGGAAGTAGTAAAACTTTCAATTGCCATGTAGCAGATCTTATCCAAGATCTGGGTAGTCGAAGGATATTCGATCATGCTCAACGCCAAATCAACAGAATTGAACAATACTCGAATTGGACAGTTTGACTCAATCCGACTGGAGCCCGTGAAGCCCGCAAAGGATTTCAGATGGTACCTACTAGCCCTATATGGAGAAGGATGCGACTGTCAATCTTTAGTAACCTATTTGGGAGTTCAATTAAGGAGAGACTCTCAACTGGGAGAAATCTCCAAAACTCTTTTATAGACTTATAAAACTTTTATGACCAATCATAGAATACCGAGCTCCTCTATGCAAGCTACTTAAAAGTAGAAAGAGAAAGAGGCCATAGAGAGAATGTGGCAGAAGAAGTAATACTATCCTTAGATACTAATTAAAAATGTGGCTGTTATTGACAACATTTTCAACCGGATAAAATTCTTAAATACGGGGAAAACAAACTGGATAAAATACGGTTTGAGAACGATTCGGAGATCTTAATAATATTAGGGCCCAAAACGCTTTGACATCCTAAAGTACAAATTCTCGTTAAAATTCCCAAATTTTTAGTTCTTCCCCCAACTTTGATGAATACGGTCAATAAACTTTCTGACGATTACTTTGATATCATTGAAAATAGTAATTTTAAGTTCCGACAATTCAGTAACCGAAAGGAGAGAAAGATATTCATTTCTGTGTTATCCTAATGTCATTGCACAATGATTTCTGTGCTAAGTGAGGTAATAACCATATCTACCCACCACACGTTTGCTAAAAACAAAAGAACAATTTTGAAAAGACCGTTTCATTTAATATGAATTGGTCACTGGTCATTGACAAGACTAACCTCAACTCCAACAAAATAATCTCTCGATAGATCCAATAACCACCGAATCTTAGTCTTTAGGTGCCGTGTCCGTATTCAAACGTTGGCCATCATCATGTTTACAATTTCCTGAAACCGTACTCTATCGGCTGCTGCGCGAAATAATTCTTTTACTGTGGTACCACACCATTGTCTAATATTACGCAGCCATGAAAGTTTCTTACGACCAATCCATCTCTTTCCTTCCACTTTTCCTTGTATTATAAGGCTAAGTAAATGGTATTTGGGTCCTCTAATGGCTGAAGTATTCTGTTTTACTTCTCTTTGTGATGTTTGTGAGCAAGCGTTCTGAATTCATCATTTTAAGAATATCTTCATTGGAAGTGTGCAGAATCCATGATATTTTTAGGATTCGTCGATAGCACCACAATTCGAATGGTTCTACCACCGATCACCAAATCACGCCAGTCTAAATTACGAATTCATTTCTTAAGAGACAATCTAAAATAAGGATGTTCCCAGATTTCAAGCCCATTTGTTAAGAAATTTTCAACTATACCAGAATGACAAACGACGATGATCAAAGACCAAGGTCAATATTCACTTGATGGTTTATCAAATATTAACGTAATTGGTGCATCCAAATATTTTTTAAGTTCATCTTTAAAATAAAAAATATCATTGACGTTGGTTGATGATGTTGGTTTAGACTGCAAAGGTCAAAAGATTACCTGATCTCAATCATTTTATGGGACTATTTGCAACAAAAGCGTTTACCGCGAATCTATTTTAAATTATCAAAATGCTGTAAATCGGATCCGTGTTGCTGTTGGCTTAATGTACGCTAGAAAGGCTTCTGGATAGGTACATAAGAGACAAAGTGCTAAAAGATAATCCTCTAAACAATAGTCAATATGCATACCAACCTAGTAAATCTACGGAATCAGCGTTGAATGATCTAAATAGGCTTATCTTAAAGTCAATAGAAGACAAAGAGAGTCAATAGAATAGCAATGGCCTCTTTGTTAGATATTGAAGGAGCATTTAATGTTACTACCAACTCTTTGGTTAAAGCAATGAGTAGACGAGGAACACCAGCGATAATATGCAGATGGATAAGGTCATCCCTGCAGAATAGGATAGTAATATCCACTCTGGGTAAAGCAACCATCAAAGCCAGAGCAAGTGGAGGCTGTCCACAAGAAGGAGTTCTGTCACCTCTACTTTAGGCAACTTTGGTAGATGATCTTCTCAAAAATCTGCCAACAAAAGACTTTTACTGTCTAGGATACGCTAACGATATTGCAATCGTCGTCAGGGGCAAATTCGCCCACGTGGTATCTGGGAGAACGCAAGCAGCCCTAAATATAGTTGATAACTGGTGTAGACAAGGGAGCTGTTTAACAAAACTGATAACCAATGCTAAAAAAAGACACATCGTCAACTTCACAAAAAAGACACCATTACAAGGCCTAAAACCGCATGTGCTGAGAGGAACACAGATTCCATTTGCCAAAGAAACAGAATACCTAGGAGTATATAGATCATAGACTTACAAAGGAATACTCACAAATTGAAAACCACACAGAAATATACTATGTCCTTGAGCAGATGTAGAAGAGTATGCGGTAAAAATTGGGGACTAAGCCCCAAAATGACCCTATGGTTATAAATAAGGGTTAGACCAATTATAACCTATGGATCTGTGGCGTGGTGGACAAATACGCAGCAAGTGGGAGCAATAAGGCTTCTAAGTAATACACAAAGGCTAGCATGCCTGTGTGTTACGGGGGCCATAAAAACACCTCCTACAGCGGCGTTGGAAGTCCTGCTGAATCTACCACTACTTTATATCTTTATACAGGGCGAAGCCAGATCTGTGTTGCACCGATTAATAGATACTCAGCAACACATAAGCCAGGCGCATAGTGTTGACAATAGAAAGCTAATCGAGGAGCTAAAAACAATTGTAATAGGGCAACCCATCGATGCAGCAACTACGAGATATAGCTTTGACGATAAATTCAAGATTAATATACTAGGCAGAGAAGACTGGAAGGAAGGTGTACCCATATAAGCGGAAACTATCTGGTACACTGATAGCTCAAAAACATCGGAGAGTGTAGGAGCCGATATAGTAGTGACAAAGGAAGGGATACATTTCCCAGTAAGTCTATCTAAGGATGTTACAATTTTCAAGACGGAAATACCGGCAACCCATCACAGCGTGGAAGAAATAGAAAGGCAGAAAAGAACGTACCGTTCAATTGCCATCTTCACAAATAGCCAGGCAGCGCTTAAGGCGCTCAATTCTGTATAGGTCAATTCTAAGCTAGTATGGGATTGTGTGGGTGCTCTAAATAAGCTAGGAGACCGTAGCAAGGTTACGGTAGCCTGGGTACCGGGGCATGAGTGTCAATAAGGGTAATGAAAAAGCAGATAAAACATCAATGCCATCCGTTGGAAAGGAACCTTTCTGCAGCGCCGGCATTGCAAAGCCAATAACAAGAATGGCTACAAGGAAGCGGGTAGCTCATAAATCTCTGAAATAGTGGACGAATTGACCAGGACAAAGACAGGTGAAAAAATTTTGCCAAAATTTACGGCAGTCCTAACAAGCAAAGACAGGAAAACAGTCATAGTAGGTCTGCTAACAAGGCAGTGCAAACTGAATAAGCAGTTGAAACTGCTAGAAATGGCAGATGATGACTTATGCAGATCTTGTCACATATGTAGAAGAAGAAACGACAGAGCACATTTTATGTCAGTGCGACAGCCTGGCAAATGTGCGGTTCTTTGCATTAGGCGAAAAAAAGCCACCGGACAAGAGCTACGTGGAAGGTTAAGTCTCGAAGTTATTAGACCTTTTAAAAAGGGTCACAGTGGAATAGGCCAAAAGCAAACTCATTAAATCTATCTATAAATCTAATGTACGTCTCGTAATAAATACATGACGTTAACTGTAACGTTGTATGTACACAATAACTTTTTATCTATTTTCGAAAGAAAGCAAAACATCCAGTTTAATTCTAAAATCGAAATATAAAAGAAATTGATGACAAATATATAGATATCTTTCGGCAAATATAACGTGTAGATATAATCCCATATCTACTATGATTCCAAATAAATATTTGATTGCTTTTCCGTAGAATCTCTCCAAACGATTCATTTTATAATTTATAATACCCTAAGGGTGCTTGTGTATTCGGATGTCAAGATGAGATGAAAGAGAGAAATCTCTAAGATAGACGGTCAGTAATCAATGGAGCATCTCGAAAGTGTATCTTCTAAAATACTATCACCATTGCCGACCGTTCACAATGAAATGAAAGTTTATTATTAGATTTCATTCAGTATAATATAAATTAATAAGACATGTTTAAAGATGGTAACATGTGATCGTGGCGGGAAAAAGCTTTGTAAATGTAGATTGCAAGATGTAGCAACACAGTGAGGAGGATCATTTTCTATCTTTAACATACTGGAAGATACCGTGAAATACGAGGGTTGCACAAATTGTACCTTTATCAATATGCATAATATAATGTATTACGTGATATATACATTATTCATAAAAAAATGTATAACAAATTATTGTACTAAGTATTATAATCATTTGATTTTTTTGGCTAAACCCGGGATTTCGGGCCAATGCTTTTTAAATGTAATTATTTTTTTCGAATCCTGAGAAAACTAACAAATATTTTTGAAAAATTTAAACGCAGAATGAAAGATTACATTATTACCGAGGGCCGAAAGTCCCTTAGAATAAAGAAACAGTTTTTTTGAATGAGATATTTGAAATTAAAAATCACACTAAATTTTCTCTTTTTTTTTCAACCCTGTAACTTATTAAAATAAACATTATGGAAGTTTTCAGGGACTTTCAGCCCTCAGTAATAATGTATTCTTTCATTCTGCGTTTAAGTTTTTCAAAAATACTTATTAGTTTTTTAAGGATTCGAAACAAATGAATGTATTTAAAAAGCATTGGCCAGAAATTTTGCGCCTACGCTCTTAATTGTAAAATACAACATTAATTACTTTTGAACATAATAACATGACTATATATATATATATATATATATATATATATATATATATATATATATATATATATATATATATATTTATATATATATATATATATATTTATACAATATATATATATATATATATATATATATATATATATATATATATATATATATATATATATATATATATATATATATGTACAGGGTGTCCAATTAAGTCCGCAACTAGTGGGAATTTTTTTTATTTTTAGTTTTGTGAAAAGAAGTTATGTTTTATAAAAACTTCATGTTCTAAAACCTAAAAACCTAGAATATAATCATCAGACATTAAATTTTTTAGTCATATACGCGGTTTGTCAAAAAATATGATTTTTATGTAAGAGTTTTAACAATATCAACAATTTATATTTTTTGACAAACCGCGTATATAATTTAAAAAATTTAATATTTGATGATTGTATTTTAAGCTTTAGAATCTGCAGAATTAACATAAATTAATATTAAACTCAACAGTCTTCCGGGTTGAACCGCTTCGATTATCATTGCGCCGAGCTTTTGACATCCTCTTTGATGTCTTCGAGGCCTCCGAGGTCACATTTTCCCGAGCCCCCAGACACTACTGCACTGATCACTAATCATTGCATTATTACATGCAGTAGTGCAGTAGACATTTTTGATGTGTGTATTTCATTTCAACTGTTTAATAAAAAATACTGAACTTTTATATAATAATTTTTAAATACTATAATTTCTATAATTCTTATTTCATGCTGCTTTATGGAAAATTTTAGAGCTAAGAAACATCCCGTATAAAATAATTTCCATTATAAAGTCACTGTACATTGACGCGAAATGCAGCGTGACACACAATGGAATCAACAGCGACGAATTTGACATACTTACTGGAGTCAGACAGGGATGCATGCTTTCTCCGTTTCTTTTTAACATAGCAGTCTCTCCAAACTAGGATCCGACACAAGAGGGATACAATGGACGTTAACCACATGCCTAAGCGATCTGGAATACGCCGACGATATCTGATTGTTAGGACAAAAGTTCCAAGATGTGACAGATCAATTGGAAACATTTTCCACTGAAGCCAATAAAGTAGGTTTAAAAATCAATATTAGTAAAACCAAATCCATGAGAGTAAATGCAAGAAACAACACGCTATTTACTATCAACAACATAAAGATTGAAAATGTGGAAAACTTTACGTATGTTGGAAGTGTCATAACAGAAAGCAGAGGTGCAGAGGACGATATTCGTATGAGGATACGAAAAGCTCAACAAGCATTCAGCACGCTCATCCCTGTTTGGAGATCTGGCAAGTATACTACAAGGACAAAGATCCGCATATTCTAGTCAAATGTCATGTCTGTTCTACTCTACGGATGTGAAACCTGGAAAGTGACAAAAACCCTTACAGATAAACTGCAGGTCTTTATTAATAAATGTCTACGACGAATTGTTCGTATTTTCTAGCCTAACATCATCAGAAACGAAGATCTACTACACCTAAGTCCAGAAAGTGGGGTTGGATTGGTCACACACTGAAAAAATAATTCCAGTATTGCAAAGATTGCCCTAGAGTGGAATCCTCAAGGAAGAAGAAAAAGAGGTCGCCCAGAGCAAACTTCGAGAAGATCCATCATGGACGAGATAAGAGGTCAAGGAAAGTCTTGGAATGAGGTGAAAGCCTTAGCGCAAAACAGAACCTGATGACGCGTTTTCACTGAGCTCTATGCTCCACTTAGGAGTTCAAGAACCATATATATGTATATATATATACATATAGACTGTATATATATATATATATATATATATATAAATATATATATACAAAATTTCTATATGTATGGTCGTATAATAATTTTTATTAATTCGGCCTTTAGATCATGTTTATGCCTCCATATTCAAATCAGTTGGGAACTTTAGGAAATGATTTCCATTTATAACGTATCTCAAAAAGATTGATGTAATGATAAAAGCACATCCTACGCTCGTCAACGTAGGGATTTTAGAAAATGTATATTCCGACCTTTATTTTTGTCCAAATCTCAGTAGGATTCCACGATTTTTTATTCCATAGATATTTAAATCGATAAAGATAAAAATCGAAAAGAAAAGAAGGCCAAAAGTTAGCATAATACAAACGTGTATTATATGAATATCGTATTTTACTAAATGGTATATATATAATATATTTTACACATGGTAATAAACCTCAATGAATTGTAATAAAAATTACTTTTTTTTTTGTTTTTTTGTTTTGAGGTTTCGATTTCCAATTGTTTTAAAAAAATTCCTGATATAAACTTACATATTTGAAAATACCATTTATGTTACTTATATTATTTACGTTTCGCTTTCCTGATTGTAAAGCAAACGTCAAAACAAAAAATGTAATTTTTATTGCAATTCATAGTGGTTTATTCGACACAAATAGTTTCCTTACTTCGCGACTGTTTTGAATTATCACTAGAAACTCAGCATCCAATTCTCCAAAGTGCAGCAAAATAAATACGAAAGTAACTTGCCCTAATGAGAAAATGTCAAAGTATTTCTACCTTACTTAAATACTATGTTTATATGGGAATACGTCACAATTGATTGTAATGACAATTACATTTTACCTAAAAAGTTTGACGTTTCCAAAACCAACCCACACCCAAATATTTCAACTAGCACTCAAAACACAACGTAAACATTAAAAAAGGAATTATCAAATCATGATATGATAGAGCCCAAAATACTTGCTCTAATAGGTTTTCCGGCTTTCCAAGAAGAAAAAAACCTACTAACAAAGGTTCTAACAAAAAATGACTACCCATCGTCACTTATAAACAAGGAATTCCAGAAGATAGAACAAAGAAAACTTAACACAACAGGCAACCCAGAAATACTCACAAGAAGGAACTCAAGAATGACAACAAAACCATATGTAAAGGGTTTATCAGAAATATGAAAAAAGATAGGCAACACACAGGAGAAATCAAAGAAATGCATCTAAAAAATACTCTTTGAATGCAACAATAGTCATGAAAGAAACAGACATGAAAAATCAAATGAGCAGCACTCATCCTACTTAATGAATAAAAATTTGTAGCAAACCCATCAGCAGAATGTAGCAGGCTTTGGTTGCCAATACTTAAAGAAGAACTCACCAACAAGAATATACCAAATCATTATCTATCATACACAATACATATGCAACACACAAAACACGTTCACTAAACAGGAACACTCTACACACATTCAAATACTTACATCACATATTAACAATAATGAACACGTAAAATAATCAGAGTTTGAACCAATCAGGACCAATGTGGAAACGTCTTACAAACAACAGAGATGAATGGCGCGAATTAGGAGAGGCCTATATTCGGCAATCCGAATAGAGAGAAGGGTTAAAAAAAAAAGAATTGGTCAAGTTGTCTGTTAGTTCATGTAAAACATACCAGTACAACTGTTTGAATATGGAATATTTTGAGATCTTTTTTAAAGTAGTCCTGGCTTATACAAATTTCAAGATGTAAAATTTCAGACGAAATGATTGGATTTGTAATAGTATGGTCTAAAAGGTCTTTTGCTAGAACAAAAGTTTCTGTAGGAGGAATACTAGGAAAAAGATTTTTGACGTCAAATGAAATTAATTTTGAGTTGTTAGGTAATTGAAAATGTTTTATTTTATTAACTAGTTCTATTGTATTTTTTACGGTAAATTGAGGTGAAAATTTAGTGTGTTCTAAAATAATCTATAATTTTTTTTTTAATTTTATATGACGGAGCTGTATAAAAAGAAACTACAGGTCTTATTGCGTGATCAGGTTTATGTAGTTTCATAAAAGAGTATAATTTAGGAGGCTGTGGGTTCATGATGTTGAGATATTTCTATTCTATTGAATTTAATATTGATTTAGAAATTTTCAATGCTAGTTTAGTTTAACTTATTTTTGATACTTTTCTGTTTGATGTTTGTTTATTGTTTCGGTATTTTGATTATTTTAAAATTCTCTGGTTTTGTTATTATATTCTATTTGATCTATAGCAATGATAGTGTTACCTTTGTCTGCTTTTGTAAACACTATGACTTTTTTCGATATTATTGGTAGTTTTGTTTAATGCTACTTCACATTATACACCTAAATATTCTAAAGTTTTATTATTATTATGTTGAGGCAAGTTGTGTTTAAATCCTTTTACCAAAAATAGTATCTCACTATTACTGAATTTAGTCTCTGTTAAATTTATAAATCTATTGAATTTTTATCTATTATATTATCTATTTTAATTCTCAAGTTAGAATCTAGGATGTCAGATTGTTAAGATAAAAGGAGAATGCCTATTAAAAAAATGAAATTTCAAAACAAAGTAAAAAAGAGACAAATAATGTAAAAGACAACTTACATGTGAAGTAATAGATTCAGTTGGTAAAAAAGCAAGACTGGAAAACTTTTTATTTTTTACAATTCTCTTCGTCTTTTTTTTTATTAACATGTGATTAATTTAATTGGCATAGGTGGTGCCAGATAATCTAAATGTTCTTCTGGCTTTTTATTTTGAATTACCTTTTTCTTTGCTGGAATCTATTAACATTCGGCCATTCTCTGTGGGACTCAGTGACGATACATATGTGACAAAAATCACGCTACAAGTGTTTCTGAGTAAAATATGATATTAAATAACTGTATGAGATAGTAAAAATATTTTTTCTATAAGAAGAAAATTAAAAAAAAGTATTAGCAAGTCAAGTATGACTATAATTTAAAAACCCACTTTTGACGTTGCATCAATTGTGTAAAATATCGATGCGACACTCGCACATTTTCTTGCATTGCGGTATAAAATTACAGTGGTTTATATTATAGATGTAGTAAGCAGTGTATCGGGTTGAGTTTATTATTCGTTTAATTTTTTCAATTCTATGTATTTGTTGACCGTGTGTTGATACTTTGATAAGCAATAATTACATTAAATACACTATTTCCTTAATTCAAGTAAGAATTTGCAAGTGCCAACAAAAATTTAATGCATGTAAGCATATTGGACTTGTCGCTAGCTAAAAACCGGTTCAATGGTACAAGAATTCGAATAATCATAATACAATACTTAATAATCTTATATATAATACTTCTATATCTATAATACTTATCCTGTCTAATTTTCATTATTTTATTAAATTTTATTTCAGCCTGTACATACATTTTTATTCCTATAAATATTTTCTCTAGAAATAAATGTAGACCTCTAATGCTCCATAATAAAACAACGGTTAGATATGATAAACTTCCAACAAACCTTTTTATATCGTTTGAATCGTTATTGTTCCTTTAGTGTGTTTGCCTAAAGCTAAATCTACCAATTCAGTCCCAACACTTTTTGTTTGTAGATATAGTAACTAATCTCTCAAAGAAGTGCCGAAAAATATCCCATTATTTGGGTAAATTTCAGTTCTAGCACATCCCGTTTGAAAATATTCCCAAAGAATTCCCATTATTTTAAATAGCATATTTTTTTATTTTCCAATGCAGTTAATCCATTAAAGAGAGGACTTGTAGAGAGTTTAGTAAGACAGTTCTCACGTTGTTATGATAATAACTTTATCAATATTTGATATGTTTGATACGATATTTATTTACCTTATTTGAATATTTTACCTTAATATTTTATTTGCCTATTTTGTGATATTTATGAATAGTTTGCTAAAGTGAATTTTAACTTATTTTTTATTTTACTGATATTTATTATGATATTTGGATTCTACATTCTTTCTCTTTGATTTGTGAATATCTCTTTTCTGTTTTTTTTTTGGATCCAAATATTTAAAAAACAGTGGCTCCCATTCTTTTTTTTTTAAGAGTTGGCCTCTTCTTTATTTCGTTTTATTTTTGTTGTTTAGTATCTATTCTTTCTTATGTTTCTCACCTCTAAGTACGACCCTGCCATAATCTAAACGGACTGAGCAATGCTGCCTTCAAGCCTATTGTGTAACGGTGTTCTAAAAATTAATTCTTCATAATCAAGATCACTAAGTACGGTACAAAGTGACAGTAGCGGACTCGAATTTCAGGTTTTCCAAAATCCCTGGAAAGACTTTCAGGTGAAATTACAGGCTATATATATCAGGAGTATCTCTGTAGAGATATCTATATGGTAAAGGTCTACATTCTTTTGAACACACAAACTGATATAAAGCTTCTAAAGTATTTGGTTTATTAGTCCAATATGTTTGGGATTGCCATCTCCAAGAAACTAACAACAAAAAATAAGGACTCTTCATGTGGATGCCAGATCATAAAGGAATTATGTGAAATGAGAAATCTGGAACATTGACAACACAAAAAGCAAATTCCACTTTTCCACGCTTGGATCCCTTTTGTAGAATAGCCAAAAATCACGTAAAAAGAAAATTCCATATTCGGAATCCAATCAAAATGGATTGCACTTTTTAAATACGCCAGGACTGAGGGAAGTGGAAATATTTATAGGATCATCGACTAAACATCGATCACGGTCCCTCTGGAAATGATAAAAAAATACAAAAAATTGGTAAAATAAGTTCTCAGAAGATATCAGTCCTTTAAGATATCACTTTAATATGGACAAGTCAGACAATGAGAATTGCTGTTTCTGTCAAAATGGAAAAAGGGGGCCGAACAAGTACTATTCGACTGCGTTGCATTTTTCTGCGAACGGTTCCTAGATGGGGTTAGGCTTACATCTTCGGAGATTAGTATTATATACATATATTGAGCTTAACACGATAGAAACCGCAGATAAATGTACAACTATTTAAAACTGACATGGACTAACCATAATTCAAAACGTACTGTCTAGCCTACTTAGAAGCGTTTTCTGCAGCTATGACAGCTGTAGTGTAGTAGTAGTTAGTTACTGCGGCTGTTGGCAACTTAGTTATAAATTTGGAGACTGAATCCGCTTTTAGAAAAGTTCAAAAAACTTAGTTTATTAGTCTTTAAATAAAATATTAAAACAGCTGAACCGCTTATTGCAAATATGCGTTGATTACTAATATTAAAGTAACATGACAAGTTACTATTTAATTACTACACTTAACAATAACAATGAACTTGTTCTCTATTGCGTTAATAATCAAACTAACAAACTCTTAGGATTTACTGATAGTACATAGCTGACTATCATTTTACTCCTAAACGTATTAAACATTTTTTTTTAATTCTGACAAATGTTATGCACAAAAAATTTTGTTAGAGCTTAGATCTGCAATACAGCTTTAAATGTTGCAGTAGTAAAACTAAAAGCCATTATGCCAGCAAAAGAGTTAACTAAACAACTATTGGCAAATAACGATAATTTTCAAATGGAGTATAACAATAATTGTGTTCACACTTTTTGAGTTATCAGTAACTAAAACGTACTCTCATCCGTATTTAGCTGAAACACAGTTTAATGCTAAAAGAATGGCTTCTTTAACCATATACTATGACTGAGGTGTAATAAACAGTAAGGTAGAAGATATGAACGGCGTAAAGATAAAAACTACATAAATACATTCACGCCGACAGTAATGAGTGGCGTTTTTATCATAAAATGTGTTTAACTCCTAGACCTAGAAGCTCTTATTATAGGCCATATCATACTATCGTATCTCTACAACAACCAGAATATACATAAAACAAAAGTTAAGAAAACTTATTTAGTGTAGATCCTTTAAAAGTTTACATCTAACAAAGAGATAACACTACACTTTTTATTTTAGAAAAAACATCGTTTATTGATATGTAATTTACAAATTTTAATGAAAATCAATTAATTTAAAGCGAACATATTATTATACTTCTTAATTATTAAAATTTTAGCCAATCCATAAAGAATATAATATAATTTTCCAGACAAATCCATTATCATTACTAATTACACAGAATTAATTTCGGAAATGTATAAAATAACCAATTTTAGGGCAAAATTCAAAGAATTCGTCCTACACCAGTATTGTTATATTGTGTTTCAAAAATTATTTTGCGTCATATATATTTTATATAGTTAAAATTATTAGTATATTAAAATACATACACGTACCATAATAATAAATTAATTACTCCTCATGTTCAAGCACTAAATGCTTAATAGTATTCAAACATTTAAAAAAAATCACAAATTTACACTCTGAATCCCCTCACTGATATTATTTTCAAGCACTCTTCACTATCAAGTTCTGTCTACGGTCTACTTCCAAAAGATTATTTATTATTATTTAAAATGTTTTATGAAGTTCCCACAAAAATAGCTTCCTTTTACACACCGTAGATTCCGTTGCGGTTACCTTCTGAGCGTATCGACTGCGAGCAATCACTCGACGAACGATGTATGCGAGGATTGTGTTGTGGAAGAGAGCAAAAGTGAAAATGTGGTGCATTGCAGGAAACTCGCCATCTGCGCAAGTTCTCTCCCAAATCTTGTATACAGAGAACGTTCTAAAAATTGTGGTTTACTATGAAATTTATAAAAAGGAATGCTCAAAAACAAACCCATAGTAATTTTGTGATCTTTGATTTGAGTGAGGTACACAGCATGTGTGCTTTCCATTCCCCTTTCTTCTTCATGTTTAATTCACTTCAGCAAAACTTAAGCTTATGTCAACCGAAGATGAAATAATATATATATATATATATATATATATATATATATATATATATATATATATATATATATATATATATATATATATATATATATATATATATATATATATCTACGGCATAAAGTGGACTCCGCCCGTGTTAAAATTCAGGTTTAAATGAGCTCCGTGGTCAAGTGGACCTCCGTTTCTTTCGTTCTCTAGCTAGTTTTCTTCGGATATTGGGTGGATTGAAAGCTACGATAGGGTAGAGCTTATGCATTGATGTGGAGTCTTAATATCCGCTGAATTTGGCTGACTAATTTATAGTTTAATCTACGTGTCAAAGACGTGTCGGTGTCACCCAGACTGGCGAGGTATGTTCGGCAGCAGAAACATAGAGTGCAAGCGTGTACATCTTAAGGGTGAAAGGATATGCTCCCCATTTTCAACTGACAAGCATGCGGAGAATATTATTTCTGGTACTCAGTTTGCCTTTTAGTTTTAAACAATGTTCTATGAATGACAACGTGTGATACAAACTATCTTTAAGGTATTTACATAATTGTATGATTGTATGTCACTATTGGATGTTCAGTTTTGTGAAAACGTCGTTGTTAGGGAAATTGAAGTTGAACACCTGAGTTTTTCTAGAGTTTGGTTAAAAATTAATTTATAGTATATTTTTATTGTGTTTAAGGTATCATTTAGATTTTTCTTCACTTCAGCAACACAAGTTTTTGGTTGTGCATCAATAGATGTATCGTCTACATAATAAAAGCCGAAGTATCTACTGGTATGAATTTTTGTAAATGCTGTTACCCTATCCCAAGCGATACCGTTCTTGTGCGTTCTCCATCTGTTATTCTTACCATTGAATTATATAAAAAATCTTCTGTTGTGGAGGCAGACGCGGATAATACAAGTAAGTTTATTATCTAAGGAGATATAGTTTTTGAAGAAATATCCTTTAATTTAAGGTGTCGTAAGTGGCATTTAGATTGATACCAGATATCTTTCGCATCTGTCTTCGCTGTATTTGGTAAGATTTAGTATTTGTGACGTACATGATATTAGCATCTCTACATTTTAATTTGAGTTTTTTTTATTATCGGTGAAATCATATCAAGGAACATTTGCAGAAGGATTTTGAAAAGCTGACAAAATAAAGATATTGGAAGATAGCTTTTGTGGTCGTTGGAGTTTTTGCCAGGTTTAAGCAAGGCAACAACTATAGATTGTCTCCACATTTTGTGTATCTGCATAGTTTGAATACAGCTGTTCATCGTCCGGAGAAGCTATTGTAGTGTTTTTGGTCCAAATTTCATAATTAAATTTATGTCGCATTATTTTTCGTTATACATGTAGATGGTGGATCCAAGCTCAACATCGTTGAAAGGTTCTCTCAGCTGACTGGTTTTTTCCTCTCTTACTTTGAGTTTTTCTTTGCTTCTTTGCCGGCAAAGATAGCACTTTCCTATTTATCACATGGTTTTATCTGCACTAGAAATACGTCAATTTGTGTTAGACGCATATGTCTTATAAGTTTTTGTGAAGTAAAGTTTCTTTATCTCTAGACATGCCCTCAATTTTTATAAACATAATTAGAATAGGTTGTCCTAAAAGGTTCGATTCGACAAAATCATATTGAACGGGTGAAATCATATTAATTAGTTAATCATTACCCAGGGTACGTCCGACTTTGGGTAAAAAAAAATAAACAAAACTACTGTTTTTAAGTGTATTCCCTTGTAGTGTATAAAGTACGCCACGCGTGTACTTATGTTATAACTTGATGCGTGAGTAGTTAAAGGTTAAAAAGTAAAACAGTGCAATTTTAGCCCGCCACCCCCTCACTCAACCGCAAGAACGTCATTTTTTCGTTTTTATTTATATATTTTTTTTTTGTCGCTAGGGTGCAATCAATTTTAAATTTTTTAAAAATTCATACACATAGTTGAGGCTTTTACGAAACGTGTCTAGTTTTTATAGACCCGTAGGTTGAGTGTACATAACCTAAAAATGCATTTTTTAAGATTGCTGCAAGTCCAATTTTTTTTATTTTGTGTATTTTGATAATAACTATACCCCCTAAAAAACAGTTTTTCGCTAAAATTGAGTCTTATTTTTTAATCACATAGAACGTAAAAAAATGAAAAAAATTGAATTCTTGGAGTGAGGGCATTTTGCCTATCTTATCTTATTGCAAACAAAGTCTCCAAAACATACTCTCGCCTCAAAGGAACTTAAATTGGTTGATTTAATAAGCATTCCTATGAGGCACATTTATGTTTTATATTTAAAAATATATTATTTAGATTTTTTTAAATACAATTAAACGTTAGCGATAGATAATAACTACAACCTCAATAACGGATTATTACGAAGACCCCGTATATTCTAAAATGCGCCTGCTGATATGTGTTCCTTCCTATCCAAATACGGCATTCTCATAAGTAATATCATTGTTGTTGACATTGACCAATTTAAGTTTTACCATTTTTGATAGGTGCAGCGTATTCAAGGGTGCATATGCCGGCTTAGTCTTTAAAATATAAACATATGTTACAAGAAAATAAACAGTGGTGCCAGACGCCATTACACAGTGTGTTTACCTATTTTGGAAAGACGATATTAATATTGTCTTTGGATGAAGCAGAGTTCCAAGAAAATGATCTCAACTACTTTTTAAAAATCTATAGAGTCACTGACTTTAAATGAATTAAAGGTAAAAATGATAAATGTTTTAAGAATTATTTAAATGTAATGTAAATATGTAGGTATTTGCATATTTTGGTGTCATATTAACATATATATTAACATATTATATTATATGAACGTTTCTAGAGATTGTGGACATACTTTCACTACCATTAATCTAATTTTCTTGGAAGCGGGTGGAATATAATTCCAAAATAGGAATTATTTTGACCTAGAACACTTAAGCTTTATCTTTAAAATAAGACTAATTACGTTTCTTAATTATTATAAACAAATTCTCTGCGAAAACAAATTACCTGGGAATTTAAAAACAATCCAAAGAAAAAAAATTTGAAAAATTAAAGTTTTATACAAATTTTAAAAACGATTACACTTCAGCATTGCCTGTACGTTTCCATATCAGTTGGCCAAACGTTAGATTGATAAAATTAAATTTTAGAGAATAAAAATAAAAGCGCAACGTAAATTTTAGAAGTTTTAATGCATCAAACAACATTTTTGAATTTCCTAATTATAAAAATATTTTATAACGTAATGAAAACTATTAATTAAACAGAATAATAATAAATTAAAAAAAACGCATACAATATTTAATATGTATTAACAAAAAAAAATGAGAAAGTTTACCACACAAAAACTGTGACAAAATTCTAATGTAAACGAATTGAAATTTTTCCTTCAATTCGTTGACGACCTGGCAGGATGTTTTCTCAACGCTTTTTTCATTTCGCGTCACAAAGTCTCTATCGGAGACAAGTCGGGACTGTTAGAAAGCCATCCAATCCATTTTAAACTCTTTTTTGAGGTATCTCAACCTACGCCGTCGTGTTGGAAGACAAAATCTTCCGCTGATGTTAAACGGTGTACCATAATCGGTAAAAGACATTCTTCTAAAATATTCAAATATTTGTCCGTGTTTACAATCCCATCGATAAAATGTAACTTTCGCATACCTTTAGACGACATGCTGTCCCAGATCATGACAGGTACAGGAAATTTGACTTTTCTCTTCAGACAGTCGGGATGGAAAGCTTCATTTTTCTTCAAACGTCAAATAATGATGACATTACTTATCTAACTTGATCCTGTAAAAGTTTGATGTCTCCGCCGGCAGCAGTTTTTTTTCCCATTTCTTTACGGCGGAGGGAAAAATGTTGTCATGGCAACAATATGAAACATGTCACAAAGCAACAATACAAATGTCATTAACAACAATTAAACATCATTTTTATTTATAGCAATATTAAAAGTACAATTAGTTAATGAGGCATTTTGAAAATTGAAACAGTGCAAAAATGTTCCCGACTCTTGATACGCATTGGTAATTGTTGATGATACTGATGGTCGAGAACAACTTTCAGCAATCATTCCCGATGTTGGCGAATCATGAGGGTTTAAAATTTTTTTTGAGCATTATCGTTCTTATCGGACTTGGAGGGCCCCAAACGTGCTACTGCATCATTAGCCGCGGACTTAATTTCGTTTTGGTTTTCCATTTTCGCACTAAATTAGCGCTTGCGGTTGCAACAACAATAAGCTGTCTTTAATAATTGCAAACAACTGTCAAACAACTGTAACCAGGGAGACGCAAATCTCACCGACGACGTAATTATTTTAATTTCTAACATCTAGACGACTTTGATAGTTGTCATGCCCGGGTATCTCTTATAGGAGTGACAGTCCTCTGAAATTTGTATTTCCTAAGGACACCAGAGGGCGTGCCTTTCATAGCAAAGCTTCGTGACTGCGCAATACCGCAACCAACAAAACAAGTACGCCATTTTTATTGTGGTTTCGACACAGTGTTTCGAGTTGTATTATTTGCGAATAAATAATTGTTTGCTTTTTTCCCATCATATTTAAATAATTACGGTTTTTAACTGTTGCGTTAATGGTTGTAATAATTGCAATAAGGATGCTCAAATGCATATTTTTCCAAAAGATAGGGCGGTAAGTAGAAAATGCTGATATAAGATTTTATTTATTTTTTAATAATTGCCATAGAATTGTTGCCGATATAGAATTAGGTAAAAGTTTTTTAGGAATTAAAATTATCGCCATTAAAAATGTGGCAATTCTTCAATGTTTCAAGAACTTTTTCTATAATACTTTTGTTTATTTGTCCTTTTGTAAAGCACCTCTAGAAATATACTATGTAACATTATTTCACAGAAAATATTAAAAACAAACTATTTATTTTTTAGCTTTATAATATTTGGATTAACAAAATTGGCAGAGAAGACTTGCACAATTCATTTTGGACCAGAAGCCCGCTATGTTGGATTGAGATATAAGTCCACCTTGAAATGTGATGCTATTCCTTCTCTGTTTCTGTGTTGTAATTTATAGAAACTACAGAATAGCCACTGTTTAACCAACTACATTTAAATACATGTAATTAATGTTTATATAAAAACGTAAAAAAGAAAATAAAGTAGAAAAAGAACCAGCGTTTGTTTTATTTTTGTAATCAAACCCTCAATATTAATCTTTATATTTGAAGAATTACGAGAAGATTTTTTAAAAAGATGTTGCTTTCCTAAGGCCGCCAGATGGCGCATTGTCCAGAAATAACCTACACAGTTTCCTATCTATTCAGTAATATATATTCTTTATCTATGATAGTTGTCACAGTTAATTTCCAGTAAAAATAGCGTATGAATTGTACTATTTATGGTTGAAAATTGCTACGTTTGAAGAAAAAATAGTATAGTTTATTCGGCAAAGAAGCGACTTTTCTTGACTTGCCCTCTATTACGCGCCTCACTTCGTTCGGCGCGTAATATCGGGCGCGTCAAGAAAAGTCATGCTTCTCCGCCTCAAAAAGTAATATACTATTATCCTGCGATTGACGCGACTCCTACTATCTCCAACACACACTTTAAATATTGACTCATCACTCCATTGTATTGAATTCCATTGCGACCGAATCCAATCTTTATGCTCTTTTGACCACCTTGGTCTATTTTCTTTTATTGTTTAAAAGTGGCTTTTCCTTAGCCTAAAATAAAATGAAATTTATTAAAAACAATTCGTACTAATTTTCTTAACAATGAAACTTACTTTGTAAGTACCAAATCCTAATTTGTGGGGCTCTCGGTGATCTAGAAACGTGTCTTCCAATAACGTCACTCAATAAAACGCTTAACTCCATATAATTTGCTTGTCGATTTTTCACTATAATGCGTCTTAATGCCCTTCGATCTGCTTAGTTTATTTTACTTTTTCGTACATTTCTAGGTTTTGTGACGACCGAACCTGTAGTTTTGTATCCTCCGACTATATTTCTTACACTATAGCGTGAAAATTGCAACAAATTAGCGATTTCCGAATTGAATTTTCCAGAATTAAAAAATATAATAATGATAGAACAAATTTTCTCATCGATAACTTTACCTTGAAGCATTTTACAATCCACAAACGGCAAAAAGCTTTACAATAATACAAAATACATAACTGACAATATTATTGTTTCGATGTCATTTTTCCATAGCTACCTCTGGATTTAACGTAATTATGAAAAAATCAACGTATGTTGGCATAAGTGAATGCATAACTAGGGTTTAATGATTTTTTTATTGTTGAAAATAAATAAAAAACCATAAGGGTAATGTTTTTAATAATTATTAACAAAAATACCATATTAATTAATATGGGAACTTATAAAAACATGCAAGGTATAATTTGTTTACGATAATCGACTTAAACTGCAAATTCCATAGGTGGGCTCACTCATATGGGAAGGGACTCGTAAGTGTTAAAAATGAGGCAGAATTGTTCTGAAGCTATTTTCTTGTGGCATTTTAAAAATAATTTATATTTAAATGGGAATAAGCCACAATTAAAGGTTAAAATACGTTTATTGACGTTTCAATTTCCACTTCGGAAATCGTTCTCAAAATACAAACATTAGTATATAATATACAATACACTAATGTTTGTATTTTGAGAACGATTTCCGAAGTGGAAATTGAAACGTCAATAAACGTATTTTAACCTTTAATTGTGGCTTATTCCCATTTAAATATAAATTAATGAAAAACAAAAATTCAAGCGTTCAAAATATGAAAAAGATCTTCAAAATACTGAAAGTTTCTGTATCTCCGGTTGTAGTTGATGGATTTTAATCTTATTTTTTTTTGTGTGTAATTTTTGCGTACATTACAAATAGCCAATGTTTTAATAATATTATAATTTGTTTAAATAATTTAAAAAATATATTTTTCCCACAAAATTAAAATTTTTTATTGTATTCTGATTGACTTTCTATTTTTTTAACCTAATCGTCATATAATAACTTTTTCTTCTTTTAATTCGTGTAAAAATTGTCATCTTTTCAAATATGAAAAAATATTTCGGCTACCAGTAAAAGTTATTCTAATTGTTTATACGTTAAAATAAAAGTAACTGTGCAAAAACTAATTTTTGGTTAGATTTTTTTTATAAATATGAAAAGTAAAAGTGTTCATCTTTCATACGGTACCAGTAGAATTACGATATTTCCATTATTTTATGTTATGTTATCAAAAAAAAAATTACTTACCTCTGGGATAAACAATTTAAATAACTCAAACTAACTGACAGATCAAACTCTCAAAATTCAAATGTTGGGGGTTTGTTAAGGACTACAAGTTAATGTTTACAAAAATAATGAATTATTTTGCCTTATTTTGCTGTTTTTGAAGCAGAAATGAATTTAAAAATTTTATGGTACGCCATTTTGAAGGATTTTATATCACAGATTAAATGTTTATATTTCGATACATTTTTAATCCGACGTGAAAATTCGAAAAAATTCGCACTAAAATATTATTAATTAAAAAAACCCTACCGAAATGTCTGCAGAAAATGTATAGGTTTGCTTACTATATATGCATTAAAAACTCGCCAAATACCAGGCTATTTAGTCCTATCATCAAAGATTTGATATCTAAAAACTAAAAGAACAAGCTGAATTTAACTGAGAATGTCAATGTCGGGACCCCAAAAAAAATTACTACTCTTACCCGGCTTCCTCCTAAAACCGCCCCTTGCGTGGGGGAAAACAAAAAAAATCGATTTATTTTTGTGTAGAATGAACATTTCTCTCAGAAAGAACGCTTGAAGCGACCGACGATTTTGAATGTCAGTTACACGCGAAATCAATTTTAAACAAAATTTGTATCAAATCGACGGTAAAAATTCGATATCTTTTGATCCAAGTGTCTTATCGACAAAAATCAAAATGCGTTTTAAAGATAAAGAGCGCCGCTTTCGTATACAGTTTTTGCATTTTGCCGCATGAAGTTAGTTTTTATAAATATATTAAATACATAAACGTTGCACGAATCTTGCCATTTTTTACGATTCTCATAAGATCAATAAAATTTATCACTTCCATTGACGGTCGCTGTGGAATTTCCATTATTAGAGCCTAATCTGCAAGACCTATAACATGAAATTTCGATTTTGAAATTTGGCAACAAATATGAGGCATTTGAAATATGCCTAAAAACTGCTGAATTTAAACTTTCACATTACAAACGATCGCAGCTCACAGTAAATGCTTCTACGATGACGGCAATCGATGGAATTTGTAGCTGAAATTTTGTAGTTTCAAAAAACGTACCTCTACAATCGAAAAGAAACAGATTTAAACATTTTAGATTATTTTTTAGGCAAATTTCAAATGCCTCACATTTGTTGCCAAAACTCAAATCCGAAATTTCATGCTATAGATTTTAAAGGCTACGATTAGACTCTAACAATGGAAATTCCTTAGTGACCAGAAAATTAAAGGGATCAATTTTATTGATCTCATGAGAATCTTAAAAAATGGCAACAATCGCGAAACGTTTCTTTCTTTAACACCTTTATAGAAACTAACTTCATCTGCGGCAAACTGCAAAAAAATGCATACGAAAGCTACACTCTTCACCTTTAAAACGCATTTTGATTTTTTTTGAACTCTGATCAAAAGATATCGAATTTTTACCGTCGAGTTGATACAATTTTATTTAAAATTGATTTCGCGCGCATAACTGACATTCAAAATCGTCGGTAGCTTCAAGCGTTGATTCTGAGAGGACGGTTCATTCTACAAAAAAAAAAGTGCCAATAAAAATTTTTGTTCAAAATTACCTCAGCTACATTTTTTATTTAAAAAATTTGTTTCTACGGCATACAGATTTTTCATAAATCGATTTTTTCCGTTTTTTGCCCCCTGCGTTCGGGGTTTTAGGGGAAAGCCTGGAGGCAGGAGTGGTAAACTTTTTTGCATCATTTTGGGGGTTACAAAATTGACATTCTCAGCAAAATTCAGCTTGTTCGTATGATTTTTAAAGGTTCAATGGCATTTTCGTCTCTGACGACTGGAGTAATTGCTATGACATGAGAAAAAATTATTTCCCTGGACTATCACTCCAGCTTCTCTGATAAAAGAAAAAAAGTAAACTGAACTCCAGATGGAAACAGTATGTTTAAGAAGGTATGGAAGAAACTGGAAAAATTAAGCAAGCAACGGGAAAGAGTGCAAAAGAATAAGTCATAGGCCAACTAGAGCTGAAGAGCCAATCTAAACACTAATGGACTCGGTGATATTAGTCCAATTTTGTATATTCATCATCATCATCATTCAGCCTTCATTTATCACGTCTACTGCTTGACATAGGCCTCCCGTAAACTCCTTCATTCCTTACGAGTTTGTGCTCTTTGTTGCCAATTTTTGGTGATACGCCTGATGTCAGCCCAACGTGTAGGTGGTCTTCATCTACTAGGTTTGTCTGCTCTTGGCCTCCAATTTGTAATTTTGCTCATCCAACATGAGTCGTGCATTCTCGCTACATGGCCTGCCCAGTTCCATTTTAGTTCCGCTATGCATTCCATAACATCAGCAATACTCGTCCTTCTTCGCAGATCTTCGTTTCTTATTCGGTCCCGCAACGTCACTCTCAGCATCGACAGTTCCATTCGTCTCTGTGCCACTCTCAATTTCGAAGCCGTGGTCTTGGTTAGAGTCATAGTTTCCACCCCATAGATCATGAACGGTAATACGCATTGGTCAAATACTTTTCTTTTGAGGCTAATTGGTATGTTGGCCCTAAGTGTGTCTCTCAATTTTCTAAAGGCTGTCCACGCTAAAGTAATTAGTCTTTGTATTTCGCATGTTTGGTTATCCCTGCTGATTCTTATTTCATGGCCCAAGTATGTATATTTCCCCACCAGTTCTACCACTTTGTCTTAAATAGTTAAATGGTTATTGGGGACCATATTTGTCATAAACTTAGTTTTGAACAAGTTCATTCTCTGAGGCCCACCTTCGAACATACAATTTAGGCGATTTAACATATCTGTGGCTTCTCCTAAATTATCTGTGATAAGGAAAATGTCATCTGCGAAACGGAGATAGTTAAGCTTTTCGCCGTCTATTGTTACTCCTCTGTGGTTCCAACTGACCATCTTCTAATTTCTGTGACAATGTATCTCCTTGCCTTATCCAACGTTTTATTTTTATTGGTCGGGTTTTATCCGACACAGCAAATTTACTAAGATGTAAATTGAAGCTGGAAGGTCAGATAATAGAACAAGTGATGGAGTTTAAATATATAGGCATCACATTATCTAGCTACGGAAATCTCGAAACTGAAGTGGAAGATCAAGTGAATAGAGCCAACACAGCCGCAGGCTGCCTAAATGAAACAATATGGAGAAATAAAAATACCGGGAAAGAAAAGAAAGGCAGAATTTACAAAACAGTCATCAGACCAATAACATACGCGGAAGAAACAAGATCTGACACAGAGAGGACAAAAAGGATGTTAGAAACAGCAGAGATGAAAAAACTTGATTGATGACAACACACTTTGGGACGGAGCTTCTTCTTCTTCTTCCTATGCCGTCCCCATTAACGGAGGTTGGCGACCACATTTTTAAAAGCTTCTCTGTCTTTTGCAACGTGGAATAATTCGTCTACAGTCATGTTTGTCCAGTCTCGAATATTTCGCAGCCATGACTTCCTCTTTCTACCTATTCCCTTTTTGCCATCGACTCTACCCTGCATGATGACCTGCAGAAGACTATACTTATCTTCTATCTATAAGTCTGCAGTCTATTAGAAGACTGCAGACTTATCGTTCTCAACAATTTTTTGTTTTTGTTTTTTGGACGGAGCTAGTACAAATATACGACGTAGATGCAAGGTGCAGAACATCAAGAACTGGGTAAGAAATAGAAGAGTAGAATGGAACGATCATATAAGCCGAATGACAACAAATAGAGTAGTAAAGACGGCAAGAGACCCCAATAGGAAGACGATCAGTAGGAAGACCACGAAAACGATGGAACGACAACTTACTGGAGGCACATTCAAAAATCGACAGTCATGTCTATTTAAAAAGAAGAAGGGTTTGATCGTGTATCTTAACAGCCATAGTGGCATTTTTGTAAATAAGTTCACTACACCTATGGTCAATCCGGCTGTCATTCATTTCTTCTATAAGGCTGTCTATTTCGATCGTGTCGAACGCTTTATGAAAATCTATGAACGTGAGGACAAGAGGTTTGTTGAATTCTATAGATTTCTAAATGAGTGTCTTTACCGTATGGAGGTGATCAATAGTACCATAATTTGAACGGAATCCTGTCTGTTCTCTCAGTTGGTAGAAATATAATTTTTTTCTCCAATCTTGATGTTTCTAACCTTGTATATGGTTCAACAGTCTAGAGTTTTCTAGATCCGTTCTATCTCCTTTTTATTCAAAAGGATGGGTATAGCATTGTTCCATTCTTTGTGCACCTCTCTTTGTTGCAAACAAAGATTAAACAGTTTCCTTAGTTTATTTAATAGCATATCTCTTCCATTTAGGATAGCTTCTATTACAATTCCATCCTCTCCGGGGCTTTGTTATTTTTCATTTTCTAAATGTTTGTCGAATCTCATCTACCTTTATCTCTGGCATTAGTTCGGAATCTTGATTAATGATCTTTGAAATGGCTGTTTGTATTCCTGTTTGATCTTCTCATCTACTTTCATATCATTCCTCGTAAAACTCTTCGACGACCTGTATTAACTCGTTTCTACGTGATATTATTTCATTTTGCTTGTTTCTTGATTTATGCATTTTGCATTTCCTATTCGTTAGCTTTCTACGTAGAACTTTTAGGCTGTTATTTTCCTCTATAGTGCATTTAATATTATCGGTTTTAAATTTCCTTAAATCTCTCCTGATTGTCTTTGAAACAGTTTTATTCTTCTCTTAGAGTGTGGCTGTCTGCATTCTTTTCGCTTCTCATTTGTCTTCTTTGATCCTGCAGCGTTTCTCTATATGGACGTATTTTACTATCTGATTTTCTTTTAGGAAAGTGCACTCGGTGACTTTTTTTGTGAGGCGTTTATGATGCAATTATTCAAGTCGTTAAGATTGTTCTCGGAGGTTTCATGCAGTAGTAGCTTATTATTGATATGTGCCTGATATTGGTTGATATCTATGGGGGCGTCCAGATACCATGAGATTATTTTTAATCATTATGTTCCTTTCTCTTTTTACGTTGATTTGGACTTTCGCTCGTATCATTCTGTGGTCCCTACTTGTAGTGAACTTGTTGAGTACTGTTACATCTTTAATTATTTGTTTTTTGTCACTTATGATGTAGTCGATTTCGTTCCTTGTTCTACCCTTTGGACTTTCCCAGTTCAATCTTATGTGCATCTTTTTGTGAAAGAAGCTGTTCTGAATAAATTATTCTGTAGTAAGAATCCTAGTAGCGTTTTTCCTCGGTCATTTCTTCCTGGGGAACCGAATTTTCTCAAAGATGTTTCTAGCTCTGCTTCTTTTACACCTATTTTTGCGTTGAAATCGCCACATAAAATTGTAAATTAAGTACGAAAGTCATCAAGCGCAAGAGATATATCGTCATAAAACATTTCGATTTCTTCGTCTGTATAGTCTGTTTTTGGAGCGTATACTTGGATATCTACTGTTCCGCTTCAGAATAAGATATGCCATTATAGATGATATACTATGGATGTTTATTATCTTGTTCGCGTGGTTTTTATGGACAAAGAAACCGATGCCTACAACTAATGTAGTTTGAGGGCCAATCTGATAGAACATTTACCCTGATTTCAGTGCTTCCAAAGTTTCATTTTGTATATTGACTAATATCAATTGAGAATTGATATTGGACAATTCTCAATAATTATTTTTTTTGTATACAAATATACCACCCACATATTCATAACTTCCGCCTTCCGTAAAAGAAGTATTTGGTAGGTAGAACACCTGCTATTATACAATATAAATGGTTGTTTAAACTTCGCCTAACCGATTATTAAAAAATAATGATCTTTTGTTTTCGTTTCAAATACAAAGAAACTAATTAACGTTGTATCAAAATAGCATTATATGCTAAACTTTTGATAATAACTATAACGTAAACGATTACGTAAAAAATTAATTATAATTATAACAATAAATGTATGAATTTTTCTCATGGTTCAGCAGAATGTCAAAATTGCAATTTTATTACATGTGAACTGATTCAACAGATTCCAACTCTGAGACAAATTTTAGAAAAAAACACTGGAATATGGCATTGATACTCATCACATATTTATAGACTACAAAGCAGCCTACGACTGTAAATAGAAGAGAAATGTACCAAATCAGTTGATACTCCTTGCGATTGCAATGATGGAGGGGATTTTTCCAAATGTATTTTTTTCAACTGGTTGTACAGTACAGTAACCTTGTCTATAGGTCATAAAAAATCTTTGGTTTGAACAAACACGTGGCCGTAAAGACATGTAATCTCTTATTAGCTTTCAACTATTCATTTTGTAAATAATGGTAAAAAAGCGTCTTTTGTCGGTTTTTGCCTCTGGTACGTTTACCAGAAAAACTGATTTTCTATCTTCTTCGTCAGTAATAAGCATTTTAACATTTTTTTTTAGTTTACTTTTTTATTTCCTTCAACATAAACCGATAAGCCACTGGCTATATCTTTGGTAATAGCGTCGGGCCAGAGACCCTCGCGTTTGTAAGATAGTCGCACTAAAGCATAAACATCTACTTAATGCCCTTGGTACATAAATAATTATCAACTGGATGAATCATGGATTAAGGGATACATTTCCCGGTAAGTCTATCTAAGGATGTGACAGTTTTTCAGGCGGAAATAACGGCAATCCATCACTGCGTGGAAGAAATAGAAAGGCAGGAAAGAACGATGTTCCGTTCAGTTGCCATCTTCACAGATAGTCAGGCAGCGCTTAAGGCACTCAACTCTGTAGAGGTCAATTCTAAGCTAGTATGCGATTGTGTGTGTGCCCTAAATAAACTAGGAGACCGTAGCAGGGTTATGGTAACCTGGGTACCGGGGCATGAGTGTCATAAGGGTAATGAAAAAGCAGATAAAACAGCCAAACAAGGCTCATCAATGCCATTCATTGGACCGGAACCCTTCTGCGGCGTTGCAAAGACAGTAATAAGAACGGCTACAAGGAAGTGGGTAGCTCACAAATCTCTGTAATGGCGGAGGACTTCACCAGGACAAAGAAAGGCTCACCAGCACGAAGACAGGCGAAACAATTCATTACAGAACAAAGACAGGAAAACAGTCAAAGTCATAGTAGGTCTTCTAACAGGGCACTGTAAGTTGAATAGGCACTTGAAGCTGATGGGATTATCAGATGATGACCTGTGCATATTCTGTCACCTCGAAGAAGAAACAGCAGAGCACATTCTATGTCAGTGTGACAGTCTGGCAAATGTGCGGTTCTGTGCATTAGGAGAAGAAAACCACCGGCAAATAGCTACATGGAAGGTACAGTCTCGAAGCTATTAGACCTTTTAAAAAGGGTCAGGCTAGATAATGTTATCTAGGACTAGAGGACCATAATAGATCTAAAAAGGTCGCGGCCAAAAGTCCACCTCTCTGAATCTATCTATCTATCAACAGGTTACAAATTCTCGTCAGACGGATACTGAAGGTTTGTCTACTGGATTAAAATTTATAACTGGTAAAAGTCGTCGTTTAATCATCACTCATATTGGAGGAGATAAGGTATTTGTTGATCAAGGATTATTAGAATTTGATTCAAATTCTACGAAAGACTATCATTAAGAAATGACTTATGTCAGTGACAAGTATTTGATTTTAATTCATATTAAGTAGTTCTAATATAACAAGAGCATACTTATTTTGAATTGCTGTTGGCATTATAATAGCATTAAAAATTTTAATTTAAATATCAGTTAAAAATAAACAGAAATAAACGACCAGGAGATTATATTTACACCAGAGCAAAAAAGAAAAAAATATATAGAGATAGATCTACGCTAGTCTCTTAAAATATAATTCCCATGTAATTTTACAGACAACCAACAGATGTTCGTTTATATTCTTTTTATATATAACTATTCCTTACAAACAAAAAATGTCGCAAGAAAATAGAACACATTTATTTACATGTCCATAGAATATGTTTAATAAATCATAATGCGTATTGGGTCACTGCTAACGAAATTTTATTAAATAAGAACAAAAATGTATTCTTAGGAGTAATTAAATTAATAATCAGTAATCTCAAATTATCTAGAACACGGATTATCTTAAACCTAGTAATACCAAAAAACACGTAATTATGTTAATAATGAATATAAGTGGGTTCAGAATTAAGATAAAAATTAAATAATTTGAGTATAATTTATGTAATAGGCGACCGGCGAACCCCCACAAAGATGGCCATGACCAATAATTCGTTGACTACCGAGCTTTAGTACCAAAATATGCACAACTTTCCTTAATAAAATTTTTTGATTGGGGTTTAGGATCATGTAAATAAATCGAAAAAAAAAGCAATCAGTTTGATTTTATATTTTTATACTGTTAGTGAAATTTCATATAGTACGTCCACTCTATCTTTTCCCACGCATGAAATTATTCACGAATTACTTTTTATAATAAGTCTCTTTTTTACTCGCAGAAACTAGTATTGCAAAATTAAGCCGCTTGTCCATAGAAATCACAATAAGTTAAACAAGAATCAACAATATGGCATGTCTTTGATACCTTGTTTAATGTAAATTTTGACGTTTATAATTTTCATTGACAGTGACATTAGCTCATTTGTCGTGTTTATTGATTTATTTGAATTTATTTTTTTTTTGTTTTTCAAATTATTTAATTTGTAGTCTTTGGGCACAGAATAAATAACAATCAGAATGCCCACTCTCAGATGACGCCTTTGAAGTCTGTCAGCACGCGATTGCCATATTTTAAACGGAAACAAATAGTCGGATTGAGAAATTTGTGACAAGCTACGACAAAACTGTAATCTAAATTTTTACAGATTAATAATTTAGTAAATTTGAAATAATTTAATCTATTCTTCAACTAAAAGTACGAATAAAATAGTGCATATTCTGTCTATGGTTGCCGTAAATAAATTAAACCGGGTTAATTTTTCTATGCACAACAGATAAAATTAGATATGCAAAAAGATATGCGCGTATTTATCTTGACAAGCAGATTGGGCATTCTGATTGCTTATTATTTTATGCTTTGGGTATATCATTTGAATTATATATTTTCAAGCATAATTATTGTTAGAACAACTAACTTTTGCTCTCTTAATTTGATTATTTCCGGTAAGTATTTATTTTTAAGCTAATGAGAAAAGTAATATTTTCTAATCTACAAATTGTCATTATACTACATGAGTCTGGCTATAGTTCCGTCGAATGGAAACTTATTTGTATATTTTCGAGATTACTTATTATTATTATTTTTAAGATATGCCTGGAAAAACGCTAAATTCACAAGCACAGCAACTTGTATTGAATTTATATGAATATTTTGAGTTAGAAAGAAGTAATGGAGGACCTTTGGAGCCTCTTACATCTGTTCAAGGGGTAAAATATCAAATGCATGTTTGTTAATCAGTTACTATTAAATAATTATTTTTTAAGAGAGTTGCCGCTGCTTTAAAAATATCACGGCGGACAATATACTCGATAAAAAAAGGAAAGTAGTAAAATCCAGTATTATTACTGAAATAAAATACAGGAAATTATATATTTTTACTTTTCAAGCTATCAGAATTATTTATTAACGCCCCACTGTTTGAGGCCCACTGATCATATCTTAATTGCATATCGGCCGTCATAGGGTAAAAGGACTTTAGCAATTAAAGTCAGGAACAAAATACAGCCTATATACCTAAGATGACAAAAGAATTTTTCTATTCCTAGAGAAAATCCGGATGGAAAGGAAAATCATACCTTTATACATTAATTTTCACTGATGATTAAGTAGTTATCGCACAAAATAAAGATTGGAATGAAAATTTGTAAAATTTAACATTTGTGTCGGCAATAAAAAGTGACAAAATATATTACTATTGAGCTGTTTAACTACTGTCATATTACAGTAAACAATAAAAGAAAAAAACATGGATGTACGTCGTGATTAAAAAAAGTGAAAAGGAGTGCATCCACGATCTCAAAAACGCATTTTGGGACGATAATAAGGTTCCATCAATAACAACTGTATTTCGGTGGTATTCAGAATTTATATTTGGTCGAAGTAGCCTTAGTGAGGAATTTCGTGAAGGTGGACCGAGAACACCACAAACAGCAGCAATTATAATAATGTTAAAAGATTAAAGCGAAAGTAAGTACTTACATAAAATTGTTCAGTGCGTGGTCTGAATTCTCTCAGTCCTGT
This sequence comes from Diabrotica undecimpunctata, assembly GCF_040954645.1. Classification (NCBI taxonomy): domain Eukaryota; kingdom Metazoa; phylum Arthropoda; class Insecta; order Coleoptera; family Chrysomelidae; genus Diabrotica; species Diabrotica undecimpunctata. Next base: position 112,141,721 of record NC_092808.1, on the reverse strand, counting down.
AGCACCGTCCAAGGAATACGTCGACAGAGGTGAAGAATCACCTTGTAACAGTGGTCTGGCGATTTGCTGAACGCGCTGGGCCTTTCGCCTTAGGCCGCGCATCTCAGCCAATAGGGCTTCATACTGAGACACCGGCAACGACATCACCGAATACTACATTCTGAAAGGTAAGAAATTTTTGGATAATACTGATGCATTTTTAATTTAGAAGCATGCTAGTTGTCAGATTTGAATAGAAATGTTTTCACCAAAATACCCCCGACGTGATGTTTTGAACTAGACCATAAGTTCAGTAATATTCTAGGACCGAAAATGATTATAAAGGAAATTCAATATTTTACTCAGTTAAAAGTGTAGTGTAGTACTTTGTAGCGTATGATAACTTCACCTCACAAATGTATTTATTATAATCCTTCATCCACTTCTCTGGATGAAGTGACACAATATGTTATTTTACTCCTACACAGTAAATAAACATTAAACTAAAAGTTTAGTGATAATGAAGATATTTTACTTGATAATAAAAAAAAAAGTGAACTTTGCTAATCATAGAAAGATTCCAAATATTGTATCCCTTAAAAATTTGAGACCACATTATACAAGGTGACCCAGAATAAATTTCCCTTTTTAGTCGTACCACATTAAGTTGTAAACAGAGTTGCACGGATGACATCAGGTAGTCAAGACGTGCAGATTTGTTAGTAGCCATGGAACAGTGGTCAGACGAACAACATGTGTTTATAGTCGAAGCATATTTCAAGAGCAATGATTCGCACACGGTGGCAAGGCGGCAGTTCTGTCCTCACTACAATATACGTCACGTAGCGGATGCACCCTCTAAAATGTTGTAAAAGCGTTTGTGGCAGAGTTTCGAAACACTGGTTCAGCCCAAAATCAGAAACACCCAAGTAAGCCAAAATCGGCTTGAACCGCAGTGAATATTGCTGGAGTACACCATGTAGTAATTCTACATCCCAAAAGATTGGCTCGTATTGGATCATTACAAATTAGTCATCCAAACATGAAACGCATTTTGAAGCAGGATTTGCTCTTCATTCGTACAGAATTCAGCTTATACATTACCTAAAATCAACAGACTTTCGTCTTACCTCCTTACATGGCGACATTGAATGGCCTCCACAATCGCCTGGCCTCACGCCTCTAGATTTCTTTTTGTGGAGATATTTGAAAAGTCCTGTCTATGTTGATGCCTCTGTTATCATCGCTCAGCTGAAACAACGGATGCCAACAATTGCTTGAACACTTATGCAGATGTTTGCAAGAGTTCTATGAGCAAGCCAGCCGTCATATGAACACCAGTATTTTTCAAAAATAAATCCAGATTTGTACACTTTTATGTTTTGTTAATAAATCGTTTCCGACTTTACAACTTTCTCTTTTATAACTTTTTGAAAAGGGAAATTTACTTTGAGTCACCTTGTGGTTCAATATTAGTGGGTGTTTAACCACCTGACCTAAGAGGTCTATTGTGGTTCTGACCACATTATAAAAACAAGTAGAAACACAAGTTGAGTATAAAAATTTAAAATGAAAATGGATGCACATACAATTCAAATTAATTATTTTTATACCTTATTTCTGATGAGGACTTTTTAACTAAATCAATTATCCAGACAATCTTAAGTCCATACAGGACCGGGAATCCAAATAGAAAAAACGAATGCTACTCTAGAATCGAAGCATTGTTTTCTTAATGATATTAAATGGTACACAAAAGTTGCTACTTAGTTGAGATTGGTTTTTAACTTCCTGAATGCAGAATTACTGTTCATGAGGGAATATCTTACACTTATGTGCATATAAATCAGTATACTTCCTAATTTTCAATTGTATTGTTATCTTTTAGAAATTATAAGTCTAATCAACATAAAATTCATACAATGTAAGAGATGCCTTAATTTGCTTTTTTTATATATTTTTTTTAAAATCACTCAACTTTAAAGTAGCAATTAAATGAATAGAACAAATAGAATAAATTATTTTTCAGAAGAAACAAGATTTCAAAAAGAAACAAAAGATGATATCAAAAATAAAAACATGCATTATTATGGTAGGGTATGATCTCCTCTTGCTGGAATATCAGCTTGTCTATGATTAGATATTTACCATATTTCCTTTTTTGAGTATTAGTATGGTAATATAGGTCCTCAACTGATCTGGTTCAAGACTTTAAAATTTCTTGAAAAAATATTTGTTTTAAATTTAAATTATTGTTTCTTCACTGTATTTTAAGAGTTAATTTTTCATATCATCCTTTGTGCTTTCTATGTTGCCATCATCACTTTCTTTGTCTGCTTCTGTAGGTCTGATGTAGTCTAACTGTCTCCATTGTAAAGTTCGTTTATATAAGATATTCATTGTTCCGTTTGTATTTTGTTTAGATTTTTGTATTCATTAATAGTTTCCTTCTACTTATAAGGGTTTTCCAAACTTTTCTTTGCACACCATATAGGTTGTGTACCATGTCTATGGTAAAAGATTTTTGTATTCATTAATAGTTTCCTTCTACTTATAAGGGTTTTCTAAACTTTTCTCTGCACACCATATAGGTTGTGTACCATGTCTATGGTAAATGATGTGCAACAGTATCTTTTATGCTTCTTATCTTAGAATTGGAGGTATCCCTGGGGATAATATATAGGCAGGAAGAATATTTTAAAGTGATAATGTTAAAATAATTTAAGTATAATATTTTTAAATAAAATTTTTAAACATTGTTCATGGAATTTTTTTACCCCTTGTAGTATCAGTATTGGAAATCCCAGAGGTGAACATGGATCTTAATATGCTAATAACCAAAGGAATCACCAGTAATACGACAAATTTGTTTGTAAAATACTGATGCTATTTAAAACTAAAACATTTCAATTTTTAAAAAAGGCTGAAAATTTCATATATTTTGAACAAAATATAAGAAGTTTTTCCAAAAAGTTTCAAAAATTTTAAACTGAAAATAGATTTATCTTGTCACTTTCAGAGTCTCTTTATTTTTAACAAAAAGGTAATATTTGTAAAAATATAAATCAAGTGTTGGATGATTTATTTCAGAGACATTTATATATATATATATATATATATATATATATATATATATATATATATATATATATATATATATATATATATATATATATATATATATATATATATATATATATATATATATATATATATACTTATAAGTCAGAATAAAAAACAGACTCAATTTAAACTAGGTATTTACAAACTATATGTAGGATTCTTTTTAAATGTAAACAATGAATGAAAGCTATTTTATAAACTTTAAATATAAACAAGTGCATTTGAATGCCAAATTATTAAGGAATATGATTATTTTATACAAAACATGACAGAAAAACTGATAAAAATTATTTGTACATTGATAACAGATATTAGGTTTATACAATGTGCATATCATTAAGACATTTCAAATAATTAGTCATTTAATATTCAGATTAATACATCTTTTCTGAAAACTTAAATCACATTTTACAAAAAGTCCTCATAAATATTTTTCCAAAATTAGTAAAAGTGGAAAAGTACTTAAATATTTCCTAACAAATTTTTATAACTTTGTAGGTGTCTTTTGAGTCTAACATCTGAGTTCCCTAACATGTAACTAACTCAGCAATTTATTTGAGTGATATTTTGTATAAATAATATGAATACCAAAAAAATTACATTATAGTTATAAAAATATTTACCACAAATTAAGAGTCTATATAGAAGTCATGTAAGTCATTTAAAGTGTTGGTGAAGAAAAATTGAGTACTTAAATTTAAAATTTTTCAAAATCATAAAAATGCTAATAATTATTATAATTTTATCTGCAACTTTTAATCTATGTGTTTTCATATGGAATAATTTTTATTATTCTATAAAATATAATACTTAAATGTGCGTGTGTGATGTTATATTACTAAAGTTTAAATGAACTTAAAGATTAGGAGAAAATAAAGAAAAAATGACAAAATTATAACAATTTGAAATGACTTAAAATATACAAAGACATTGCATTCAAACATTTATGTATAACATACATACCAATTACATTTCTTGAACATATTGAAAATTCTGTATTTTATAGCAGATTTTAAAACCTATGGTAATTTAAAGGAAAATAAATTTTGAAACAAATAAAAGGATAAATTAATTATCAATAGAAGTTTTAAAAACTGTAATAATAATGGATGTGTTCCGGTGGTAACAAAATAGAAATGAACCAAATGAAAAATCATCACTTTTTGTTATTGACTAAAAAATTGGGTAAAAACAAACATGGAAACAAGTCTCCTACCATTATTGATTTTAGAATAGCATGGAAATGCGAGGGTGTGTGACATTTTTCTTAAAATTAAAATAAAAAAGTTTCTTAAGTTTGATGACTATCATACTGTATATTACTTAATTGATCAACATTCAAACCATCACTTTTAATTCAAAAATTACTGCCGGGATTAATGGGAATGATTCATATCTTTTAATTTTTGTACAATGTTTTTATTTTATATATCTGCCAAGAGCTGTCAAACTCTAAAAATAAACATATTCTTTCATGTTTAGACGTCTAATATTAAGCAATCACTTACCATGATTTTGTCAAACGAATTATCAATTACACCAAGATCACACGAAATATTTATTTCGCAAAAATATCCTAAATGGATATCAACTCTTTGGAACGCGACATTTGTTACTAAAACACAAAGCGTGAAGTTAGAAGCAATTAAAAATGAAAACGTGAAGGTCACGATCTGAAGTTTCTCCGGTTTGCAGGTATTGGCATAACTAGATTTGTTAAAGGAAATTAGAACTAGATGAAGAAGCAGAGAAGAAGAGGTAAACTTTAACAATGTTTTAACCTGTCCTATATGCCTATATCGTATTTTTATTATTCTAAGAATTTCTAGAAGGAAGATTATAAAGTTGTATTATTTGATTGTTTAGTATAAGAAATAAACAGGCATAACATCTTCACGCAATAATGTTTGGGTTAATAGTATCTGGACGACTAGTAAGAATTTTAAATTTTATTGTTTTTTTCTCAATTTGTAATTATATTGTTTTTAGGTCCAAACTGAGTTTCAACAAATTAGTGAAACACAATTGGTAACTACCATCCCAGATGCAGATAATATTAATCATATTGTTGTATTTTTAACGGGAGTTGTTCCTTTTCCTGAAGGAATGGCTGGACAAGGTATCTATATTCTCTATTTTCATTCCAAGTTTGGATGTCTTACTATTTTAATTATTTTATTATTTTGAAATATTAACTGGTAGTATACTTCAGAACATGAGCATTGTAAAGTCATAATTTTATAGTAAATTACACCACTGGTCAATAATGATAGGCTGTTATTTCTGAGGAGTATTTATGAACCCAGAGGCGAAATAGTATTATTCCGAGGGAATAATAGTTATGGTTTCTAGTAATATACTCTACTTTTTCCATGACTTATTTAATAATTTGAGATTTTTAATGAACAACTTTACTTGTCAATTACAATTAATACATTCTTGTCCTCCCAACATGACTAACTGATTCAAACTAGCCACACTAATTAATAGATGACTGCCTGAAGTACACACAGAAACACCTATAGGGTGGTCTCAGCAGTTTTACCAAAATTGGGGCAACTCCATAGTGGCAGTGGTGGAGTTGAATGTGTTAATAAATTAAATTGTTTGTGAATGATCATTCAATTTGAAAGAGTATTAGTACTTACTAGTTTAATAAACGAGTGCAAGTTTGATGAACCTTAAATTTATATCAATGAATTTTGCTGTAGTTGTGTTGTTCCTCATAGATTGATTAATGTATTCTTCAGCGACTTAAGTAGATCTCCAAACCTCCATCCTCCATGATGCTTTTTGATTTTGAATTTAGAAGAATTGAAGAATAAATTAATTTTTAAATGGGAGGGTCAGAGATTGATATACTTCTTAAAAATAATGTAAAACATACTATTTATGATTTTCCTACAATTTTGGTCTTAGTCAATGTCATGGTGTATTCTCATCATATATTTAATCATTGAGTAGTGCATGTTTGGTTATAAATGACTTAAGAATGTTTCTGGTATTAAGGTAAATGTTGCTGCAACAAATTCTACAATTTCTGGCATTTTAGAAGTAAAACCTTCTTAATATTCATCCATCTCAATCTTGATGTAAATATATCAAATATGTAAATACTAAATACTATGTGTTTAACACTCAAACATTTGAGTTTGTTTTCATGGTAATTTTTAATTTGAGAATATTTTGTTATTGAAGTGCAATAGGGAATAAAGACCATTATTCAAGTAATCATTGAATTACAGAAAAAAAGTAATAACAACTTTATACCTTACCCAAGTTGTTTAAATTATGTTCCATGTTTCAGTATAATAATTTTAATATTCACTAAAAAGCCAATCAACATTGTTCAACTAACAAATAAATATTAATTTATAAATAGGAAAATAAAAAATAAATTGTAATGGATAATTTCAATAAATCAAAGATATTTAAATTTTGATCAGATAAAAGGCATATATCGAGCACAGTTTAATTAAATCTTGCCCAAGTACTTTCGATCCCTAGATCATCTTCAGGGGCATTTCGTCAATTGTGGCCTATCCGGCAAGAACAGGATGTCATAAACATATAAATGTACATTACACTACACTACAAATGGACAAACAAACACTTTAAAATAATTTAAGGAAGGCTACATTACTTGAAGAAGCCGGAGACAGAATGATATTTGACAGATATGATATTTAAATTGGCATACTATTACTTACGGAATCATAAACTTTTGTAAAACTTAGTGTTAATATTATTTACTATATACAAAATCATATTTAAATAAGTTTTAAATCCCTGTACTATTTAATAAATAATTATATCTTTATTATTTTTAGTTTATTTCAGCTGGCCTGATCCCACTGCCCCACCCAACTGGATTCCACTTGGATATATCTCAAATCAGAAACCATCAGCAATATTTAAATTGTCTGGTATAAAGAGACTGCATGAAATGGGAGATTATTCAAACATGATGTTCGGAATGAGTCACATTGTGCATAATGCACAAATTGGAATATCTATAGGTAAGATAGGAGTAGGCTAAGATATGATCACTATTTTTGTGTGAAAGATAAATCACATCAAATCCTAAATAAGGTCTCAGATATAATGATTAAAATTCACAAATTGGTGTTAGTTGACAGTTTAATAAAGGTTTAATTAAAACAATATATATATATATATATATATATATATATATATATATATATATATATATACATATATATATATATATATATATATATATATATACATATATATATATATATACATATATATATATATATATATATATATATATATATATATATATATATATACAATTATGCACAGATATCAAAGTGAGGTCCTGACAATACACGCACTTAGTGAGGACCGGCAGAAAACGTAGACATAATCGTTTCAACTCTTCATAGTGACCTTGACAAGTAAATAGCAATTAAAAAATGACCAATATACACAAAAAAAATTACGTGTATGTGTCCCATATTGTTCAAGTATATTGCCACCCAAGTGAGGCCATTATACGCAGCTGTTAAAGTGAGACTGTATATATTTTTTAGTTATGCACACAAAATGAGGACAACTTTACGTGTATATTTCCTTACAGCTCATTAAGTGAGGACCATACAGTGTTGTCGATAAATATGAGATTAGTGGTTTCTACCGCCTTTTTCTGTATAACACAGTAAGAATTATTGTTTTGATGTTTCAGTCACTTGTAGTTATAAGAAGGATTTCGCTGTGTTCTTGCTCGTACTGTTTGTTAATTTTATAACATTTTAGTACCTAAGCATTAAATCACGGTAGACTTGTCGGAGACTAGCGCAAAGAAATAGTTTTATATTTTTCAATAATTTACATTAAAGATGGATAGGAAATCAAGAATTTTGAAAATGGCATTAGTTGAGAAAAATAATAATTAAAATGGAGGATGCAGTGATAGTTCAGGAATTCGAAATTTATATTGCATTATTATGTGTTACATTGTGGGCCAAGGAAAACAGTCCACTTCGATATTTGGCAGTATTTATTATATTTTAAGGAAATAACGAAACAGGTCCATTTTTGATCTAAGGCGGACACATTCTTACGGTAAATACACTCGCGATCATAAAATCCGGGTCACGTTGAAAATTTCAAGTTTCTTGAATAATTTTGCATCTAGTGCAGTAATAACCTTTTTTTTAGGCTAATGTATTTTTTATTTGTCATCAATGTTTGTTTTGAAAGAAAGAAAAAACGGTTTTTTTATTGTTTTTATTGAAAAAGCAGAAAACAAACCAAATTGTTGAAACAGACATACGAAAGAAAAAATGAAAAATACAGAACGTGGTAAAATATCGGTGGAATTTCAATGACTAATATCGTGTATTGCCTCCCCTTGCTCTAATAACCTCTTGCAGACGACGGGCCACATTCTCAATTTTTCTCCGGATTACATGTTGTGGTATGTTATTCCACTCTCTCACTAACAGATCCCTAAGCTCCTGTGCGTTGTTAGGAGGAGGTGTATGGATTTGAATACGTTTTTTCAAATCGGCCCAGAGATGTTTGATGGGATTCAGATCCGGAGATCTAGCTAGCCAGGGTAACCTCGTAATTACAACCTTGTCCAAGTATTGCATACTGATCCTGGCAACCTGCGGTCGCACGTTGTTCTGTATAAAAAATGCGTCTTCTCCAAGCCCTGCCATGGTGGGCATAACATGTTCTTCCAGAATCTCCGTAATGTACCTTCATGCAGTTAAGGACCCATTTTCGATGAAGGATAATTCTGTGCGGAAGTCGGAAGATACACCTCCCCAAGCCATGGCCGAGCCTCCACCAAATGGCATTCTTGGAGCAATGCAAGCTTGTGAAAATCGTTCACCGGTTCTCCTTCAAACTCTTACACGTCCATTGGATCCAGTTAGGCTGAAACGGGATTCATCTGAAAATAACACTTTGCTCCAATCTTGAATTCCCCAATGCGCGTATTGTCGAGCAAAACCTAGTCGTGCAACTCGATGCGCACGACCAAGTGGCGGTCCTGTAGCCATTACCCGAGAAGATAGTCCAGAAGAACGAAGTCTTCTCTTGACTGTTGCAACGCTAACATTGCAATTTCGTACTTCTTGTAGGCAATTTCGATGCATAACCGCAGTTGAAGTCCGGTTTCGTAAAGCCTGAAACACAAGGAAACGGTCATCTCGTGCCGTGGTCGTTATTCTTCGTCCAGAGCCAGGTCGTCTGGTTAGCAAACTCGTCTTCTGAAAGCGTTGAATCACTTGTTGAACCGTAGAAAGGCTTACGCCAACAGTTCTTGCGACTTGCCGTTAAGTGTGACCGTCTTCCACAAACGCAACAATACGTGCCGTTTCAACAACAGTCAAGGCATTTTTGGCAAAAAATAAACAATAATAAACACTAATGATGGCAATAATAAACGTTTGCTTGTTGCGTTTGAACAGAAAGTCGAAGCACAAATGAGACATTTAAAACAAGCGGCAGTTACAGGTACCGTTCATTTTGGGAAGTGTATAGTTTTCCGCGAAATCGGCATTATTGGAATTCTTTATTACAAAGGAAACCGCTAAGCTGACAACAATTCTCAGAACCATACATTAGTTTGTATTTGTGTTATTATTATTTACGATAAAGCTTGTTAAAAATGAAATAACGGCGATTTTCAAGGTGACCCGGATTTTATGATCGCGAGTGTACATCTGTCATTTTTCAAACCACACCGTTCCACTTCCCCCACCTCTTATTTTTAAATAGGGAATAGGGGTTGTCTGCTTTTTATTTAGTGAAAAAAATGTCATATAAACAAAGGTCGTATAATGTTTGGTTTTGAGATACGGGGTGATAAAATATAAATCATTTTTTAGTTTTTCGCAAATATCTCAAAAATAGTATTTACAATTGTCTTCTAATTTTACAGTTATTAAAGGGCCATTTAAACGTATCGAAAACATAAATAAACTCATAACATTATCAATTACTGACGTGCACCGAGGTTAATAGATGCACTATTTTAAATAGAACTCCTAGGCCACTGCATATTTGGCAACATTTCTATATTTTTTTTAAATGCTCGATCAATTTTACATAAAAAGTTCCTGTTATTAAAATCGTAAATCGTATTAAAGTCGTATCTTTTTAGTTTTTGAGAAAAACAACAGTTAATCATTCTTTGCAGTGTTTTTTTTAAATGCTAAAATTTATCGTTTTTAATATTGGCTGTTGATAGAAATTATTAGTAAAAATCATAATATTCTTATTGATGAATAATAACATTTTGTACAAAATTTAATATTTTTAATATTATTTTTACTATTAACTTTTACCAACAGCAAATATTAAAAAAGATAAATTTTTACATTTAAAAAAGTATCTGCAACTGCTGTTTTTCTCAAAAACTAAAAGAGATACGACATTTTCACAACATGCATTTTTTATGTAAAGTTGATTGAGAATTTAATAAAATTTAGAAATGTTGCCAAATATGCAGTGGCGTAGAAGTTCTATTTAAAATTGTGCAACTAGTAACCCCAATGCCCGCCATTGATTGATAATAAGATGAGTTTATTTGTATTTTAGATAAGTTTGGATGCCGTTTTAATAGTTGTAAAATTGGTCAATTGTAGATATCATTTTTGAGATATTTGCAAAAAACTAAAAAAATATTTATACTTTATGACCTTGTATCTCAGAAAAAAAGCATTATACAACCTATATTTATATAAACTTTTTTTCACTAAATAAGGTCTACTATAAAGTCCTTATAGCCATAAAGTGTTAGGGCGTCGAAACGTTGTCTAGCAATAAAGTTTTATATATCGTTGAATTTCTAATAAAAAGATAATATCAAATCTGCAGAAAACTGAATTTAGTACTATTGGAAAAAATGAAGTTGATGATGGTTCCAAAAAGACGAAACGTGGGATATAAATTTTTTTATAACAGTTTAATAGAGCATTAGAAACGAAAATGAAAAAGTGTTATTAATTTTGTTCCTAGTCTGTTAATAACTCCAAAAATAAATAAAAACCGAATTGCAAAATTTTGGTTTTTTGCGAATTTTTTCAAAACGGCTTAAGATATCCTTGATTTTTTAGTGTCAAATTAGTGTGCTTTTGATTACGCAACTTTGGCCTAGTTTAACCTTCTTCCTATGTTTTACCGTTTACGAGATCCACATACTTTGCATCTAATTTGACTCACCCTGTACAATACAATTAACTTTTTGCATAAATATTTTACAAGTTTCTAAAATGCTTAATGTTTATTATTTATCAAAAACATTTTCTGTTTACCATTTTTTTAGGTAATAAGATCAAAAGAAAAAAGAGTATGTAATAAAAAAGACTGTTGATTTTTTTGCGATACAGAAGTTCTTAAATTTTCTCGACATATTACCAGACATCATGAAGCCGAGATTGAAGTTCAAGAAATTTTGTCATGTTCAGTTGGTAGTAAAAAAAGAAAAATACTTTTTAATAAACTCAGAAGCAAGGGAAATTTTCTAAAAAGTTGTACCAATGATCGTGTTGTCCCTGTGCGAAAACCTTTATTGGGAGAACTAGTACCAGCTAGAATATCATCCTATTTACCTTGCAAATTTTGTAAAGGTTTCTATAAAAAAAAATTTCTTTATAAACGTGTTAAGAAATGCCCTCATAATACAACAGACACCACAGAAAGAATTAATGCTCAAACAGAAGGACAATCTTTATTTTCGACATATTCCAATAGTGATATTTTGAGGAAAGAAGTATTTCCAAAAATGAGATCAGATATGATATCTTTCACAGCTAAAACCGATAATTTAATTTGTGTTGTTACAGAACGTTATTTGAAAAGTCACCGAGATAAACAGTTCCTACTAGTTTCATCAAGAAAAATGAGACAACTGGCATATCTTCTAACCGAAATAAAGAAGAAAATAAATGAAAAAATTTGCTTGGTGCACTAGATCCAATTAACTTTGATACTGTAGTAAAATGTACCAAAATAATATCTAAATGTGATACTGATAATGAAAGTTATGGAGCGCCATCACTAGCTGCTAACATGGGCACACAATTAAAAGAATGCGTTGATGTATCTTATAGTATACAACTTAAAAGTTGTAGCACAGAAAGTGAAAATATGAAAAAATTAAAAGTTTTGAAAGAACTAATTTCAAGAGAATAGCAGTATGAGATCTCTACTCTTGCAAATGAAGATCTACAGCAAAAAAATGGAACAAACCATCGCTTATTCCCCTAGCTGAAGATCTGACATTATTAACATCATATCTGAATATTGAAGGAGAAAAATTCCGAAACATATTAAAACAGGATCAAAGTAACGAAAAACCATTTAGAATACTTCAGGAAATTTGTTATGTACAACTTATATTACTGAACAAACGAAGAGTAGGTGAACTACAAAGAATGACCGTACATTGCTACACAACTAATATCAACAATCAAACCTCTACATAATTTGATAGTTGTATCAGGGAGAGTGAGAAATTTCTCATGAAAGCTTTCAAGCGAATAGTGATAAAGGGAAAACGAGGAGGGGGAGTTCCTGTATTATTTACAGAAGATATGTCTAAAAATATAGAATTACTTTTGGCCCTCAGGGACAAAATTATCAAACCAAAAAACGTGTATTTATTTGGTAACACTATGCTGTATATTACTTATTTATTTTTAGAACATAAGAAAAACGCTCGGACAGGTCGATTTTTAAAATAATCATAGTATATTATAGCGTCAATGTTTCGAACTTTACGCGATACCTTTTCAGGTGACAGGCATAGCTTTGATTTTCTAAATAGGAAAGTACATCATGCGACACCTTATTTAAAAGCTTTTGAAATACTGATTACAAAAATTTATATTATTTTAAGCCTTTCTGAGAACACAGGCGCAAAATTTCGCTCGAAATGTTTTTAAATGCGTTCATTTTTTTCGAATCCTGAGGAAACTATTAAGTATTTTTGAAAAATTTAAACGCAGAATGAAATATTACTGTATTATCTATGATCGAAAGTCCCTGAGAACTTCTATAATATTTATTTTAATAAGTTACAGAGGTGAAAAAATTTTATTCTGATTTTTTATTTTAAATATATCATTCAAAAGAAACTTCTTGTTTATTATAAGGGACTTTTTGCCCTCGGCACTAATGTAGTCTTTTATTCTGCGTTTAAATTTTTTAAAAATATCTATTAGTTTTCTCACGATTCGAAAAAAATAAATGCGGTTAAAAAGAATTCGACCGAAATTTTGCGCCTACGCTCTCAAAAAGGATTAAAGTATTATACATTTTTGTACTATTTGAATTTATGCGACGATCCACTGTTTTAAAATGGGTTGAACAGATGTTGCCAGTTGTATGGTCCTCACTATGTGTATCGTAAGTTATTCAACAGGGCATATAATATACATGGTTAGAAAATATACGCCAAAGTCAGCGCCTCTATGCGGAAAATCTCTGAACTAAAAATATATGTGGACCATACAAAATGAGGTCCCACTTTTTTTTGTAAAAAAACAGTTTTTGCTATCAGTACATGCCTACGAAAAAGTCTTACATTGATTGACTAAGTGAGGTCCATATACTGGACCTCACTTTGTACAGGACCTCACTTCAACCGCAGTTTCTTTTGATATGTGGCTCACTTCATACGCTGGGAGAAAATATACATATATATATATATATATATATATATATATATATATATATATATATATATATATATATATATATATATATAGGTAATAGATATAGTGAACAAAGTTCTTCCATTCTGCCCTGTCAATTACTTTCCTTCTTCAATGTCTGATTTTTATGGTTTAATAGGTAATCATCCTCTACATTGTCCATCCATATTTTATCGGGCCTTCCTGTTGTTCTATTTTCTTGGAGCTTCTATTTCTAAATTACTTTTACTGCTTGATTTTATTAGATTCTTTCTAAATGACCAAGCCAGTTTAGTTTTTGTGAATTTATAAATGTAACAATGTCCATGCTCTAAATTAATTTGTCCAGCTTGAGGTTTAGTTTAATTGTCCATGAACCATCTCTACAATTGGTTGGTCCAAATATATTTCTTAATATTTTGTGCTCAAATATTCTCAGTAACACTCAATTCTTCAGTGGTTGAGAGTTCATGTTTAAAATCCATAAGTGACTAAGTACTGGTCTAGTAACTGTTTTGTAGATTATTAGCTTATATTTACGATTTAGCAATTTACTTAAGTATAAAAGCACTTATTACTGCTAAGAATCTTCTTCTTGTAGGACAAGGACAGAACATAGTCCTGTTTATTATATTATTCCAGCTCTTGTGATGTTAATGTTTAACTGTCAGACAACTAGACCAATTCTTATTGTATATTAATTCACTTCATAGTCATATTGAATTTACAATAGAAACAAACAGAATCAATCCATAAATTTTCTAGAGTTAAAAATTATCAGACTTAAAAACAAACATGAGTTCTCTGTATTTCATAAACCTACCCATACTAACACCACTATACAGAATTCATCATCCCATCCTACACAACATAAACTGGAAGCCTACCATACCATGTTACATAGGTTAATAGGAATTCTCATGTCAAAAAAACTCAGTGATAAAATTAATATCATTAAGCAAATGGCAGTAAACAATGGGAACAACAAACAAACAATAAATAAAATGTTAAATCAAAAACTACACAAGAAAGCCCTGAAATTAGTATTTCCACCACCAGAGAAAAAACCCAGTACCTTCTGCTTGATTAGATATACAGTCAAGATATCAACAAAATAGCCAAAAACATAAAAAAAGAAAGGAATAATACCAGCTCTTAGAACAAATATTAACTTAGGCAAATATATTAAGAACAACAAGAGCCAAAAGAAAAAGCACTTACACAATGAAGTGTATACAAACTTAAATGTGGCAACTGCCCAAAAACTTATATCAGTCAAACTGGTAGAATTGTTAACAAATAAAAATGCTTTCAATAGTAGAAAAACAGATTGTACATAAGAACTTCACCTTATAGACTATAATCATTCTTTTAATGACGAATTTCAAATTCTTCATAATCAACATAAAGGCCTTAAGCCAGCGGTTCCCAACCTGTTTTAGCTTGAGACACACTAACTTAAAAACTCGTTCAGCCATAGCACGCTTGGGTAAATAATCTCTATGAGTATAATCATAATGTATTGTTATGTGATTTTTTTACTATGTTATTTTCTTTAAAAATATAATTTAAAACATAATTCATTGAGTTAATGCTGTGCTCATTTTGGAAACTAATTAGGAAAATTAAGAAAACAAGATTTTGATACACTTAAACATCAAGCACACCCTCAAGTCGTCTTTTAAAGATTTTAGCTGTGAACGATTTGTGTTCGTGATGGCGTTCACTGACTAGAAAGCAGATTCACAGATAAAAAAAGGTGAAAACGGTATTATTGCAATCATAGCTTTCTTTGTGACCAGTGGATATTCATTGAAGAAGGGAATCCAAAATGATGCAACATCTACATTAACTTTGATTTTCTTCAGTTTTGACTGAGCCAGTGCTTCTTCAACTAGTTTACTGTACTTAAGTTTAAGTCCACAGTCGTTATTATCAGTTCACCCTCTTCATCAGTAGTGAACAAGACCATGTCATAAGCTGTCACACCCAGTCCATTGATGACATATTAAGGGAGGGAAAATACTTTTTGATATTATCATTCGGCTGACTAAGACTTTTCAAAAAAAGGTCTGACATATTTGGTTCTACATTGCAATTGTTTGTTAACTGAAACATGTCCCACGTGGCTTGATTTTCAACTTTCTTTATCCACAGTAAAAGCTTTTCCTGGAAGGAACTGATTTTATCAGTAGAGGTGAGGATGTTTTCTTGCTTTCCCTGCATGCCCTTATTTAAAACATACAATTTCCCAAAAATATCTGCCAAAAACGCAACATTGGTGCACCAGGTGTCATCACTAAAGAAATTGGCATATTCAGAGTGTTCACAAGTAAAAAATACTAACAGCTCCTCTTTTAAGTTCATAGAATCTTTGAAGGACACGTCCGAGAGATAACCATCTTACTTGTGTATGCAACAATAGCTGCGTATGCTCAGAATCTATAGCAGAACACAAACTCTTAAATAATCTCGCTTGTAAGGACCTACTTTTGATGTAGTTCACCATTTTCACAACATTTGCAAAATTCCATTCAGTTCAGGCATCAATGACTTAGCAACAAATGCTTCTCTGTGTAAAAAACAGTGTGTGAAAATAATTTCTGGATTTTCCTTTTGGAGTAAAGCCAGAAACCCTGTTAAGTGTCCTACCATCGCAGGGCAACCGCCTGTGCAAACACTCAAACGAGACAAACCAGCAGTGATAAAATAACTGTTCACTAATTGAAAAATGTCTAGTCCTGTTTTATTTTCAGGGAGGTCTTTACAAAATAAAAACTGTTTGATTACGTGATTCGCAGATAAATCGAACAAATACAATAACCTATGGTTTCCCACTTATATCTGTGGATTCATCCACTTGAAGCGCAAAAAAATCAGCTGTTTTGAGTTTTTCATTTGCTTCAACATCCTTAGACATGTCCTCTATACGCCTTTTAATCATATTATTAGATAATGGTATTTTTAACCTCTTTTTCACATTCTCCACCAAACATAATTTCACAGCATGCTGGCAAAATAGTCGTCTCGACAGTTGTATGGGATTTTGTATTTTTTGCAATCAACTCAGCCACAGCGTAACTGGCTTCTTGTACCTTATCCGACACAGATGAAAGTTTTTTAAAAGTGGACGCCTGAGTAGACTGATTTGACAAGATCCTTTTAAAATATTCAATAGGTTTTTCAGCCGAAAATGAATGCTTTGTGAGTAGGTGTCTTTTTGACTTACTCGGCACCATGGCTTCGTTGGACAGCTGTTCGCCACATATCAAGCAGCGAGGTTTAGGCTGTTCACCACCAGATGACGTGAAACCGAAGGATAAATAGTTTTCATGGTACTGACGAACAATTCCTTTACACAATCACTATTAGCAATCCGTTTGCGTTTCGCAGGTATACACTCCGAAATGTTTTCATTATCAGTCAGATGTTCATTGCGTTCACTTAAGCTGGTACTCGCACTAGCACTAGGTACTTCACTCCTAATTAGAAATCGATCGATTTTAAAAGCGATTGACTACAACGTGCAAAGAAATTCAATCATATGGAACTTGATAGTTTGACGTTTGACCAACGACTGTCTGTGTGAGATTAGTTTTACGATCAACAGTGACAGTGTGCCACAAAAGTTGCCTAACCTGCGATCATAACGCTTTATTAGAAAAATTTATAACTAGAGGAATAAATGAACCATTTTATTTGTTTTTGCGAGGTTAGGTTCAAAAAATTTTGACATTGTAGAAATAATATTTTGACATAATTTTAATTCTGTTGTCTGTTGTATCGAGTTCAAGGTGTTGGAAAACATCGATGGTACGGTTCCGATAACCACCGGTAACCATCGATGTTTTTCCAACGATGCTCATCTCTAAATGTGAGTGTCTTCAAACGCTATCGCCACAAGCGGTAATATGTTGAACTAACGCATGTCTGCATACGATACTGCTGCTACCGCATTCTGTTGGTCGAATGTTGAACTATTGAAACAGCAAGCGCAGAACAGAAGTTTTATTCGATGAAAAATAGTCGGTAAAAGTTATTATCACGGCGAATTAAAAAAATAAATACTAGTAAAAAAAACGGTAAAATTTCGCGACACGTCTACATGAACTTCAAGGCATACCGGTGCGCCGCGGCACACTGGTTGGGAACCTCTGCCTTAAGTTATCTTTATTAGATTTTATAGAAAATAATGGATTAAAAAATACAGACATAGTTCTGAATGACCAACTCGAGACGAACAGTTATCCCCTTCTCAACTTATTCAGTTAATATAAGTGTAAACTATAAAGTGTAAACGCATACCAAAATATATCACTTTACGGAGGCACTCTGCTGAAACAGCTGTATTGATGAAAAATTATAAAAAGTTTTGAAAACTAAAGTTTTCAGTGTAATTATATCATTGAACTAAGTTACTAATAGAAGGATCTTAATTATTATTAAAAATACTTTATATTTTTCAGAGCCTATAACAAACGTTCATGACATACCATCTCCGAATAATTTAGAATCTAATATTACATTCGCCCAAAAGATGTTAGAAAATTTTATGAATTATGTTCTTAGTTACACAGTCAATCAAGGTAATATGGTGCCAGATCCAACTGTAACATATGTTCCGCTTTCTACTGTGCAGAACTGGTATGTGAATTTTGAACGAAGACTGCAACAAAATCCAAATTTTTGGAAGTAATTTCAACTATGTGTGCTTTTTATATTATTTTTTGTTTTTTATTTGTGCAAGTAAGAATAAAAGAGATTTAAATTTTTTAAGTAATTTAGTGTTTCTATATATGTAGGTACCCAGTTAGTACATACTTGTGCTATATATTTTATAAAATGCACTTTCTTTTTTGGAAGGAAAGGTTTGGCATTTTGACCCTGAGGTTGTTGCGTTTCTTGGTTAAACGTCAGTGTGTGAATTCTATGAAATCCAAGTTTTAGAAACTTATATTTTAGCAAAAAAAAAGCAAAATTTTAATATCAAACAATTTTATTTTTAATTAGATTTAAAATTTTATCCAAGGTTTAAAATTTATACAATATTTATTTTATTTATAACAGCTAATTTATTTCACAATTAACAAATTTTATTGAGTTTTAACAAAATAAAAGTGAGTATCTAATTAAGATTGAAATGCTGCTATTACTCATCAAGACTAGGAATGGCTTTCGAAATTTTTCCCTTCGGCGCAAAGAGTGGACAAAGTATTCGTAGATAAATGATTTTTAGACATAGTTTACAGGTTGAGTTTACTTCTCCAACTAAGTCATTCCTAGTTGTAACAAAATGTACTAGAGCTCATTGTTCTAAAGGTTCATAACGATTTTGCATATTACAAAATCGACGCACCAATTCTCAATGACCGAAGATGATAGAGTTGTTGCAAAACCTCAGAAACCTTGGAAGTAAATATACCCGAAAAAAAAAAAATGAGTCCTAAAAACATAGACTATTTTAATTTCGTAGCGAATTTTGTACGACAGGGTCGGATCTGCACGTAGCTCACAAGAACTGCAAAATTTTACTTTGGAATTCTGCATGAAATAGGACGCGGACAGATTAAGGTATAATTTAACAAAACTAATACGTAATTAAATACGACTGTATCATAATCATTGACTCGACAACCCTTTTTGGGTCCTGATCTGTACCAGGATTCTTTTCCATTTTGATCTCTTTTGTGCTTTCATATTTTTAAGATTTTTATATCATTTTCCATTTGTTCGATGTCGGTTTTCCTACTAGCATACTTATTTTGTTTTGGTATTTCGCCTTCCATTCTTTCCATATATCCCATCCAACTCAACCGTTCTACTTTAATGAACGTAAATACGATTATATATAAATTTTAAATAATTTGGGTTTCTATTCATAATACTTACTACATTCTATTCTATGCCATAGACATATAAAATGTCTATGCTCCACTCCAAAGTCCATACAAAATATTTGTCAGTTGACAACTCGACTTCTGTCATGTCAGTTTCGCTTCAATGGAAGTGGAATACTTTTTATATCTTTTGTGTATATATTTTTTTAACATCCCATTTATTTGCAATCTGTAATAAGCATTACAATAAGTAAATTATTTAATTAGATTACAAGAGACTTGCAGGAGACTGTCCAGTGACAATAACCTATTAAATCATAATTTTAGTAACAAAATTATTTGTGACTCTAATATAATGTTTATAATAAATAAAAAATTTTTTTAATTTAAAAGTTTAAAATCTTGTTGGTAGATCGCTTGGAGTAAGACGCTTTAGCCTTCTGTTTGCCTGGGGCTTCATAAGATTCTTCGCTAGCCTATTGGGGTGGTTTTGCAGTCGTCTGTTATATTTTTGGGAGTAACTGGGAATTTCTTCTTTGACAGTTTTTATCTGAAGATCGCGATTGATGAATTCATTGGGCATGTACTACGGTACATTTGTGATAATGCGGAAGGTTTTCGATTGGAATCTCTCCGGTATGTCGATATTGGATCTTGACGCAGATACCCACAGTTGGATCCCATAGCTCCATATTGGCTTTATCACTGACTTGTATACTAGGATTTTATTGTACAAATTCAGTTGTGATCTATTTCCTATTAGCCAGTACATTTTACTGAGTTTCAGACCCAACTGTTTTCTTTTCGTGAGTATGTGTTTCTTCCACGTTAATCTACGGTCCAGGTGCATACCTAAGTATTTTACATCATCCTTTTGTTGTAGTATTTGGTTATTTAATGAGATGGTTGGGCACGTACCTTTTCGATTAGTGAACGTTATCTGTATTGACTTGCTTTCGTTAACTTTAATTCGCCATATTTGCAACCAAATCTTTATTTTGTCGAGATTGGTCTGGAGCAGTTGTGAGGCGATATAAGGGTTTGAGTGAGCCGCAAGGATTGCTGTGTCGTCTGCGTATGTGGCTGTGACGATGTTTTGACTTGTAGGAAGATCTGCTGTGTAAAGTAGGTAGAGAACAGGTCCAAGAACACTACCCTGGAGCACTCCAGCTTTAATTGGATATAAGTTAGCGCACTGATCTTTTACTTTTACAAGGAAATGCCGGTCGGAAAGATAAGACTTGAGGATTAGAAAGTAGTTGAGAGGAAGGACTTGTCTTATTTTGTAAAGCAGGCCAGTGTGCCAGACTTTATCAAAAGCCGGCGAGATATCCAAAAAAGCTGCAGAACAGTATTTCTTCTCTTCTAAGGCTTTGTTTATGGAATTGCAGATTCGGTGAATTTGCTCAATGGTAGCATGCTGTTGTCTAAATCCAAACTGGTGGTTGGGTATTAGCTGCTGTTGTACGAGGATTGGCTGTAATCTGTCTAGTAGTAGTTTTTCAAAAAGCTTTGACATCACTGAAAGTAGACTGATAGGTCTATAGGACTTAACTTCTTCTACAGGTTTGCCTGGTTTGGGTATTAAAATGATCTGTGCAACTTTTCACAAAAGGGGATAGTAACCAGTTCTTAGGATTGCGTTAAAAATCTGTGTTAAATATTGCACTCCTTTCTTGGGAAGTTCTTTTAGATCCACGCAGTGATTAAGTTGAACCCTGGGGACTTCTTCGGATTCAGATCTGTTTGGATTTTGTTGAAAACTTGTTTGGCAGCGAATTTCTCCAATGGTGCTTCTAGTTGGTATGGAGATTCTAAATACGATTGTATATTATCTTCTGCATCGGGGTTGTTGTTTTGAGTATGACTTTCTCCAGGTAGGGGAGAGTAACATAAGATGGGACACTTTTTTTGTTCCAACGAATTTTAAACAATCATTAAGGCAAATGAAAAAACAAAATATGGAAACAGAAACTTTATAACATTGACAAGAAACATTTTCATAGATAATATGTAAAAAAACAAAACTTTTTTTTCTAATTTAAAATGCAAAAAACTTTGCAAATGTCCCATTTTAGGCAACCTATATCCTAAAATGGGACATGGGGTTACTCAAAAAGGGACACTAAGTACAACAGTTGATACATGTGAAATAAAGTTCATCTAAAATTCCACAAGTTTCATTTGCCCAAAGGCAACAGTTTTTGCACTGATACCAGTCCTCTTTGCTAGATGCGTAAATACATTTACACACTGCACACAACTCCTTTTCTTCGCGCTCTTTTTTTTGTTCTGAGTCTAGCTTTCTTTTGCCTTTTCCACTTTTATTTTTTGTATTTTCATTCGCTTCAAGTTCATTTTTATACGGAGACTCAGTAAGAATGGTTGATGGTAGGGACCTATTAGAATTCATTTTCTTTTTTCTGCTCCGGGCTACTGGAACAGGACTTATCTGCAATATGCTGATATGCTTTTTCTGAGATTTTTCACTTTCGTCCTGGATTTTTGATGTTGAAGGTTGTGGATTATTTAAGATTCCGGCGTTTTCCTTTGATTTTTTCTTATTCGGGATATTTAGTGACTGATCTTTACCCAGAATGGACACTTCATTGGTGTTACTTTCAATAACTAGAGGGGGAGGGGCTTCAGTTCTGTCGTTTTCTTCCAAAGGTAATTCTGTCGTTTTACTTGGGGCAAATTCGTATTCCTGAAATATGTCGGGGTTGTATGGCCATATGCCAGCTGCTCTAAAACCATTCATAGCAGTTTTAACAGAGGCTGCCTGTGAAAAAGCATCAGTTACCGCTGCAGCAACCTGATATATGCCAAAAGTACGTCCAGGGTGGTTTTTCATCCATCTATTTAGCCCAGCGTCGTAGAATGTCATAAAAGGTTTAAAAAATGACACATCTAATGGCTGCATTTTGTGCGTGCAATGAGGAGGCAAGCTTAAAAGGATAAGATGGTTTTCTCTTGCAAAATTGATTACGTCTAAGCTTTTGGTGTGCGAGACATGACCGTCTAATATTAATAGGACTGGTTTTTCGGCAGTAGGTCTTACATTATCCACAAAATATTTCAAATATTTCAAAAAAACGTCGCGGTCCATCCAGCCCTTATCTTGAGCAAATGCTACACTTCCATTGGGAGCATTATCCATAAGCTCAGGTTTTATCCTCTTACGAGCAAAAATAAATGCTGGTGCTAGAAAATTTCCCGTCGCACTCATTGCACAGACGAGTGTGGTGTTCACTCCTCGTTCGGCACTTGTTAGCCCTCCTACCTGTCGTTTACCTTTCTGAGCTAGTACTTTAGACAGCTTTTGTACTGTTGTTACTCCTGTCTCATCCACATTCCATATTCGATCAGGAGACAAATCATACTTGGCAAAGATGGCTTCTAAATTTTTGAAAAATGTCGAGACAGCATTTTTGTTGAAGCCCGTCGCCCTTGCGTAGGACGTTGCTTCTGGTTTTCTAAGAGAAATGTTCGAATGACGGGACAGGAAACAATAGAGCCATTTTTTGGAAGCCATTCTTGTCACTTGGTTGAAGTTGTTGGGGATGCCGTTAATTGCAGCGAAATCGAAGGCTAATCGACGAAGTTCTTTATAGGAAACTCCAAAGAATCTTGATTCCATTTCCAAAACGTATGCTATAATTTCCTGTTCTTGCTGTTCATTGAAAACGCTACGAAATCTGCCCAGATGTTTTTCGCTGTTCTGTACCGTTTTATTTTTATTTCCCGTTCTTCTTGCGAGGGTACTTTTTGGCACATTGTAACGTTCTGCCGCGTCTCTGATGGAAAGCTCTCCTTTATGGACCTTGACAATCGCCTGCGACATATCTGTTTGAGACCACTTGCCGCGATTGGTTTTTCTAACATATTTGTATTTTTCTAAGTTGGGCATCTAGAAACAAGAAAAAATGCTGTTTACTATTCACATAGTAACTCTTTAAATAACCCTACTAACCGATAACACTTTATAAAAATATGTTTTATTTTTATTGTAATGCATACCAAATATAAGAGAAGAAAATAGAATAAGTTACCTAAGATGGGACGTCTCGACTTAGGAAACTTCTTTCTGTCCCATCTTAGGAATAATGAATATACAAAAAAATTTCATAACCCTACTTATCAGCAGTCGAAAATAAAATCATGCAACCATAGCAATATGTACAGTATAAAGTACCTAATGTTATGCCAAATAAAGAAATAAAACGCACTTACATTTTCCGAGTAAAAACACGCCTCGAATAAACCAGAATATTTTAACGAATGGCACGATAACAAGCAACGGCTTCTCACAGGACACTGCGAGATCGATGATGGCCGATATTCGTAAAACTTGTTCATACTGAAGGAAGGTTTCCGCACGGGACGGTAGATGTCAGTAGCCTCACAGAATAGACGGGCAAATTACGTGTCTCATCTTAGGTTACCGTCCCGTTTTAGGTTACTCTCCCCTATTTCGCAAAGACTATGGCGTTTTCTTTGTTACTTTTGGCCCATTATCCGTTACTGGCCCGGATAGGCGGATTAGAAAGTTGTGGTCGATTAATTTTTCGTGTTGCCTTCCATAGTGAGTATTCGGAGGCTTCCGTGGCAGATAGATTTTGTAAATATCGTTTAATGTCATTGTTTTTATTGTTGTTTAACATTGTTTTTAATCTTGCTGTAGCTTGGTTAAAATATATTTCTATCCTGAGGTGCTCGGGTTCTTTACCAGATTTTCCTTAGTCTTCGTTTTTCTGCAATTTTTTTCTTTTATTTAGTTGAGTAAGTCTTTTTGTACGATTGCTTTTGTTTGTGTAGGTGTTGACTGCCAGCCAGCTTCCTGAATTATCCTATTTAATTGATCTACTGCTTCGTCAATATCGCCGTCAGATTTTAGCGAGATGTTTAGATCCAGTCTGCCATCAAGAATAGCCCAGAATTTAATTCAATTGGTATATTTATTACTAAGATATGACTGAGATTCTGTTTCTAGGACATTAGTGGATATCGTGACCAAGACAGGAGAGTGGTCGGATGAAAGATCGAAACAAGATTGTGATGTCTGCGATTCGAGTGGTATTCCTTTGGTGACACAGAAATCGACCAAGTCTGGAATTTGTTTGTGTCTGTGGGCCAGTATGTGGGTTCGCCAGTGGATATGTATTTAAGATTGTTGGTTTCCATTGCCATAGATAATTGCCTACCTTTCGGGGTTATTAACCTGGATCCCCAGTGAGTGTGCTTTGCGTTATAATCGCCGTCTGCTAAAAATCTGTTTCCAAGAGTGTTGAAGAATTCTTGGTATTGATTTTTGGCTATGGTATGTCGTGGTGGACTGTATATTGCAGTTATTGTTAAAGGGCCGTTCCAGTCTTCTATGCTAATACTTGTTGCTTGTCTGTAGTCTCTTTTAAACTTATTTAATTCATTGTGTTTTATCGATGACTTGATTATGATTGCAGTTCCTCCATGTGCAGTGCCATCTGGATGTCTGGTGTTATATATTACATAGTTGGGGATTCGAGGTCAGTCCCAAAATTCATTTATATTGTTTAAATCTCTCTGGGTTTTTTTTGGTCTCATAAAATGTTTCTTGTCCACCTTTTCTCTGGGTGAGATTTCCCGAACCATGTGGTACTACAGGGACAAAAACTGCAGTAACAACATGGCCCCTACTGCGAAGAATTCCACGCCTATCTGAAACGTATTCAGCATCCAAACACGTATCTACAACAAACTACAGCATTAAGTTATATTTTTTTGTATTATAACTGCATGAAGTATACAAACTATCCAACTACATGAAGACAAGCATACATCATCTTTGGCTCGACAATCCTCTGGGGATCTTAGCCTGCTCTAAGATTAGTCGCCATTCTGTTGGTTTCTGGCAACGTATTGCCATCTTCTGTTCTCTAGTATCCGTAAGTTTTTCAACTTCATCTAACTACTTAATTCGCGGCCGGCCTCTGTTTCTTCTTCCTATAGATGTACCTGCCGTTAGCTTTTTATCAATCATGTTGTCAGGTATTCATATTAAATGTCCGGCCCATCTAAGTCGCTGTGTTTTAATGAACATTACCATGGCACTACCTTGCTAACTATGCAGAAACATATCTTTTTATCTTTAAAACATCTTACTACCTGTTAATTATTTTTTGTGTATTTCTTTTTATCTTCATAAATTATATGAAATCTGGCAACTCTTTGCGCAATACAATTCTCACAACTGATGCTAGCAACCCACTGCAGACCGGATCATTTGCTGGTGCCACTGGGTGCCACTATCATAGTGGCTCCTATGAAAAGAGAAATATGTTACGAGTATCCTATGTGTAATACTTTTAAATGAGACTACGCGAGCCAGGCACGAGATGGAAGTTTTAGTAGATCTTATCTATTTCGAGTTTATTTACGCCTTCACTTGCTGCTATTGTGTTTATGATCTAAAATAATATTTTGAGTATTTCGTACGTTTAATTTATTTATTGACAATGAATCAAATTAATATCTTAAAAAACTCTTTTGGTGGTTTTTCTTTAGAAAAAAAACTACAAATTAAAGAACTCGGTCGACCTTTACCCGATTTAAAAATTGGAAAACAAAGTGGAAGTGGACAAAAACTTCGCTGTCGTAAGTTCAATAAAACTATTTATGATGAAAATATCTGGTTGTGTGGTTGCGAACAAACTAATAACCTCTTTCGTTTTGTATACGTTTTGTTTGGAGGTGACGAGACTTAGTCAAACAAAAGCACCGATGATCTTGCTCATATATAGGAGAAAATGAAATCCTATGAAAAATCTTAAGTGCGCATGAATAATGTTTTTAGCTTTTCAATGCTTGGCAAATTATATACAAAAACCCAGTTAAATTCAGCTTATCATGATACTTTAATTAACACAATGAATAGGTGGATAATAATCGATATGTCTTGAATCAAATTATAAATTGTATATTTTGTGTTTTGAGTTTTTGAGTTAGCTCTGTGGAGCTTGTCACGACGAAACCAAAAATTCAGAAAACAGAGGCATATTTAAGGAGCTGGTCAATTTTAGCGCCGAATTGGAATCAAAGTTCCAAAAATCTTGTAAAGGTACCACAAAAACATCCCAAAATAAAGTCCTTAAGTGCATGTTGGATGTTTACCACGAGGAAATTAAGAAAGAAATTGAAAATTCTCCTTATGTTGCAGTGATTGCCGATGAAACGACAGAGGTTGCTGGTGAATTTCAATTAGTTATAGTTTTCCGATATTTGTGTAAAGGACGACCAGTTGAGAGGTTTTGTAGATTTTATGTGCTGGACCG
Organism: Diabrotica undecimpunctata; assembly: GCF_040954645.1. Taxonomy (NCBI): domain Eukaryota; kingdom Metazoa; phylum Arthropoda; class Insecta; order Coleoptera; family Chrysomelidae; genus Diabrotica; species Diabrotica undecimpunctata. The sequence continues at coordinate 112,114,793 of NC_092808.1, read as the reverse complement.
ACACGAGCTAAGTCCTGACACGACATGATGCTAAGTCCATCGCTGAATGCATTTTTAAATTCCTTATTAAAACATACTCCGAACAAGTTAATTGCTCAAAGTTGTGATGGCGCATCCGTTATGAGTGGTGGATTAAATGGTGTGCAAAAAATTATTAAGGAGACATATCCTCTTGCAAATAACGTTCATTGCTATACACACCAAATGAATTGTGATTGAAAACTTTGCAACCAAAAAAGAAAGAAGGATGGACTTCATATAGGTATAGGAAACTTTAAAAGTGATATTAAACAACTTTGTGCGTGTGTGTAAATACTGAAATAGTGTTATTTTTATAATTTTGTAAATAGACTTTAGAGACTAAATCGTAATAACAAACTTCAAGTACATCAGCAGTAAATACTGGTGGTAAGTTGAGTTTATTTATTATTAATTAATTTGTGGAACTGATTTGTTAAATTTTGGTCAATTTCTTGATACCCCAGAAATAGTAGATACATATATAAGATAAAAGTATCTGCGACTATTTTTTTAATTTCTATTTTATACCTTTTTTGAAAATATCATGAACTCGTCACTAAAAATTTAGGAAGTTGCCCGAAGTGTGAGGACCGGTCTCAGCAGTGTTTTGTACATAACAATTTTAGTTTTTCTTTGTATATTTCTTGAGTGGAATTCGTGGATCGAGAATTTTCTCCCTGTATCCTAACGCTGGATTTTAAGTTAGACATTGTCATTCTCGTTAATCGGATAAGTTTTTCTGGTATACCAAACTCACGCATTAATTGGTATAGTACTGTTCTCTTGACACTGCCGTATGCGGCCTTGAAGTCGACGAATAGGTGATGGGTTTCAATGTTAAATTCCAATGTTTTCTTGAGGATCTGTCTTATTGAATAAATCTGACAAAGAAAATTTTTGTTATCACATTTAAGGAACTTTCAAATATCCGTCAATGGTATATTATGAACCAGATTACTAACCACCGTCTTTTAAGTTTTCAATGCCAGTTGATGTGGGTATTCAAAAAGATCCATAACTAACGGTGTAGAACAGACAGCTTTCAGAGAAACCATGGACTAATCAGGATTATAAGATTGGAAAAAAATAAACTGCGTATTATCTGAAAAAAGGAGACAATCAGAACTTGAAGACTTCGGCTTAGGATGTATCAACAACAGTGATGTGTGCCGTTTACCACGTTTCGGGTATTTTGGATTTCAACCAACGTTAACTCAGGGATAGGGTTGTGTATTTTTCTTATTGAAGAATCTATTGCAACTGGCTAAATGACTAATGTCTATGCCATTAAAACAAACCTACGGTAATTTCTCAGGTATAACATGCTTAAGTGCAGCAAGAGACCTCCATATTTTGGAAATTCCATGTTTATTTGGCCTGCTGCTGTTGCTATTCTATTTTTTTTTATGTTGTAGTCGCTCCATCTTGCCTTGTTTTACTGTAATTATGTACGCCGCTTATTTTTCTTTCTTCTATATAACTACTAGAGTTATACCACAAATTTTCAAAGGTGTCACTTTAATAGAGGACCAGGTTTTGTTCACGTGCAATTATTTGGGTGTTTTGTTGGCCGAGAATAGATTACAACCGTACATAGACGTTCTCGTAAGTAGGCACTTGAATTGAAGACGTAAGTATATAAATATAATAGGATGATATGATCCAAGAAATAAATAGGAATATAAAAAACACTAAGAGTATTTTTTTATTAAAATAGGAATTATAAACTTTATATAACATATTTTTACTTAGTTTTGCCACAATCTTAAAACTTTATCTTTTCCACCTGAAGCAACTTTTAGTCCATCTGTAGACCAATCAACAGCATATACTTCATCAGCATGACCGGGAAGATCAACTTCTAGTTTCTTCGTTGTCAGGTTCCATAATTTTAAAGTGGAATCGGCACTACCGCTGACCATAAGCCTTGAATCGGCAGAAAATGATACCATGTACACAGCCTGAACATGTCCACGTAGGGTACAAATAAACTTTCCTGTTTTTGCCTCCCACAATTTTATTGATTTATCAAAAGATGCTGAAGCTAATACTCTTCCATCAGGTGAAAATTTCACGTCGTTAACTAATTGTTGGTGACCTAAAATATAAATTTTTTATTAGAATTTTATATTACATCTATCTTGTAGGTGAACCATCAAAGACCAGTAGAGTCAAAAACATGGTGAGTTATTATGCATAGATAAATTAAAAATTAAATTAATGATTTACCCAACGGTGACCTATTAAGGTTAATTTCAAATATAGTCGGTTCGCTATTCCCAGTCCGAACTCTTTAGTGAATTTAGTAATTATTTTTTTGCGAAATTAGTTACTTTTCCAGCCACTAAAAGTGGCTGGAAATTACTATACAACCAAACACACGTACTCATAGCCAATATAAATAGTAAACAAACTAAATAGTAAATAAAATAGAACTTTACGAATTACCAACAATCAATGTTTATTTATTTGCACCATATAATAAATAGTTATGTTAAATTATGACAACTGAAATATATTTTTTAAATAAATACTCCCCAAAATTTTATAGGTTTAGTATACACTTCCACTATTTATAATGATTCTTCTTTTTTCAATGAAAGAAGTCTGTAATAAAAGTTTATTTAAGCTGTTAATACTGTGAGCTAGGAACTTTTTTGTTGTAGATTTCCAGCTATGAATCTGTCAAAATATCCCCGAGTAAACGAATGGACCTTAACACTTAATAACAGTGGTTACAGCTCTGTAAAATAAAACACATGGGACTGCTTAGACTATGTCAATATCCCATTATTCTTCACTACCGTACTTTCCCCAAGTTACAGATAAACTTATTAAACTATTTAAAAAGATATCAATCAGTTAAATAAGCAATACAAACGCAAAAACTGGATGGTTATTTAAGGGTAGATTAACCTCCCATCGCAGTGATATTAATTTATCTAAGCACACATGTACTCTGGCAGAACACGCTATCACTACTAGACATAAGGTCAATTATGAACCGGTTAAAATTCTTTGCAATGAAAAAAATTTCACTAAAACACAGTTTCTTGAAATGTGTTACATACTTAAACATCCGAATGCTCTCCATAAGAGAACTGACATTAGTAACTTAAGTCAAATATATCACTCATCACTCTTTAATCTTGCTGAACTGAATTATATTCCGATTCTTTATACAGGTTTTATTATCTGGCCTTTAATAATTTTTAGAGATTTCATATCTCAATGATTCCTTAAATAAATAATTAAGACGTTAATGAATAATAAATAAATAATTAATTAAATATTAACAAATTTACACTTGTTAATTGCATTTACATATAGTCTGGTTATGCAAAAATCATCGATTTAACGGCAAAATTTTTCGCAGATATCTGAAGCTTTTAAGACATAGGTGGGGGTTACTAGATGACGAATAGATGAAAAGGTACTCGTATTTTTACTTGCGTTTTTTTTAAACAATAATTTATGGTCACAATTTGATTTTTTGTCCATAAATTTTTTCCCTTATATTTTAAATAAACAATATTTATATCATTTTTTTATGTCAAATATATCTTTATTTTTACGTGTTTTCAATTAAAATTGATACATAATTTCCGGAGATATTTGCAAAAAGCAGTTTTTTTTGCACTAATTTATGTTTTATTAATTTTTTTATTAATAAAATAAAATGTTATTATATATATTATATATAATTATATATATATATATATATATATATATATATATATATATATATATATATATATAAATATATTAAATAAATGTGAAAATGATGTAAATCATTATTAATACTGCGACAGACTATTCCAGCCAAATTAAAAAAAAGTAAGTTTTTACGGTGATTTTCAAATGGACTCAATTTTTCCGAGGTTCCCAATATTTTCCGGCCAGTGAAAACTATGTAGTTATTCATATTTCGACGAGTTACGTCAGAATAAAAAAAAGAGGCTTCCAGCGGCAATGGAAGCCGAGATAATGTAAATTTTTCCTACGTGTTTCAATTTGAAGTTCCGATGTCGAAAACAAAAACGGAGCTGAAACAGTTATCCGCTCCACTTTCCTATGTCGATCTTTCGAAAGTACCTTCGTTTCGAAGGGCTGTAAGTTTCGAAAAATTGGATGAATTTTATAGCTATAAGTTTCAATATAAAGTTTAGATTTTCATTCAAATTTTGTGCAAATTTTACTTCTTAATGTTTATAAACAATGGAGATATGATGTTTTAAAAAATAGTCCCTAACTTAGTTCCTATTGGTCATAGAAGTTTTTTTTAATGTGAGTTTTTTTACTAGCTATCCAATGGTTGTACGTACAAGTCTGTAAAACCAGTAAAAAAACCCTTTTTCAAACGTTTATTTTGTAAATAATTTTGATGAAAACGTAATATGCATTTAACTTCTGAGATAGTTTAAGTCTTAAAGAATCCTATGAAATTTGCTAAATGTGTCTAGCATCATTCATAGGGCAAGTTCAATAGCTTAAATAATTAGCGTCAGGGATAAATAAATTAAATAACTTTTAAACTACTCGTATTTGACCGATCGGAAGGAAATTTCGCACAAATTTAAAAGACAGTAATTCCTCGATGTTCAAATGTATTAATAACATTTTATTTTGTTAATAAAAAAATTAATAAAACATATAAATTAGTGCAAAAAAACTGCTAATTGAAAAAACGGAAAAATAAAGATATTCTTGATATAGATATAAATATTGTTTATTTAAAATATAAGGAAAAAAACTTATAAAAATCAAATTGTGACCATAAATTATTGTTTAAAAAAACGCAAGGTAAAAATAAGAGTAACTTTTCATCTATTCGTCATCTAGTAACCCCCACCTATGTCTTAAAAGCTTCAGATATCTGCGAAACATTTTTCGATCTTTTTTTTTTAGCGAGACTGGGCTAATAGTTTGTTGGATATAGTGAACCACAGATAAACAATTATGATTTATTTATCTGAATTGTTAGTGCTCCATGCTAGCACTAGGTGTGTCGTCACATGTTAGTGCAAAGTTGAGATCCACATCAGTGCTAACTTTGGAACTTTGTTTGTCATTCATATTTTTTTTGCATTGTTACTTACCCTGAAGCTTTTTTAACATGTCTGTTTTTTGAACTCATTTTTAACTTTTACAAAAGTGACTTAGTTCTGTTTTTTTTTGATAACTCAAACTGAACGTTTTGTACTTTTTAATCTGTGTATATGGTTCATCAATTAAGCTATTTTCTTCACTTCCATCATATTATTGCTTAATATATTTTGTAAGGTAAACCACATGCAAATTTTTTTGTATCTATGGATGTTTGCTTATTTAAATAATTTTGTAGATGAACTGATGATGAGTATAAATTTAATACACGAAACGTCTTCAAAACAAGGATGAAGTAGCTTATATCCTTTGTTTACCTCTTTGGGCTTTGGGTATACCTTTAGGCCATAACTATCGCATATTTTTGATCATAACTTAACTCATACCTTAAGACCCAGTAATGATGTAGTTGCCTCTCACCACAACAGTCCTCTAAACGCAATTGGACTCCTGATGCACACTACTGCTGATACCTTGTCTCACCATATATTAAGGAACAAGAGATGAGAAATAATATATTAACAGTCTTGTATCATAACCACAATACAAACATTTTGCAAGAAAATAAAAATCATTACGCTAACATGGTTTCATTATTTTTTATGCTTATCATAGTTTTATTTGTTTTATTTGAATTATAACAAAATTAATTTATATATGATCTATATTAAATTATATTACCTGTTAGTCTAGCTAAAGGCTTTTTGTCTTTATCAGGATTCCAAAGAAATAATGTGAAATCATCAGAACCTGATACTAATCTTTCTCCAATAGATTCTGTAACTTCATAGTATCGTTTTAGGGCAAAGTCCTGAGATTTTTTCTTGTCTGGCATTAATGTGTCTTTATTAGAATCCTTAACGGGATCAAATGCTCCTGAAAAGTAAATGGTTTTTAATTTGTCATACAAAAATGAATATACCGTGTGTCCAATTAAGTAGGCATCATATGGGAAACTTTTTTATTCTTAGTTTTATAAAAAAAAAGTTATTTTTTATAAAATGTTCTGCATGATCTAAAACTTTTCACTAATTCATATTATCGAAAATTGTTATTGAGGAAAGTTGTTTGGAATTAAAAACTATGTTTTAATCCAAGATGCAATTATCAGATAATACATTTTTTTACTTATACAAGGTACATCAAAAAACATCATATCGTGAAAAATAAAGGTACTTTACTCTTCAAGAATTCTTATTTTTTGACATAACTCCTATAAAATTGATAAAATTTCATATCTGATGGTTGTGTCTTAGGTTTTAGACAATGCAGAGCTTTTTATGAAGAATAACATTTTTTCGTAAAATTAATAATAAAAGAGTTATCATATTTTAAATAAATAAAAATGATATTCAGTATCTGTAATATTTTTTTTAATTAGAAAGATGTAATTGCATATTAAAACATAATTTTTAATTCGAAACAACTTTTCATAATAACAAATCTTCGATATTGTGAAGTATAAAGGTACTTTACTCTTGACTTAAATTCATATTTTTTGACAAACCTCGTAAAAAATTGATATCTCATGGTTGTGTTTTAAGTTTTAGATCATGCAGAATTTTTTATAAAGGATAACTTTTTCATAAAACTAAGAATAAAAAAGTTTCCCATATGATGCAGACTTAGTACACACAATTAGGTAGGATTATAAAAGCTAAAACACAGTTCTTTTTGATAGTTTTTGATAACATAAATGTTCAGTAAGATTTATCACACTGACCATCTACTTTAAATATGGAAATTACTAACCTTTCCCTATTCCATTTTTAAATCGCTCTTGTAAACAAATATTCAGTATGAAGTCACATTTAAATTATTCTAATTTGACTGAATATCATTTGAATTACTTAATGCTTAGTGTATTTTAAGTTGAGTTTAAATAATTTTTTTATGTTTAAAGAGATAAGAGCTATTGGGAAGTTTATAAATTAATTTGCACTGTCGCAAAATGCTAAATAAAGGATAAAGAAGAAATATATCTCTAATGTTCTACTGATTCTGGATATAAAGAATAATTTTCTTTTTCCAAAGAAAGATGTTGACCACAGCAATGAATTTAGATGTACAGGTATGGAAAAAAATTATCTGACTATAGGGCATTAAGACAATGCAACGAACCGAACAAAAATATTACAGACTTGTATGTCAGAGACAGAGGGCAGTCTTGTCTGTACATTGTTGCCGAAAGAAAGTTTATTGTTTAGATAGTCCGGGGAAGTTTTTCAATGATGTGATTACAGGATTTGTGTGTGTTTGTTTTATTGGCACTGGTTTTGACAACCAACTGGCCAGTCAATTTGTTTTGAGTTCTCTCTTTACACAAGATATTGTTAGTATTTAAATTTAAAACTATTGTATTGACAGTTAAAGCAGGTTCAGATCTTAGATTAAATCAACAGTTCTCTAATCTAAATTCATAAAAAATAATCCAAATCCCATCATGTCCTCACAAAACACCATCTGTCGTTCATAATCAGTAGGGAAAATTTCCCGATTTTTGGAAATTTGTAGCAATGGTACTTGCTTCTTTTTAAAATATTTCGTAGAGTTCTAGCACTAATACCAGTTTCTCTTGGAATTGGGGTGCTGTTACAAGGAAAATTGATTTCAGCTAGACTACATAAGGCAGTTTCACGCTGTTACCGTTCTTCATTAATTGCACGAGCAGGTTGATTTTCATCTTCATCACTATCCATGCATTTTCTACAATTCTTGAATCAACCAGTTTTTTCAAATTTAAAAATAATGTGAATTGTAGATTTTGTTGGTACAGGGCCTTCAAATGAAAACGAAAACCTACCGATTATATCGTCGCCACTACTTCCAGAATATGGAAAGATAATAATTTGAATTTTATGTTTAGTTATAAAGGGTACCATTTTCCTAACTTGAAATATCAATTTTTTTATTCTGTTTTTTTTTTTACAAATAAAACCAGAATTATTACTAATGAAAAAATAAACGTATATTTAATGTTTCCGTTATCAAAACTGAATTTCACTTTGACAAAACTAGAATTCAATCTAATGGGTGTTAAAAGCAAGCTTGTATGTCGGTACTAATTTCATACTATATTCAGTCTCTCTGTGTTAGCAGAACAACAACAGTTCATGCTGTTCTTTTCGCATTAATTATGTGTGCTATATGCAGTTTTTCAGATTACCATAACTGTATAATATAAATATAACCTATAATCTTTTTTTTATAATCCGTTCTTGTATTTCCTTTTCAATGCGGCCACTATAATTTATTGCTATAAAATGAAAAAGACAGTAAAGATTTGATTTCACGCACAAAGCGTCTATGTATCTGTTGATACGTATTTCGACTTAATAAGTCTCATCACAACAGTTATTCATAGGCGTTCTCAACGTGAAAAATAAATCTTTTCTGTCTTAAGAAGCAACAATAAAATGGCTTCGTTATGGACGCAATAGCGACATCTGATAGAAAAATCGGTAAAATAGTTTCGAAACAAATTCAGATGTCTGCTTTAATCTGAACCTTCTAAAAATTGCAAGGTATAACAGACGTTGATAAAGATGTTAATAGAGACATGGGGAATCTAAAATTTGCATTCTACGACATGTCTATCAACTAAGCAGAAATCCTTAACGAATTTGTTTCTTGTACTCATACAGAGTATATCCGAATAAAATGAAAAAGACAGTAAAGATTTGATTTCACGCACAAAGCGTCTATGTATCTGTTGATACGTATTTCGACTTAATAAGTCTCATCAGAACAGTTATTCATAGGCGTTCTCAACGTGAAAAAAAATCTTTTCTGTCTTAAGAAGCAACAATAAAATGGCTTCGGCTAAAATAAAAATCGGTAAAATAGTTTCGAAACAAATTCAGATTTCTGCTTTAATATTTTTAAACAGTAGCTGAGAAAGACACCATCATCTCTGTCATAATTCTTTTATTACTAGGAATTCTTCTGATATGATATTTCCTACTTTAATTTTTGATGTGAATTGTTGTAAAGTTGCTTTACTACTGCAATGATTCTATTATTTATTGGAGAATTTTTCAGATCTTGTCATAGTTTTTGTCTTGTACAGTGTATGATTGCATAAATCTCTGCCTAGAATACAGAGGTATATTCCCATAGTGGAATGGAAATGTGTAAATTTCCACCACTACTGAATATTCCTGCACCCAAGTTCTCTGTGTACCAGGTATAATCCTGCAGTCTGAATGTTCACCTGGAAAGGTAGCATAGGCCTGTATCTGGATACCATATGATCAGAAATCATCATCTATTTAATATCCCTTTGAAGTTTTTGCAACTTGCTTAGCTTGAGAAAGACACTTTTTTCTGCACCATACCACTGATGTATATGTAATTGTTGGTTTTACCACCATTTTATAAATCCAATATAGCATGTCTGGTTTTAAACTCCACATTTTTCTATGAGTTCATCTGACTAACATACTATCTGCTGATTCCAAGTAAGTGCCATAAGTATAATATTACCCCAAGATACTTCATTCACCAGATTTAGATTTGTACCATTCAGCTTTAGATAACCTAATCCCTCTAAATTGTTTAATGTAATAATTAATAAGGCATTGAAGTCCATTCTGTAACCACAGTCAGAATTTGTTGCATTCTACCTCTCTACAACCTGGGTACAATAATAATCTATCGTCAGTATGGACCTTACGTGAAATGGGAGCGAGAAACACCTCTTTAAAAAGAGAGAGGTATATTAGGTCCGCCCTTTATATTGTCGAAAATGCATTAGTGGAAAAATAACTTCTAACAGAAGAGGGGAAGTTCAATGTTGCCAAACTTATTGGTTTTATTTGACCTGTTGTCTTTTTAGCATTTGAACAATGTTCTAAGATAATCAAATTTGGGTGAATTGATTTAAATGGCAGCTTACTGTTTTTTATTCGGAATATGCCACAATTTTACTTTACAATAAGTTTAATTTATTTAACATTTTGATTTCCACTTCGGAAATCGTTTTATATAAATAAAATTTATTAATATTTAAAATGTTTTATTTCTGTAATAAATTAGCAATAAGTTATAGTCTTCATCCGGACTTCGGCCTTATAAAATGGATATGCTAACTTTACAGATCTACCAAATTGTAACGAACAGTAACCAAATCTGTTATACAAAGCATTTCTCATAGCGTTGAGTTCATCTGCCGACATGTTTTGGCTAAGTAGGATTACCTTTTCCTTCAGTTCCTCCAAGTTGGTGGCTTGTTCGAACTCATGCCTGTACAATTTCGTTTTTTAGCATCCCCCAAAAATTAAAAATCTATAGGAGCTAAGTCGGGTGACCGAGAGGGCCATTTTATTGTACCGTCTGTACAAATGACACGTTCAGCAAAAATTAACGCTAAATAGTCTCTAACAATTTTTGCATTATGTGCAGGACAGCCGTCTTGTTGAAACCAAATTTCGTTGAGGTTAATTTGAAGACGTTGAAGTGCAGGAATAATTTGATTTTGCAGTAATTGGAGATATTTGACTGCATTTAAATTACCTTCAATGAAAAAAGAACAAATAATATGGTCTCCCAAAATTCCAGTCCAAACATTCAACTTTTGTGGATACTGCGTACGCACAGACACACTCAAATGCTTATTCTCCTGAGACTAATAACGTACAACGGATGAATTATGTTTCTTGTGAATTGTGAAGGAGGACTCATCTGTAAACAAAATATTTTTCAAAAAATTATTATTTGCATGGCATCTCTTCATCATATTTTTACAAAATTGCATCCGTTTACATTGATTATCAGGAAATATTTCTTGAGTTGTCTGCACTTTATAACAATGGTAGTTGTTTCTTTTCAAAATATTCCTCACTGTTTTTGCATTCAAATCAACTTCATGGGCAATTTATTTACTTAAACACGACGTCGCTTCAGCCAATGCACAAACTTGAATTTCTCGTTCTTGAGAAATTTTCTTTTTGGGATGTTGATCTGATGGGCAGCAAGGTTTTTTAAATCTGCCATTACTACATCCAAACTTTTCAAATTGATGAATAATGCCCAATACAGTTTTTTCTATAGGTATTGGCCTATTTTCAAAAGTCATAATAAATAAATTAATAGTTTCTTGTACTGAATTGCCCCAAAGTACCATTTTATTATTTGTACCCGTTCTTCTGTTGTATAAACAGTCGGCATATCAAATTTTTATCTTCACACTTACGCGGTTACCTCCAAAAAGAAATACATAGCATAGCGTTCGCCTGTCTCGTATGCAGTTTACCATTGAAAAGAACGGACTAATGGCGATGTTGCCAAAATTATCTTGTTTTATTGGAAAATTTAATTACAATTTCGTTAAATAAAAATGCGAATCTGTAAATTTCTCATGGATTTAAGAAATTTTGTACCAGTATTTGTGTCAATTAGTGTTTCATTTTTAATATCATTATCCACTTTTGAATGGCAATATAACAGTGCCACTGATCGCCAATTTTTTTAATCAATTCAATGTTTTAATTCAAATATAAGGCAACTCTGCAGCTGTTTCTTACGTATAAGCTGGATCGGAAATAATCATCTGGCTTTCACTAATGGGCGTGCATGCGGAATTTGGAGGGGAGACCAAGGGGAAATACGATTGTTATCTTTTTTTATTCGCTGAAAATATGATTTTATATCTGTGTTGGATATCCTGTTAAATTCTACTATACTGACCATAAACTTTTACCTACATCGTATATTAAATTTGCTGTGAGCTAACATCTATCACTACTGAGTCCAGCTATCAGTCCATCCATGACCAGATTCCACAAGAGAAAAGATAAGACTCCCCTGTGGATAGACTCGGGCTACCTGTGCTGACACTATATCCCCCAATAAAGATGCATTTATCACACAGCTCAGCATGCGTCTAGTCATCTACAGCTTGTTTTGTCTATTCCTTTCAGATGAATCATCCTTGTGATTGCTTCATAGAAGATTTTATAGAATGCTAACTCTATATGGAGAAATGCACCCAGCCTCACTTCTTGGTTTTAGAATGCAGTGCTGTTTCTGTAGAGAGTCCTGCTCTATATGCATACTGTGGCTGATGTATTGGACTTTCTACCAATACATCATCCCTTTTCGTATGTACCCAGTCCTAACTTAGCCTGTAGTATCACCCAATTTGTTGTACAGGACTTCATTTCCTTTCTGTAGAAGTATTAGATAAATCCCATCCAAACCCAATGATTTATATTGCTCAAATGATTTATTGTAATTTGATTTTGTCCTGATTTACCACTTCTTTTACCATACAGCAGTTTCCCCTAAAAACAGAAGTTATGGTCTCCAGTCGAGTATGGTGTCATGTGTCTAGTAGTATCAGTTTTCTTTTAGACTCAGAAAAGTGTACCACTGAAAAGTTCTTTCAACATATTATAATCAAATGGGGAAGTTAAAGCAAAAAAAAATAAATTCCACTTACTTACCTATCCTTAAAATGTAGTCAGTATTTAAAGCTAATGTATTGACCCAATGAGCATGTCCTTCTAATGTCCTACACAGTACACCATCTTTGGCTCTCCATACTTTAACTGTCCTATCTTGCGAGGCTGAATAAATGAGACCTGCCCCACCCCATTTCACCATTGTTACACTCTTTGTATGACCAGATATACAGAACAAAGTATTGCTAAGTACAGTATCCCATATCCTTACATCTCCATCTTTTGAAGAACTTGCCAAATATCTAAAATATATATGAATTAAAAATTATTATTTCTTTTATTTAATGCATTATGTCAGAAAGGTTGGCGTTAAAGATACATTAAAAAACTTCCTATATCTTACTATATATAGATGTTACCTATTATCATTTTTTCTAGCCTAATCTATTTTAATTTATCAACATATAATTACTCTTAAAGCATAGTAACAAATACAAATATTGTTCTGAAGCTATTTTCTTATGGCGTTTTACTACAATTTGCTATTTTTATTGAAAATACACTACAATTTTGATTTAAAAAAGTTTATTTTGATGTTTCGATTTCCTTTTCGGAAATTGAGAAAAAAAATTACTTTGAGAATGGAAATTGAAATAAACTTATTTTAACACCTTAAGCCTCAAAGCATTGATATGCTCCTTTCATCTAAGACCAAACGTACTGTGGCTATGTTTAAACACAATAATACTGTGGGCCAAACCATGGTCCAAAGTGAAAACATGCTGTGTACCAGTCTGGTGCAAATTAGGCTAAATGTGTAAGGTAAAATTGAGGCTTATTCCCAATACAAATAGTAAAAAACGCTTGGTATTGCTATTAATTGACATGCTATCAATCTACAGTCACTTTACACTAAATATACAGGTATGGAAAAAAAATTTCTGATATAGGGCATTATGACAACACAACAAACTAAGAAAAAATATTATATAGACTTGTATGTTTGAGAGAATAACATGTAACCACAAACAATTTATTCTAAAAAATAACAATTTTATAATTTTGATTAAAACTATTTTATTATTTTGGGTGTTAGGCTTTGAAAGGCCTGAATAATTTTTTGACATAATTTCCGGCACATTCAATTTCCGGCAATTTTTGACGTCTAAATTTCCGGCACATTCATGCTCATGCCAGTAAATTTATTGGTTCACATAACCCAATCAATCAGAAAGAGTTCAAAGGTGCAAAATCAGGAGAGCGAGTTGGCATCTTTATGGTACCTTTTGTACTAATAACTCTATCCAGAAAAGTAAGGTTTAAAAAATTGAACTCCTCCAGTGCATTGTGAGCTGGACAGCCCTCTTGCTGCAACCAAATTTCATCCATATTAATAGGTAATGCTCGAACTGCTGGAATTATGTAATTTCTCACGAGATCTAGGTATTTACGATGACACAAAGTGCCCACAATAAAAAAAGAATACCCTAAAAATACCAGCCCAGACATTGACATTTTGATGGTTTTGTGTTTTGTAAGGAACACTTATGTGGCTATTTTCTGTAGAGTACCCCACGGTAACAGACGGATTGTGATTACCAGTTAAAGAAAAAGAAGACTCATCAATAAACAAGATTTTTTCATGAAATCTTCGTCATGATTAGTGTGTTCCATCATGTCGTCACAAAATACCATCTGTTATCCATAATCAACAAGAGAAATTTCCTGTTTCTTGCAATTTCTAGCAATAGTACTTGTTTCTTGTTAAAATATTTCGTACAGTTCTAGCATTAATACCAACTTTTCTTGAAATTAGGATGCTGTCACAAGGAAAATTGATTTCAGTCAATTTCAGTCTACTGCATATCGTCGGCTTAAGATGCAAATGGCCTAACTCCAAAAATTTAAATTATTCAGGAGATGCAAAAACTTGTCAGAATTAGAAAATATAATAAAACAAGGTAAGTTTCCAAAATATTTTATTTTGTTTAATGCTACAACATAGAAAATACTTGCTCTTGTCAAAAATAGGCTTTATTCTTGAAAAATTGGGAGTTAGGTAATAGGCGTTCCCTGAGCATGGGTTGGCATCAGGAGATAGGCAATAATCTAATTAATTGTGCAACTTAAGTATAAAAAAAATTTAAAGACGGCAACACAAGACAAAAGACAAAAAGAAAGAGGCATTTTACAAATGTGGTAAGTTATCATAAAAAAAATGAAAGTCCTTAGGAATTGACGATTTAAGGTCCATTAAGTGTTGACATTTTTCCGATTTAATTGGTATTGGAGTCGGATACATTAACGGCAACTCTTCTAAATTCCAGATTTTTTTATCTTTTTTCGTGATTCTGTAAGGCAAAGGCATCCATTCTTCTGTATGCCTGATTTTAAAGAGAATTCCGTGTTCATTATACTGAAGTGCTCTAATGTTTGTTACAGTAGGATCACCTGACGATCTACCAGGACGGATGGAACTAATGTATTGAACTTCTTGAAAGTTTTTGAAATATGTATGATCCAAGTACTCCACCACGTAGGGTTTCGGATTTATACGAGCAGTTTGACAAATATTGACATAGTCTGCTGGGACATTTATGACTCGGTTTTTTAGTTTTCGCTCGATTGTGGAGTGCATTGAATCGCACTCCATTTGCGTATGCCCTTTTTCTAAAAATTTTTGCTCAATTGTAATCCCATGCTTTTGTGCAAAGTTGAAAAGTGCATTGGCAAGAATTGCATTTCTGTTTTGTCCAGTGTAACCATCACTGGACAAAATGACTTTACTAGTAGAGTTTTTTTGGGGTATAATATTAGTCTCTAAAAACTTGTAAATGATGGTAGCAAATGTGTTGGCAGTTAGTCCAGCATGACCCTCATGCCAAAGGAAACAATATCCATCCAAGGATTTAATGTCCATAATTGTAAAATTATGGACTATTAATTTTGTTTCATAATATAGAGCGCTGACATTAGATTTTGGACTCAGTAGAACTGATTGCAAATCCATTGAAAAAACTTTTACATCTTCTTTTGTTTTGTCAACCTCTTTTTCCTTTCGTGCCTCCTCCTTTTTCTTCTGATGTTCTTGATAGGTAGCTTCGTCAATATTACCAGTCTTGTAACCTACACACGTATCACATTCGTCCTTTTTAGGTGAAAAAAGTGCTAAATTAAAATCGTCGAAACTGTTATTAAATGCTGCAATAGATAGCGGTTGTGAATCGTTTTTTGTACACCAGTCATTCTTATAAAACCGGTATAATTCCATTTTTGTTTGCCAAGATCTTTCAAGATATAATTTCTTTGTGCTCTTTCGACAATAATGTGACTCTAGTTTTGGAAGAACTGTAAAGAAATTGCACAAATTTTCTTTTTGTTTGTCGATTTTCGCTTTTCTAGGAATAACTATTTGGGAGGAATTATTATCACGCGTATCATTAAGGTCATCATCCACCAAATCATTTGCAGTGTGTTGTGATTTATTTTTTTCAATCAACCAATGTGCAACAGTTCTTGGTGCAACTGAAAGAGTATTGCAAAACATTGTTTTGCACACTCTTATCTTGGATGTTGTTTGAAGAAAATATATATATAGGAAAATTCCCTTCTTGACTCGTTCTCTTTTTTTCGATCCCTAGCTCTTGAAGTACTTTTCTTTTCAACCAGCGTCCTTAGAAACAATTGTTTTTCGTTCCACAAAAAATTCCAAAATCTTGTAAAAATTTCTGTTCTTTGATCTTCTGTTATCTCATTGCACTTCATTACTGATTTCCCATTATTCATTACTGATTTACCACTGCATTTGCATCTCGGTCCTATAGCTTTTGCTTTTTTTTTAATATCATAATTCCATTTTTCTTCTTGCTTTTGTTTTCCAAAATATTCCTTTCCTTCTTGTCTCAAAATCTTATATTTATTTTTCTTCCATTCCTTTTGATCTACATGACGTCTCTTTCTGCGTGTCCGTGAAGGGGTTTGCATTGGAGTGTTATTTTGTAGCTCTTCTAGTACTTCATTTTCATTTTCACTTGAACTTGTTTCATTTTCACTGGGTTCATAAGATTTATCTGAACGACTAGAAGAAGCTTCAATAACTTCTTCTTCCAAAATGGAGGTTGGCACTTCTTCACCATGAATTGATTCTGGAACGAAATTCTGACGATCTTCTGGTTCAATGTTGATTTCATCTTCAGGAAAATTTGAGGAGATAAAATCCAGGTTAGCAACTTTTTCTTCAGCTAGGGTGAGTAAATCATCATCAGTAATTAAATTGTCGTCAGCTAATAAGTGGTGATTAGATGCTGAGGAGCTTGCTAGATTAGTACTATCAGTTAAGAGTGTAGATAAATCCTTATCTTGATCAAAAGTATCACAAAATGTTAACAAATCTCTTGTTACATCGCTTTCGGCATCGCTTTGTCTGTTGGGCTTTTCCTGGATGTTTTGCTTAGCCAATAAAAGCATTTTCATCGCACGGGATTGCGGATTCATTCTGAAATATACAGCGTTAATTAGAAAGTATACTTTTATGTACCTAGCTAAGCAAAAATTCAGAATGTTATTATAGGGAAAAAAATATTAAAGGTAGGTACCTATGTGGTTTATCATCGAAACTATAATGGCTTATCTCCTATCCAAACTAAGTAAATATAAAATGAAAATTGCCTAACTCCCAACACGATATTTTAACATCAGATTTACCCAAGAATGCACAAAAATTAAATACTAAATTTATATTCTCTAGATAATTTGAACGTCAAAGGTAATTAAAGCATTAAAAAATTATTGATACTTACCTCAGATATTGTTTTATGCACATAAAATTAAGAACAACAACGTTTCACCTGTTATTACCATTACACACTGGGAGTTAGGCCAACTGCGTATTGTTGAAAATCAAGCCGGAGATAGGCGAGTTTGAGCAGCATTTTTGACATTTCGGTTGTTAGGCGTATTTAAGTCGACGCGGTTAATTTTTATGAACCCAACCAACCTAAAATGTTAATTTGAGCTAAAAGTGGAGTTAGGCCATTTGCATCTTAAGCCGACGATATGGCAGTTTCATGCTGTTCCCATTCTTCATTAATTGCAAGAGCATGTTGATTTTCATCTTTATCACTACCTATGCATTTTCTACATTGTATCACTATGTATTTTCTACAATTCTTGAACCAACCAGTTTTTCAAATTTAAAAATAATGTTGTGAATTGTAGATTTTGTTGGTACAGGATATTCGATGAAAACCAAAAATCTACTGATTATATCATCAGCACTAATTCCAGAATATGGAAAGTTATAATGATTTGAATTTTATGTTTAGTTGTAAAGGTTACCATTTTCATAACTTGAAATATCAATTTCTTTATTCTGTTTTTTTTGCACATAAAACCAGAATTATTACTAATGAAAAAATAAACATATCTTTGACTTTTCCATTATTAAAACTGAATGTCACTTTGACAAAACTAGAATTGAATCTAATGGGTGTTAGAAACAAGCTCATGTGAAGGTACTAATTTCATACTAAATTTGGTTTCTCTCTGTTAGGAGAACAACCTCAGACTATTCTTTAGCACAAATTATGCATGGTATATGCAGTTTTCAGATTACCAGAACTATATAACGCTTTTATAATCCATTTTATATGCTTTGTAGTAATAAGTATGTAGTACACCCAGGAAGTATATGTTGTTTATAGATTAATTCTAAACATAAGTTGCAACTTAGAATATCAAGAAGTAAATAACAAGGCACTTCCTAATAAATTAGTATAAATTGTAAGGATAATAAGATATTTAAGTCATAGATATATCTTGAAATTGGAGCAAGTTTGTGATTACATAAAATGATGTAAAGTGTGTGAAAGAAAATAAGGTTATTTACATTGTCACTTTTATTATAAACTTGTTTTTGTTCTGCATCGACTATTTAGCTAATTAATTGTATGAGACAACAAATCCCAGTTAGCATCTTCAAATTTCCTGGATCAAGTTACAAGACAAGTGCAAATGTTAAATAACTACCATTAAACTCCAATTTCACTTACCTACATTCAGGGTTTTTATGATAAGGTTCCCAGCTTAAACTAGTAATCCACTGTTTATGTCCAGTTAAAGTTTTACCAATTTGCTTTCCTGTAAAAGGATCCCACACAATAACTTTCCCATCCTTACAAGCAGAAGCCAATTTAGTACTATCAGGAGACCATGCTATACACAATACCCAATTTTTATGACCTTCACAAGTATATAAAGGAGTTTGAGTATCAACATCCCAAAACCTGACTGTTGTATCACCAGATCCACTTGCTAAATGTTTACCATCTGGACTAAAACTAACTGAAATAACTGCTTCTGCATGACCTGGTATTGAACTAGTACACCTTGTTACCGGGCGTACCCTAAATACAGCTTGTTGTTGATAAATAATATCTACAACACCTTCTGTATTTAATTCAGTTATATTTAATGATTTTTCCAAACTATGGGTTATTTCGTTTTCATTAACATAAAATAAGTATGGTACTGGTTCTTCCTGTTTTAACAAAGCATTACAAATTAACGTGAGCTGCTGTAAGGAACAGTCTATGGGTAGATCCATCATGTCACCGGCAACTTCTCCATTTTCCGATTTAAAACAACATAATAGACGCTTCTTTTCTGTTACAGCTTCGCCTTCGTTTTCCATTGTTAAATTATTTTAATTTTAAAATTACAAACACAATTTTCTTCTATTGGTATTTAAGATCTAAGATTTAAACACAAAACAACATAACCTCAAACTGTCAAATTTAAACCACGTGCGTTTATTTCATCCCTCCCATCAAGTGAATCACAATCACCAGCCACCAGTGACCATAGCGAGTGACTCACTGCCATTCAACGTACAATGTAATGTTTCTTCTTTATTATATCATCGAAATTAACTGAAATATAATTAAAAATTTTGCTAGTACGGTTATTATGTATACGAACATATGTATAAGGCCCAAAATTAAAGTATAACTGCTATAATTATGTTAAATTTATAAAATCTTTCCGCTTAGTAGAATAAATTAATGTATGTATAATAAGTTGCATACTCATATGTGAATATACACGAGTAGATGAAATGTTACTCAACTTCAACTAATCAACTCGTGATAATTCGGTTAGTAATGTGTTAAGGTTTGTAATTTCTGAGATTTTTTTGAAATTATTTTATGAAATTTTCTGACTGCCTAAGTTTGTTATAAATTAAGTCAAAAAGTGTCTCTCTAACTAAGAAGATTGTTTGACATACAATATTTGAGGTTACAAACATACTGACGTTTACTCAAGGACAAGACTAATATATATAAAATATATAATTTTTCAAAAATTATATAACTTTATGTTATGATGTGATAATAGGTGCGATTAAAATTTATCGCTTAATGGGTACTTAACTAGAAATGTTTCAAATTCAGAAAAAAGTAAGTTGCATTAAAATTTGCAAATGTTTATATATGTTCACATCCTTTTTATTTTGTTTCAGGATTATAAAAATGTTAAAATTAACTTTATTAAAAAACACACTTTTAGTTAACGAAAAATATGCAGCTAGTTTAATTCAGAAGCTCAATTATTCCTTAAAAGTAGATCATGAGGTTTTAGTGGAAGGTCCTATTCAGTTGTTAGAGGAGAAAATAAAGTCAAAAGAACTACAGAATGATCCAGTACAAAGGAGAATAGCATATCAACTTCAAAATTTGTATAAAAATATCAATGGCTATGAACCACCTACTGGAGCCAACATTTTTAGTAAATGGTTTGGTGGGAGTAAAAAAGAAGCTCCAAAGGGATTATATATTTATGGAGCAGTTGGAGGCGGTAAAACAATGTTAATGGATTTATTCTTTGATAGTTGTACAATAGAACAAAAAACTAGAGTGCATTTTAATGCCTTTATGGTAGAAGTTCATAGAAAAATGCATGAATTAAAACAAGAAATAGTGGTAGATTATACACAAAGAAAACCAAAACCTTTTGATCCCATTCCACCAGTTGCTGACAAAATTATACAGAAGTCCTGGTTGATATGTTTTGATGAATTTCAGGTGAGCATTTTATTTTTATAATTAGAAGAACTATCTGCTATTTAATGTAAAGAAAACTTGTTTCAACAAGCACAAGTTGCACACTTGAAAAATTGTTACCTGCTACTTAAATAGTTACATAATATCAAAATCTAATATGACTGGATTAAATAATAAATAAATCTATTTGAATATTATTACAAGTTGATAACAAAATGCACTTGTTATGATATTGAGCCCTAGCTGACTTGGTATGCTGGAGTATCTCACAAAAATTTTCATACACATCTTGTTGATTAGAGTAGTACAGCTTTCTACATGGTCTTATAGATATGTTCATTCAATTTGCTTTTTTATGTTTTCTAGGAGGTTCTGTGAAATGACTCCAATAGAATAGAGAATAATACTTTCCATTCTTGATTGTCTTCTTATTTGAATTTCCAGATCTTTGTATTTGGCGATCTTTTCATTGTATATAACATGCAGATTATTGTTTTGTTTTTAGGTATCGCCACATCAATGAGTGTTGTTTGTCTAGTTACTTTATGAACTAATACGATTTCTGGTCTATTATGTGCTACTGTTTGATTTGTGAGTACAGTTTAGTCCCAATATTGCTGGATGCATTCTCAAACATACTCTCTGGAACATATTGATAATATGGGAGATGGTTGGATTGGTCAGTTCCCAGTTTGATAACTATCTCCTAAGGAATGATCTTTACCAGTTAACTGGAAAAAACAAGCAAAACCTTGCAATATCTAATCCTTAAAAGTTTTGCTCATAAAAAAGATCTGCCATAATTAGTCCTGTTGTTTTAGTCCTTCTTTAATTTAAATAAATTTTATTACAATTATTAAAAATTATATTGTATGAGTGATGCAATAAAATTATCACCTGAATTTAAAAGAAGCAACAAAATAAAAAATTAAATTAAATTAAAATTTGTAGGTACTTTAGTTTTTACAACTACTAAAAGCTTTTTAATTTAGATTAAACTAAAAAGAAAAAGATATTTTGTGTAAACAAACACATCTGAGAGCTAAACTGTTGTCAAACTCGATTGGATGATACTGTGCAAGACCAGTGCAAGGATTGTAGATAGTCGCCCTCTTAGAAACAGGTGTAGATTTATCTACTCTAGTGTTACACTTTTTTTGCTACACTTTTCAAGGAAACAGAGTGATGTAACACTACACCTTGCAAAGGAACAATTTAGTGTAGCACTTGTATTTTTTTAGAACTACCTGCAAATCACTAGAAAAACTTATGCACATTGTAGTTTGGAGTTTAGATAACTAAACCATAATCAAGCTGTGGATCTAACCAGTCTAGCAAATGTATCTACACAATTTTAGTGTAGAAGTTCTTACTGGTACAGCTGATCAATATAACTAGAAACATTTAATTGATAATCAATCAGATTTCCCAAATCTGACTTTCCTCGATTTAGAAGTATTGTCCATTAATAGAGTAAAAATATTGAATTAATTGTTTTTTTTTTCTATGAACAAGCAAAGTAGTTATAGCCACCTACCTACCTACCTACCCTGAAACCATTCTGCTCATCCATAACGATTTCTTTGCAGTACCAATTGATTATACAGTAAACTGTCACATACTGTAAAGATTGAAGACTATATAATAGAAACTTAATTATAAAAATTAATCTAGGACTACTAGGTTTATAAAAATTAAGCTAGGAGGACTAGCTGACTAGGAGCTCTGTGTTCAAGAGCCATGGCCTCACCCTAGAAATAAAAATCAGGCTCCTTAAATATTACATGTACTCAGTGCACGGAGTAGAAACGTGGACATTGAAGGCGGAAACTCTAAACTTGAGGCTTGTGAGCTATGAGTTATACAGAAGGATCCTGAACATGCCCTAGAAACTTATATGGATGACCTCGGAACATTTCCCATCACTTTGACCCCAGTCAGATCATCATCATCTTTGGCTCTACAACCCTGTGTGGATCTTGGTCTGTTCAAGAATTAGTCTCCATTCCCCCTATCTTTCACCCTGGCTTTCCAATTTGTGACCCCTGGATTCCTCAAGTCATCTTCGACTTGAGTTTTAAATCCAGATCTTGGCCTGCCTCTCTTCCTGGTTCCTACTGGCTCTTGATATAATATCTGTTTTTGGGGGTCTCCAGTGTCCATTCTTTCAAGGTGTCCTAGCCACCTTAGTCTATTAATTTTAATAGACCAGATGATGTTGCATTTTTCATAGCATTGATACAACTCAAAATTGTAGCGCCTGCGCCATATCCCGCTTTCTTGTACTCCTCCGTATATGTTCCTAAGTATTCTTCTTTCAAAGTCGCCTAACAGTTCTTCGTCGCTTTTTACCATAGGCCATGTCTCTGACGTGTATGTCAGGAGCCCTGTCAGATAATAAAGATAAATGACAGCCTATCTCGCTCACGAAGACTTTAACCAATCATTTATTTTAACACAATCTTGGGGTGTCAAAAATAAAATAATCAAATGAAGCTTAATTCCGCAATGTATATTGTGTCAAAAGTAATGACAGATCTTCTGTTGCTTTACAGCTGATTGTGGGAAATAATTTTTGTGTTGTGCTAGTAAAAACATGGTGAATTATTGTTTTGTACCGTGTACAAATCATGGAAAAATTACAAAAATGCATAGAATTCCATGGATGATAATAGTAACTTGTCACTGAAACTCAAACTATTTTGTTGTTCTAAATTAATGAACAATAATATTTTATTGATACAATTTTTATATATTGCATTTAGCACATGTTGCTCAAGCAATTTTTCAATGAACTTTTTCAGGTTGTAATTAGGTACAATGTTATAAATATTAGTCAGGAGATCCTGTGGTTTATGATATCATATACCACTGTGAAGTTTACCAGACCTACCCCCACTACCTCTCTTTGCACAAAATATTCCTCTATCAATTCTGTGAGATTCAGTATTTAGCCCGTGCAGGATGGCCTGGTATAAACCTGCTAGTTTTCTTGAATTATTTGTGCATTAAAGTGTTCCTGGATACGGTTGACAATAAGGTGTATATATTAAAAGTAAAGTTCAAAATATATAAAACCATCATATGATCAATAGTAATATATGCCGTAGAAACATGGATCATGACAGAAAAAATAATAAAGATTATTAATACTTTTGAAATAAAGATATAAGGACCCATTTGCGACATGTGGAAAATAAGGTTCAGCCACTAGTTATAGGAATATTATGAAGAACCCTATATAGCAAATTATGCAAAATTACATAGATTGCACTGAGCAAGGGTACTTATAAGAATGGACAATAACAGAACACCAAGTAGAAAACTTAGTGGGACTATGGTGGGACGTCAGCCAGTAGGAAGACCAAGATAGAGGAGTATAGACGAAGTGGGAACCGATGCTAGAGATGTTAAGGGTGGATAACGAGTAGAGCAGCCAAGGAAAGGTAGTTTTGGAGGGGGATGCTGGAGGGTCCAGGGCCCGACTTGGGCTGTAGCTCCATAGGAGATAGAGATCATGTATACAGGTGACATAGCAGTAATATCGAAAAGATGCTATTTTATAGCTTAGGGTCTTTCGCTGAGTTTATAAGGGCTATGACTTTCGATTTGTGTCTCAATTTTGGAATTTGACACGAGTTATAGTCGTTGACCCCATAAGCCAATACCCTAAATCCGATGCGTCAGCACCTGAACTATGATCGACCTGAATATAAAAGTGCAACTTGCGAATTATTGTTTTATTTTCCAATGTGTAATGTATTTCATTTTAATTAATTATTATTCAGTCTGATTTGAAACTTTGTACAGTGAAGTCTGATTTTAATATTGTAACTTTAAGAACGCAATAAAGTTCTCTCGCATTTGTAAATTAAATAATTATTTTTTAAAAATCGTCCCTGAAGGGCAGAAACTATCAGTCACGTCGATCGGCAGTTGTTGGGTAATTTATTTATCACTCCAGGTAATTTTCCATTTTTCATAGTATCCATTGCTTTTTGTGAACTCTGCGATGTTGAAGGAATTTCTCTACAAGTAAAAACTCACTAACTATAATTAATTTTTTTTAATTGTTTTTTAGAATATAATATCTAAGTATGTATGTATTTTTAAGGTAACTGACATCGCCGATGCTATGATATTGAAAAGGTTATTTACCCATTTATTTGAACGGGGTGCTGTGGTAGTTGCTACCAGTAATAGGCCACCAGAGGATCTGTACAAAAACGGTTTACAAAGATCCAATTTTGTGCCTTTCATTGGAATCTTGAAGAAACATTGCGACGAAGCCAATTTAGACTCAGGAATAGATTATAGATTAAAAGCTATCGGGGCAAAAACGAATTATTTCGAAAAATCCAAATATAAACTGGACCCAATTGTACAAATTTTCAAGATTCTTACAGCTAAAGAGAATGATGTGGTTCGTAGTAAAACTTTCACAATTATGGGAAGAAATGTTGATTTCAGGTAAGAATAACTATTGTAAGTAGAAATGCACAAATATGAATAATGGATTTTATGAGGTGTATGCAGGGAACAAAAAATATCTTCAGCATATTATGGTATTTATGTCAAATAAATCAGAAAGTACTAGAAATTTAGTTCCCTAATCCAACCATCTCAGTCAGTTGCTGGACTAATATTCTATTTTCATCCATTTTGGGCTGCAGGTTTTGTGTAATTTTTGATTAGCATATCGATCGGGTATGGTTTCCATTCCTTTGATTATTTAGTCCAACTTTCAGTTGAGTTATACATCCAATCCATTTTTATTTTGTGTCTCTATTAATTGTACCATAAACCTTCGATAAGAATCAGTAATTATATTTATTTACAGTCATCATCACCATTGATGTTCCAGCCTCCGTTGGGCCTTGGCCTGTTCGATATCTCCGCTCCACATAACCCATCTTTCATCTTTCAAGCGTAATGAACCTTACCACGTTAGGTTCTGTGTAAGCTTTATACAGTTTGAAATTGTATTGTCTCCTTCAAATCTATTCCTTCAAATCTATTTTCGCATACACCACTATATATATATATATATATATATATATATATATATATATATATATATATATATATATATATATATATACATCTATATATAATAGATGATATTCAATAAATAGATGAAGTAGCCACCTTCTTTGTCTTTTTACTGTTTACTTTTATGCCGAGAAGTAAACCGTTCATAAAATAAAGTGAGACACATTTGTGTTAATGTTTAAAATCGCATGTTCATCTTCTCGACTCATTTTATTATAATTCGAAATTATCGTTTAAATATGAGTGTATATAAAGATTTGACAAAAAATCTAAGTTGATATTAGTGAGGGTCAGGGTTAAGTAATAAAAAACGTGATTAAAAATACCTAATTATATTAAAATATTTACATAGAATTTTAAAAATGTGTTAAAATATTTTTAATTGATTCTTGATAACCGTCTAATTGAGATATAACCCGGTGTTCTTTGTAAATTTATTAATTTTATGATAATTGCATCATCCAAAGAATGATTAGACTGATTTATTTGTATTGACAGCAAAAACTTTCGTTCCGCTTAACGAGGAAAAAAGCAAAAAATATTTTAGAAGAAAATGTAGTATAGTTACGGCACTGTAGACTAGCGCAAAACTTCATATTGTGTTTGCTGTATTTTGAATAATATTTTTAAAATTAAATAAAGTAATTTTAATATTTATTTATTATTTTTTGATTTTACGATTTTTTCACAATCATCGATTTACAAAGTTTATTTATTTATTTTAACAATTTTTTGTACATGCGAAAGTACATAAAACCGCTGTTGGTTAATATCATTGTTATAGATTTTCATAAAATTAAAAAAGTTTACATGTTTACACGTATAACGAAATTTCCTCGTCGAGTAAGTTGACTCTTCCAACTATTTCGTGTTGCTAATTTCGTGACGGTCGCCTCAGCATTTTACTATAGAGAAAAATGAATACAACACCAGTATAGAACCTTCGCTTCAATAATAATGATAATGATCCCAATAAAATCAGTGAATGAAATAATATTGGTATTTCCCCTTTTTCTATTTTCTGTAATCGGTTACTGTCTGTTTTTAATTCAGATTTTTGCATAATTTTGGCTAATCGGCTACGGTCTGTTCTTTATTTATTTGTAAAATTTGGGCTGCAAGCTATCGCAATAATTGTTTTTTATCTTATCACACTTCGGCTCATTGTATGAGGTTCGTCAACCAATTCTGACTCTTTTCTTTTCCCTTGTTTGATGTACTTGTGTATCCCAACATTTTAGTTTTCATTATGCGATCATCATAAACCCATTTTGATATCTTCACTTCTTGCTATGTATATAACACACAGGCCTGTTAGGACCTTCTTCTTTATGTGCGCATTAACAGGCGGATGAAATGTTTCTCGGTCGGCAGCTAGATAAAACGATTCCAGGATAGTTTTCTACCGACCCAGCGTTTTCCTTCGATTTTGCCCTGAATGATCAACCGGAGTAAGCGATATTTGTAGTATTCTCATTATATAGCCGAAGTGTTGGACCTTTCTTATGTTGATGATATTGATCAATTCTTGATCTTTGTGCATGGTCTCTAGCACACATTCGTAAGATATGTGTGCTGTCCACGGGATTCTGAGCATGCGGCGGTAACACCACAACTCGAATACTTCTAATTTATTTAGATTTTTATTTTTGTTATCCAGGTTTCACATCCATAGAACCAAGCGGACCAGATGCAATACTTTAATACTCTTAGACGTGTGGTCAATGACATACTTTTACTGCACAATACAGAACGCCAGTTAATAAAGTTTTTCCGTGCGAGTTCTATTCTGGTCGAAATTTCCTCGTCACTTTCAACCCTGCAGTCAATCCAGCTACCCAGATATCTAAAGTGTTCCACCCTTTCCAGGATTTAGTTATCTAATCTTAGTACTGAGTCTTCGATATTAATTTTTCCGACCACCATCCATTTTGTTTTTTTTTTTGCGTTGATTCTTAAGCCCTTTTCAGTGCATTCGTTGTTTACAGCATTCAACAGGGTTTGAAGATCTTCTAGACTCTCTGCCATTATTGCGGTGTCATCGGCGTATCTGATGTTAATAATTTCACCACCGATCTTAACACCTTCGCGGCGATTATTTAACGCTATTTCAAAAACTGGTTCAGTGTAGGCATTAAACAACATCGGTGACATCATAGCCATGTCTGACAACACGCTTAATAGAAACTTTAGCTTAAACCTCTTGATTCACCTTAATACAAGCGGTCTGATTGTAGTAACGACTTTTGAGCAATCTAATGTCATACGTGTCCAGACTGACTGAGTCCAAGCATTGAAATAGTAGTTTATGTGGGACTCTATCAAAGGCTTTTTCGAAATATATAAAACATACGTAAATATTTTTTCTAAACTCAATGCTCTTTTGTAAAAATATTCTGAGTACCCATACTGTTTCGGAAACCAAACTGCTTATCACCAGTTAACCCCTCACAAAGTTTATATATGCCACAATGCAATATTTTCATAAACATTTTGAACGTGGGACTCATTAAACTGATATGTCGATAGTCGTTATACTGTCTGGTATTCATTTTCTTGGGAGTAGTTATAAATATTGATTCTAACCAGTTGTCTGGTAATTTACCGTTCCTGTATATCTTGTTAAAGGAGGTGATTATCGCAATACTCTCATCAATAGTTGTAACAATTATGCAGGTATTTCGTAAGGACCAGTATTTCCTTCGTTTCGCTTGGTCGATGGTCTTCTGAGATTAGAATCGGTGGGATAGTATCTCGGTTAGATGTTATTTCTTGGTAGATTCTTTGGTCATCTTTAAATAATTCTATTATGTAATTTTCTCATTCAGTACAGCGCTCTTTAATATCACTTAAAATTCTACCCCCAGAGTCTTGTAATATATTTTGCCTGTAAAAGGACCATAGCTTGACAATTCCCTTCAATGTTCTTCTGCCTCCATTCTCCAGTTTCGAACGTTTTTCTGTTTTAGGTCCTTCTCCACTGAATCGAACTATCTTCTTCTAAGACGTTATATTTTTATATTTACTTCCCAACTCGGCCTCAATTTATTTGCCACCCTTAATCATTTATTTAAAAATATCCTAGCCATCTTAGTCTCGTTGATTTGGCTACTTGAGCTATTGCAAGGTCCCCATATAAATCCATTACCCAGTGTTATTTCTTCTGTAGAAATTTCCTTTTATGACTCTTCCTATAACATTTTTCTTGATAATGTTTTCGCGTACTGCTTAGGAAAACTCTTTGTTTTGTTTTAAATCTCACTTGCATATATCACCGTTGATCTTAGCACTTTCTTACAGATATGTAATTTTACTTTTCTTGAGAAATTTTTGATGTAACGTAAATTAAAACTGGATGGAAAGAAAAGGAGGCCAGATGTTGGGTATTACTGTGGGTAACATAAAAATTAATCCAAGGAGAAGTTTCATCTTGGAATTTAAGTTTAGCGAAGAGTTCCAGATCTAGATACGTTCACTATACAATCGGCACTGAGGTGTTTTGAAGCTTTGGGACGTGGGTCTACAGATCGCTTATTATGAACGGAGGATGGTGAAGTTAGAAAGAATAAAGTGAATCATACTAACTGAAAGAAATTGGACAAAAATTGAACCAAATAAAAAGGAAAAAATATATATATACATATATATATATATATATATATATATATATATATATATATATATTCTTCTTCTTCTTAGTCGTTAACCTGATGCAGGTATCGTGATATCATGAAGTTATTAGCTTATATATATATATATATATATATATATATATATATATATATATATATATATATATATATATATATATATATATATATATATGAACTGGCTATTTAACAAAAGGTCTCAGTTATCTCCTAAACTGCTTCTTTACAAAGCTACACTCGTACCAGTTTGGTCTCACAATGACCTGGATATCCCACTAATCAAGAACATAATAAAGAATCATTCAATAAAATATTAAAATCGCACCACTGATCCCACCAACGAACTGATAAATAATTTATTCACTTAACCACTTGCCAAAATAAGACTGAAGAGAGTATAGTCATAAGACCTACCGCAATAATACTTACAGAACCGTTACTGGACAGTACCTAACTCACGTTAATTTACCAACAGACTATTTACTTATTACTCTGTGTATAGAGTAGATTGTAAACATTCAATGTAACATTAAAAAAAAACTTGTATTTGTAAAAGCCCTTTCTAGATGTAGTAAATTTAGATTGGTTTTCCTGGTAATTAAATCATTCCATGCAATAATTTAGTCAGTCTTAATGCTTAGCGGTCGTAGTTTCTAATGTAGTAATGTAGAAATTTCAAATCGATCACCAGTATCATAGAGTTTCATATTTTCACGTATTCAAAATGTTGGGTCATATCATTGTCCAGATAATAATAAAAAACTAATTGGCTAAGACAAATCAAACTAAATTATTTAAAAAAAAAATAATTTCTTTCTATAATTTCAGGAAAGTGTGCGGAGGTGTATTAGAAACTTCCTTCGAGGAGTTATGTTGCAGACCACTTGGAGCAAACGATTACTTACATTTGACACAATTTTTCCATACGATTATTATAAGAGACGTACCTAGGATAGATCTTAATAAAATGAGATCAGAAGGAAGAAGGTTTATTACGCTTATAGATGCCTTGTATGATAACAAAACGAAGGTAGGAAACAAATGTTTTGTTGTGTTTATTATGTAGGTATGCAACTAACTGACAGTTAACTTCGTACCGGCTTAGAATTAATAAATGTTGTGTTATTAGCTGAGTAATATTAACTTTTATAAATTTAACTTAAAGTAAATTAATTTCAATAAATTTTTTAAAAAAGAGCTAATTCAGGTAGAAAGCAACCGTGCCAACAAATTTTTTGTGTCAAATATTTTCATTGCAGGAACTCGTGATATACTACATTTTTCGTTTTGTTACCAAACGGGAGAATGAACAAAGCGGACACGTGAACATGCTACCTACAATTAAACATGAAGAAAATAACTATTTCCTATATTCAGTCCGCACACAAATAAGAATTGGCTGTATAATTTGTTTATACGTGTATTCATGACGAATGCAAGACGAAGGGAACCTCTTATTTTGTGTCGTACCTTGCTAGCTATTTCTATAACAACTGCATTGTGATCGCTATTTGTGTCTGCTCAGGGTTTGACTGACCTCTGGATTTTTATTATTTATTAATATGTAGTTGATCTGATTTATAACTCGGTGTTCGTCACTGTCAGCAGGGGATCTCCACTTATACAGTGGCGTGGGTGTAGTTTAAAAAGTTTTCACTAGAGAGAGTTGTTGTTCCGTGATGATGATTATTATCTCGACTTTCTGTGTCAGTTTTATGGCCTCTTATAACTCAGTTTAGAATTATTTAAGTGTATTATCTTCTTTATGCTTTATAACGATATTTGTCTGG
The DNA here is from genome assembly GCF_040954645.1 of Diabrotica undecimpunctata. NCBI lineage: Eukaryota > Metazoa > Arthropoda > Insecta > Coleoptera > Chrysomelidae > Diabrotica > Diabrotica undecimpunctata. The sequence continues at coordinate 112,083,711 of NC_092808.1, read as the reverse complement.
ATGGGAAGTGGGAGATTAAAAGAGAAATAGGAAAATCAGGTGAAAGTGTGTTCATCTTGTAAACTGACGCTCAGGTGTTTTAAAGGACACAACGGTAGCTTTGGGACGTGGAACTATAGATCTGGGATGGGATAGTATATTTAGAAAAAAAATTGGAGCTTGTGAGGTACCAATGAAAATGACAAAATTCGGAACTAAAAGAAAAGGGGGAAATAAAGTGCGCCACCTAGTCTTTAGCGAGGAACGAGGAAAACTCGACACTTGACCTATGAGAAGATTGGTGTAAGAAAGATTTAAAAAAATGACAGATAGGCTAAAGCTAAACCTAAAAGTTATAATAGAATGTCAACACATTAGCAAAATAGACAGAAATCAAAGAAGGCAAATAGCAAAAATGAAAAATGTACTTAACTTTAGACAAATCAGGTTGTAAACAAATATTCCCAAAAATTAGATGGAATACCTTTATTACTAGGGAAAGCTGAAATTTGAATTTAAATAGCAAAATTTAGCAAAAATACTTTGACATTACCTCAGTTACAGCATAATTATTACGATATTATCGGTATTATAACTTAATATCTAATTAAAAAAATAACTATAGCTGAACAAAAAGTATTACTGAACATACAAACATTTGAATATATTACTGAACATATTACTGAACATACATTGGCTAAAATAATTCTGGGAATTGTTTTAGCCAATATCTGTAACAATTGCTTACATTCCCGTAAGGATGAATTTGTATTAGCTGCAAAATATCCCAGGATATCTATTTGTAAGTCTTCATTATCGACGTGGGTCTTGGGCTTGCTTTACTTATCAACTGACCAAGTTCAACAAACATTTTACAGTTTTATGGTTTAGTCGAGTCTTCTCAGGATACCTATCTCTCAGTAAAAACACGACAAGTCCTGGATACTATTCTTTTACACTCACCGTAAATTATAATTAAATTTAAAAAATCATCATTTTTTGTATATCCTAAATGAGTGAATGTTAATTTGTTAAGAAAATTAGACAAATTATTATAATAACTTTCACCCAACGGCATACAACAAGGTTGCTATTAAACATTAACAATAACTGACATTTGTCAGAATATTCCATAGGCTACTTGATAAATAATTTTTTTGTGACAAAAATATATAAAGTTAATTTATTTGAAAACTGCAAGAGATAGGTATAGGAAATACTAATACAGATCGATAGTGAGAAACGTATTCTTCTTAAATAATGAATCACATACAGTGTCCCATTTGAAAACAAAACAATTAAGCGAAAATGTATGATGCCGGTTTTATGCCAATTTTGACAGTACCCTGTATAATGAAAAACGTAACTTTTTACACTGCAAACAATAAAGCTGTATGTGGTTAATAAGTTACCAAGGAATTTGACCTTTTATTCAAATTATATTAGATGATATTGAACTTTATATATACATGATAAAAAAGTGTAATTTTCATATAAAAACCATTAAACTCAAAAACGGTTTACAATAGGTATAGGGAAGTATTAACAAAAAATGAAAAAAGTGTTCAAATAACGTGAATATTTCTAAAATTAAAAAATATACATGGTGTCCCACCTGTATAACCGAAAGTAGCAAATAGATGAAAATATTTTCATTAAACAGTTCACTCTTCAAAACCCTTTCTATCTAATTTGCATAATTCAGTTACCCTTAATTCTCGAGATATTTCTAATTGGCCATTTATCTGGCGCACCCTGTATAGTGACTGGAGGAGAGAAAGAAAAAATAAATTAGATAACCAGATTTAAGTTAAAGCAGCGAGCAGAATACAACAACAAATGGAGTTAAGGTATCTTAGCATAATTGTTACGAGAAAGTAACACCAGGTATTTTATTTTAAATTTAACATCCGCTCCACTTCCTTGTTACCAGAATATAAAGTTGTTTTGTGTTGTACAAAGTATTGAAAAAATACTCAGGAGTATTTTTACAAATTTTAAGTATGCTATCCATGGCTTAATTGTCTAAAACTGACAGTTCACTATAATTTTTTGTATATAAACTTACTAAATAGTTAAAATGAATTTTACTGTTGATGAAATGGTAGATAATATCTATGATCTAGATATTGGGGGAATGCAAGAATTAATAATGAACGGTTTCCTGAGAGGTGACAACCTACAAGAGCAAGCTTTGAAAGATTTAAGGATCGGTTTAACCGCACTGGTTCCATTATGTATGAAAAACACGAACGAACAGAAAGTACTGTGACAGAAGAAAACGAAATAAATGTGTTGCTGGTTGTTACTGAAAATCCACGTATAAGTATACAGAGTATTTCCAAAGAAAAAGAATTAACTTCTCTTTACAAAGAATTCTAACAAAAAACAGAATGCATTCTTATCGTATTCAATTGCACCAATAATTAATTCAGGAAGATTTTGAATCAACCGAGAGATTTCTTCGATAATGTACTATTTGGAGATAATACGTTTTATAAAAACGGTTCTGTTAATAGGCATAACTTTCATTATTATGCCGCAACTAATCCATACCACATAGTTACAGTCACACTAAGTATTGTTGATAATCATGTCGTGGGACCATACTTTTTTTAAAGAAAATCTAAATGGTGGAAATCATGTTTTTGCGTGCGGTGCTCCTGTTCACCATAATGCATTGATTCAAGGTGATCTTGACGATCAGTTTCCTGTTAGATTGATTGGAAGAAATGAACCAGTAGCGTGGCTACCCAGATCACCAGAATTTAATATAATAAACTCATTTTTTGGGGTTACGTTAAGAATGAAGTTTATAAAATACCTCCAACAACAAGAGATGAGATAAAAGATAGAATACGAAATGTATTTTGAAGTGTTGGTGTACAAATGCTTCATAATGTAATGACTTATTCAATGACCGTTTTCAGGCGTGCATAAATGTTTTAGATCATTTTGAAAACCTTATATATTACATATTAAAAATATTTTATTAAATTGTTTTTAAGTATTTAGTTTTTAATTTTTCCATAAATGTTGTATTTGTTGTTTTTTTTTTTGTAAAATTTATTAATAATAAACTATTTTTCTTTTTTTATTTGTTATATTGTTAAATTGATTACCGGATTAATAATCAGTTATGGTAAACTGTCAGTTTTAGACAATTTAGTCATGGCTTACTTAAAATTTGTAAAAATTTAGACACCTCATTAATAATTTGTTTTGAAAAATGAAAATATCTTAAAAACTAATAAATTCAGACATAGGGAATATTAAATAAAAATTGAAGTATGGTAATGGTACTTTTCGATAGTGACATTAAATACAGAGTGTTCTATTTAAAATTACTGAGAAAATAATTTACTTGTGTTTTGACTCACCCTGTATTCGATAAAAAGAATTATAGAATTAAGTGACATATTTTGTCTCCTCAAACGTGATTCTCAACATTCATTAGTTTCCTTCCTCCCTAAATTATTCGTTTTCTTGTTTTTTTAACAATTTCCCATTCTGCTCTAAGAAATTCTTTAGAAATATTGTGAGCCCTTATTTAATGTTTTTTTTTAATGTCATTTTACATTTATAGGTGATCCTTTCAGCGGATGCCCCTCTAAAAGAACTATTTTACGTACCGACTGTAGCCCCTGATGAAATTAGAGACGAAGACAGAATGTTGATGGACGATTTAAAAATGGGAGAAAAGGATTTAACCGCAAATATTTTTACGGGAGCGGAAGAAATATTTGCCTTTGATCGAACGTTATCGCGCTTAAGTGAAATGCAAAGCGAAGATTATTGGGGCAAGAAAAAATGATCTCTGGCTTAAGTACTTAATTTTTAATTTAAGAAATATAGTTACCACTAATCACAGACATTAATTAATTCCACACCTAAGTAACGGATCGTTAACTTTGGCAACGACTGAAATATTGTTAATAACTTCTTTTTGATTAACTTTAGTAAATTTATTTGGGATTTTCTATTTAATTACTTATTCTGTAAGCGATTCAATATTATTATGATTATGTTATTATCATTATATAATAAGAAATAAATAAGAAAAATCTAGAACGACAAAGGCATTAGAAATACCTAGCGAGCCGTCAAAGTTAACCCTTAGTTAAGTATGAAATTAACGAACGTTTGTGAAACCGGTTATAGGATGTTCAAATTAATTTTACTTAAAAGACAATTTAATTTCATTCCATTTAGCTTATGGCCAAATTTTAAAACAACACACTGGGTATAATAATATTTTACTAATCGTAGGCTTGAAAGAACAGAAAACTAGAAGAGCAGAAAACTAGGATATATGTTTTGTAAAACTCACATATTTTTCATTATGGAGATATTACCATTACATATAAACAGTTGCTATCTAATAGTTAAATCAAAGAATCTAAATTCTTTAAGTGTTTTGTCCTCCAAGTACTGGCGACCAGTTGGTCTTTACTTTATCTGCAGCACATCTAAATAGTGTTGTGGTATTCAAAACGTCTATTTCTTTGTTTAGATGGTGTAAATCTGCCTCATTGGTCACTCTATCCATCCAAAATATTCTCAACTTTGTATGCCCATATCTCGAAAGCCTCTATTCTGTTACATATTGTTGCAGTGAGTTTCCATGCTTCCATTCCACAGCAGAATGCTGAAGACATAACAACGTAAAAACCGAATTCTTAAGGGAATTCTTAGGGCTCTGTTGGTTAATGTGTGAGATAAGTCACACTTTTTATTTATCCAACAGCCCAAATATTTGTATGATTGTACTCTCTCCACCAATTCTCGATCTATCCTGATTTCAGTTAGATTTTTGTTAATTTGTATTCATTAACTTTCAAATCCAGTTGTTTACTAAGGCCTGTTCCCTCCTATAGAAGTATCTGTAAAGCATCTCGATTCGTTGCTAGCAACACTGTGTCATCAGCATATCTTAAGTTGTTAATGACTACTCCGTTGGCAATTATACTTTTCGGTCTATCTGCTACAGCTTCCCCGAAAATCTTTTCTGCATATAAATTAAACAAAAGCGGAGAGAGTACACATCCCTGTCAACCTCCTCTCATAATAGGAACTTCTTCGGACATCTGACCTTTAATTCTAATTAGAATTGAAATTAAAGAATATAACAAGGTACAGTAAATATAGCAAACAACATTGGTTAAATAAATTGCTTCAGTAAAGCAGTGGGGAACGTAAGTCTACCTTAATAGAGATCGATTATCCGGATAAGCTACACATATAGTATGTACAATTGTTAGTTACTAACATTTCGAGGGCATAAGGATACTATGTATAATAAAACTAAATAATAATTTGATGAAGTATTTTGTAAAAATTTCTGCGATTTCATTATATACTATCAACATTACTCTCCCTAATAAGAGTCATAGTGAATCTGTGATATTACCAAAGAAAGAGAGAGAGAGAGATAGAGAGAGGAAGAGAGAGTTTATTATTACAGTCATAAGTTTCTAATTACTGGTTTCACTTCACTTTCTTTGTCTGTATACACCTCCCTATCTAAGTAGTAAATCTTAATTCTAATCAAATAAGATCATTTTTGCCACTTATCCGTTCGTAATGTGATCAAATTTTTCTTTGTCCATACTTTTATTATAGCCTAGTTTGAACATAACACTATTTTGGGCTACGTTGCTTTTAACAGTAGCCCAAGTCACATCGATGAGATGCACAGTCCCTGCTCATATTTATTAGACTCTGGTCTAGCTTAGCAAATTCTGGGTTTTTAACTGTACTTGACATTTTTTAATTTCATGGAAGGTGTAAACTATTCGTCGAATGTGGTGAGCATATGACGGTGAATCTGTGATCCTTGATATTCCTATACGTTTCTTCCTAGGAGTAGAAAATTTGACTTCTTTGTAACGAAGTTAGACCTTCTTGAATATGACACTGAACAAATGTTCAGCTTCAAATTGTAAGTCAGTGGGAGGAGTCAAAAACATTTAGTAAGTTTGACTAAAATACGAAAAACACAAATTCAATTATTGGTACCCTTAAAAGTATACTTTTTTAAATGGGAGAAAAGAAGATCAATCGAAAGAACACATATGTAACTCTAACTTCATGTTTTTTTAGTTTTTTAAATTCTTTAAAGATATTTGTAGGAACTGGAGCTATATATGATGATGAAAATAAAGCTGTTTGGTTATCTGTCCGGGCTTATGAATGTTAGTTGTTTAGGTTCTGGGTTATTCATGACCTGTAAGTTATCTTGTAGATGTTCGTTTTGTGTACGGATAAGATTTTCTACCGAATTGACGTTGGTTTCGAGTGTCTTTTCTCTAGGTTAGCTTTGAACGAATTACATTTTTTGAAGAGATTAAATTAATTAAATTATTATTATACCAGATTTAGCCATACGGCTGACACTCCCTCTAAGGGGAAAATTCACTCATCGTATCATAAGGATTGAGCTCTGGTGGGACTCATTCCATGTTATCGAGCTCTAGGTGACAAGGTCTGCTGGAGTATCTCCCAAAAATTTTCGTACACATCTGGACGTTGAGAGCAGTACAGCTTTCTGCATGGTATTGTAGAGATGTTCATTCAGGCCCAGCTTTTTTATGTTTTCTAGGAGGTTCTTCGGAATGACTCCAGTAGTAGAGAGAATAATGGGTATTGTCTGGGTACTTTCCATTCTCCAGTGTCTTAGTATTTTAAATTTCCAGATTCCTGTACTTGGCGATCTTTTCGTTCTGTTTAACACGAAGATTATTGCTGTTGGGTATCGCCACATCAATTAGTGTTTCTTGTCTCTTTAGTTTATTAACTAATATGAGATTTGGTCTATTATGTTCCGCTGGTCTGTGAGCACAGTGCGGTCCCAGTATAGCTTGTAGTTATCATTCTCAAGTATACTTTCAAGAACGTATTAACAATATGGGAGATGGTTTGTTTGGAGAAGTCCCAGTTTGATGTCTATCTCTTGATGAAGGATCTTTCCTACTGAGTTGTGCCGTTCCTTATATTCAGTTGCAGGTAATTTTTGGTTGGTATAACCTGATCCTGAATGGCGATTAATGAACCTTCTGTTTCAGGGAACATCTTTCCTGGTGTCAGCCAATAGTTCGACGCTATATTGTCGACATTGTCTTGACTAAGCTCATTGAGATGTCGCCCGTGTAGAGGTTTACCCGTCCAGGTGCGCATTTTTTCGTCCTTAGTAAGATGGTTTATGCGCATTTCTGGTTCCCTCAGATTGATCGGTGTTGTATCATCTACAGCACAAATCGTACGATGTTGAGTAGATGTCCCAGCCTGCACCTTAAAATCAGTTCCTAAATTAGTAATGTATTTTTCTAGTTACTCACTTATATCCATAAGTTCTCGTCCTCCTAAATACCGCGGTAATGTCGTTCTTTCTACTGCACTTCGAGGATGATGTTTTTGTGCCTTTGTGAGGTGTGTTCGTATTTTTCGCTGAAAATTTTCTATATCCGTTTTTGTCCACTTAACAATACCAAATGAGTAGCTAAGCCCGGAACATGCATAGGTGTGTATTTTTTCCGAGGTATTTATACATACCATTTTCGCCCATGCCCTCAATGTTCTGGCCGTTTTGCATATCGAATCCACCATGCTGAACCTTTCCTTTGATTATATTTAAGACACGGTACTTGTCAAGGCCGAAATGCATACTAATATCAGTAGGGAAATTTTCCATTGTTTTCAGCATCTGATCCAGGTGGCTTCGAGTGGAAGCCAATAGTTTTAAATCATCTATATACAATAGATGATTAAGCTTTGCCTCAACAGTAGCGTTATTTTTGATGCTAAAACCTGTGTCAGTTGAGTTCAGTAGCTGGGATAGGGGGTTTATTGCTAGAGAAAACCACAGTGGACTCAACGAGGCTCCTTGAAATAGGCCCCGGTTGATTGCAATATTTTCAGTTTCAATATTGTTTTCACTAGGTATTTGGAGGTGAATTTTTGTCTTCCAATCTGACATTATATGTTTTAAAAAGGTCACTTTATATATTTTTAATATATCTATAAGCCATTCATGCAGCACTGAATCAAACGCTTTCTTGTAGTTGATGAAAGCAGTAAAGAGATTCCTTTTTTTGCTATATGCTTGGTTAGAAATGACGATGATAAGTTGTTCTTTGCAACCCATGGAACCCTTAGCGTATCCTTTCTGTTGAGGCTCTATGATACTGTTGCACAGTGTTGGTAGATACACGCTACACAGGATGTGACCAATTTATACAGAGTTGGAAGACAAGTAATTGGGCGATACTTGGTTGGACCTTGGGTGCCATTTTGATATTTTTGTATTAAATAAGTTGTTCCCTGGGTTAGGAAAGATGGTATTTCCTGCGGATTAGAAATATTGTGATTAATTAATGCTGATAAGCACTCATGAATACTCCAGAACTTCTTAAGCCAGAAGTTCTGAACGCTGTCTGGCCCAGGAGATTTCAGTTCTGAAGCTCTTTGATAATATTTGAATCTTCTTCAGTAGTAAAGGGTTCGTAGGGTGCAGTAACGTAGTGTTGGCAGCATTGGTGTTAAGAGCAGCTGGTGTGGAAAGTTGATTTCCCCAAAACAAATGGATTTCTTCTTTGCTTGGGTACGATTTATTATTAAATTAATTAAATTATTATTATTATTATTAATTAAATTAAATGATAATGTCGGAAAAGTAAATCGTTCCAAAATTAATTATTGTCGGCGTACTTACTATGGCGTACTTGGGTTAATTGTAAAATTTTTTAGTCGACTAACGTCGTTCGAAGGAATTCTATGCGTTGTACATTTTTGTATATTTTACTGTGTTGGATACAAAAATAATAAACACAGATTAGCGTACTATGACTGTAATTGAAATCACATTTAAAAAATTAATTCTTTTGTTTTACTATTTTGTATAACACTAGCAAAAAACAGCTCATAGAGGCGCCTGCCTGCAATCCCTTGCGGGCCCATTATCACCGGCCCTGCCTTTGCGGTCACCTTCCAACTATGTCGCCCATTGTGCATCCTAGTCTATAAGAGTTTTGCCCGCTATCATTCTCTAAGTTTTTATCTCAGCCGATCTTAATGTGATTTTGGTTAGATTTGTATCAGACATTTTTCTCAAGTAATTATGGCATCGTAAATGTTTTTCCCTTTGTCTCTTCTTTAACTATCTGCATTAGTATATAATTTATTTAATTATTGTTTTAACATTTTTTGTAAGCATATTGATTAACTGTTTTTGCATTTTTAACTCACGATTAAGATAAAATTACATTGGAATGAAATTAAATTAAAATTGTAACTTATTGTTGATTTATATTGTATAGTATATATTACGTTATTAGAGAAATGTTTATATTTTTTGTTTATTGTTAAGAATTCGTGTTGATACTAAAAAAACATTGTCAGATACTTATAGCACAAATTATTTATTTTTGGAACTTGTATTAGTTAATTATTTTTACCAAGTTTTACTAGTGATAATTTTCGCACTAACTTATTTTATTTGTCCATCGAGTAATTATCAGTATTTTGTATATTTTTATCCGTTGAAATGTATTTTTATTAGACGTAATAAATTATTGTTTTACAATAGATGTTTATTAATTCCTTTAATGGACTAAACTCGGACAAGATATTGAAGACGGTGACACATAAATTTGCAGGGATTGCAAATTGGCATATCTAGCGAGTGTCAATAGCGTACTGTAGTGCACAGTGAGCGTGTGTGATTTTTGATACGATATTATAGTGAATAGTGGAAAGTTTCCACTGGAAACTCGTAGATATAAATATATTTCGTTATTTAGAGGTGAGTACATAAAACGGTTAGCTGTGAAATTTAGATTTATTGATTTGTCATAGGTACTTCTTATCTTAAATGAAATCATGAAATGACAAGTAACGCATTAAACGCAGTGTAAAATTTAATACTTACAAAACTATTAAGACTTAGATGTCTAATAAAAAAAAATCAAGAATTAATTAGTATATTGTAATAAAGCAAAACCATTACATAATACTTGATTTTTAATCGAAAATTCAGTAATTAATTATTGTATTATCATTTTTTTTTTAATTAAGAAAATTTCGAAAAAAATATATAACGGGGGTCGGCAAATGATTTTAAAAAGGGTCCGGATACTGTTGAAAACTTTTATCGTCATATTTAAGTTAAGGTAAGAAATATTGTTCATTGTGTCCTTTCAATTTTTGTTCAAGTTTACTGGGTAATAAACCAACATTCAATAATAAAAATACTTTGACATTGTTTAATACAGAAGTTAAAACATGTAATAAATAATAAAATTCGGCAATATTAATGAGAGTATATTTTCGTCTTTATAGAAATAAAAATGGATGCAGCTGCTGGCGCAAGTACCACAAAATCTCATCGGCACAAAACACTCTCAAAAGCTGAGAAACAAATCGTGTGGAAAGTGTGTCGACTTAAGAAAACACATCCTACAATGGAAGCTGTACATCGCTGTTTGATTTTAACAGAACGACTAAGAACAGTTTTACATAAGTTGAATTTTCGGTATATGAAACGGTCTCGGCAATCAATTCTAATAGATAAAGACGAAATTGTATCATGGCGACGAAGATATCTGCGCACTAGCAGGGATTATCGTGTTTCTAAAAAAAAATGTATTATCTTGATAAAACTTGGATTAACATTCTGCAAAACAGTGCTCTCGTTTTTGTATCAAAGAAAACTGGCGACTATCATGAGGACATGGACGCTGCATGCTTTGAAAAATGGTTCGAAAACGTTCTTCAGCATATCGAACCTAATTCAGTGGTAGTATTAGACAATGCATCGTACCATAGCCGACTTGTTGAACGAATTCCTACTATGAGTGACAGAAAAGCAGTATTACAAAATTGGTTAAGGGAAAAATCCATTCAATACGGCGAGGATATGGTTAGAATGGAGCTAATGACTATTATTAGACAATATCGTGGTACATATCGTCAACATGTAATAGATACAATGGCTAGACTTCATGGCATTACCGTCTTAAGACTACCACCTTATCATTCCGAATTAAACCCAATAGAATTAATTTCGGCACAAATGAAAGGATATGTAGCTCGGGAAAATGTCACTTTTAAAATTAGTCATGTCCAGCGCCTCTTGCAAGCTAGTTTGGACAATATACATTCAACTGATTGGACGAATGCGATAAGTCATGTTATTAAAGTAGAAGCCGATATGTGGAGGTTGGACGCCACGGTGGATAACGTTATTGAGCCTGTGATAATACATTTAGGATCAAATGATTCAGACAGTTCTGCAGATTGCAGAATCAATGAAGTAAGATGATTTGCTAAATTAGGAGTACATATCTTCTTCTTCTTTTTTGTAGACTTGACTGTCTGTTTTTTTAATGTGCCTCCAGTCATTCCATCGTTCTCATAGTTTTCACACTGATCGTCTTCCTATTGGGTAACCGTCTCTCGCCGTCATTACTACTCTATTTATTGTCATTCAGTTTATGTAATCGTTCCATTCTATTTTTTATCCAGTTATTAATGTTGCCACCTTGTATATCCGTCGTATATCTGCGCTTCTATCCCTAACCCATAATGTCTTACCATCGATTTATCCAAAGGTTTTTATCTCTGCTGTTTCTAGCATTCTTTACGTCCTCTCTGTATCAGGTCGTGTTTCTGTCGCGTATGTAATGATTCGTCGGCTGACTCTTTTGTAAATTATGCCTTTATCATCCATACTGTTTCGAGCTTTCCATAGCTAGATAGACGAGGTACATACGTGCTTTTAAAATTAATTAAAACAGTCGCATTTACCAGTGTTGTGAAAAAAACTTATTACTCTTATAGTAATACAATCTCATTTTGATTCGTCTTCTTAGTCAGAAACAGACTCTGAATGAATATTGCATTGTGGATTAGGCCTATTGGAGACACCACATAAAAATAAAAGGCACAGATAACTTTACCTCATGGGTGGTGTGGAAACAAGATAATTAGAGAGGTTTTAACTGCACCTCCTGAGATTATGAAAAAGTTGGTTCAGTTATGATTAATTGATTAGTTCTGCAAACACTAAAGATTTTATTGAGTAAATTCATGAAACAAAATTATAATTACAAAAAAAATCACAAATTCGGTTGCCTCTAAACTGGAGTCATTTTATCTTAAAGTTATTAGTTTCTTACGTGGTTTAGTTGACTTTGGATATACTACAACAATATGTTTATAAAAATTAGTATTTTAAAAATTGTAACCGCACTCTATGTATAGTAAGTAATCAATAGGTCTAAATTAGATAAGTGACTGCTTCTTCTGGTGCTTATCCGTTACGAATGTTGGCAATCATTCTGGCAATGATAATCTTATTAGCTGCTGCCTTGAAAAGTCCTCTAGTGGATGTCGCAAACCAGGTCCTCAAATTCTTGAGCCAAGATATTCTTCTTCTTCCGACGCCTCTTTTACCATTCACCTTTCCCTGCAAAATGCATTTTAACAGGTTATATTTTGTTTCATTTCTTGTGATGTGTCCGAAATATTCTCATTTTCTTCTTTGCACCGTGCACATTATTTCCTTCTCTTTATTAAGTTTTTGGAGTATTTTGGCATTTGATATTTTGTCCATCCATGATATCTTAAGAATTCTTCTATATGTCCACATTTCGAACGCTTCCAGTCTCTTCGTTGTTGCTTCCGTTAGAGTCCAAGACTCTACTCCATATAATAAGATGGAGAATATATAACATCGGAGGAGTCTAAATTCCGTTCTAAATTCAAATTGTGTGATTTGAAGAGCTTGGACATTTGGATGAACGCTGCCCTTGTTTTTTTATTCGAGCTTTTATTTCTTGGGAGTGGTCGCACTGCTCATTTAATGTAGTGCCAAGGTACGTGTATTTTGACACACGTTCTACTACTTTTTGGTTGATGGTAAACTGTAAACTGTACCCTCTCAATTTTTCTTTGTCGATTATCATGACTTTAGTTTTATAAGTGTTACTTTTTAGTCCATATTTGCTATAAATGTCTAAATGACTATTGTTCTATAAAGGTGACAACTGTATTCTTTATTAACCACGTAAATTCATTTTTTAAGAATTTTACAATATCTACAACATAATCCATTATTCTAAGGGTATACATACTAAATATTTATGTCTATGCGGGTACGCCACCGAGTGATGGACTGTATTTATTTTATGGCTTTATTTCAGTTATCTGATATGCAACAAATTAATTACTTAAAAGTAACACGCGTACTGTCGACGAAACTACAGTTGGCTAACTTTACTCAATGTGACGGTTGATACGAGGGGCAATCAAAAGATTTTCAAGCGGTTTGGGTCTTGTAAACCTCATATTATAAACTGCACCTGGTACAGTATTTTGACCAAAATTAAATGATGAGTGAAAATGAGTCACCGTCTTCATTTTCTTGTCCGAGCATAGTTTAAAGACTCTTTTATATCCATTTGATTTAATTCCATCCACCAACATGATAAGAAGAAAAACATATACATAAAAACTGAAAGTACTCGTTTATTAAAAATAACAGATTAAGGAACGCCTTGAATACCATGCGAAATAAGAAGACGGAATAGTATTGGAAATGAAAAAGTATGGAGGACAAAACATAGTAAAAATGCTAGAAATAATTGTTAATAAGTGTCTAGAAATTAGTGAAGTACCGACTTCTTTTTCTTCCTCAGCTTTTTCCATTTCAGGGGTCACTGTTCCTTACTTTTTGTCGCCACTCATTTCTCTCCATCAGGTCTTCTTCATCTAAACCTTTCTCTTTTAAGTCATCTGCCACACAGTCCTTCCATCTTCTCTTCTCTTCGTTTTCCTCAACCTTTTCTTCCATCAACTTATCCTAATCAATCCTAACAACTCTGTTCTTCGTCCCACATAGTTTTCATCTCTATCTCTGACATGACCAAACCATTGCAGTCTTTGTTCTTGAATATTCTTTGAGACTGTGGTCACCCCGGCTCTTTCCGCAATAAAGCTGTTTCTGATAGTCTTACCAGTGCCGGATTTAGTTCATGGACCGCCGGGGGCTAAGTCATACTATACCGCCACTCTCCAGTAGGTGTAGATGCGTCTTAGGCAAGGCGCTCACCAACGTGGCAACCAAATGACGTGGCAATGGCGAACAAGTGTTGTGGTGTCCCAGTGGCAGGTAAAATGTATAAACATATGTAGTCGCACGTGCGACCTTTCGATACGTGCGACTACATTATGTTTATAAAGGTTTAACAATTCTATCTGCCACTGGGACACCACAGCACTCGCTCGCCATTGTCACGCCATTTGGTTGCCACGTTGGTGAGCGCCTTGCCTTAGGTTAACAATTCATTAAAACTATTTTAATATTATTACGTAATTTATTACAAATATACAAAAAAGCCACAAAGGCACAAACTCACAACTTATAAAGTAAATTAACATAATTATTTACAAACAAATTTTCCTGGACTTCCTACTTGCAAACAGGTCAATGATTTTATTAAAATCTAATTTTGTAAGCAGATCATTATTAATATTTAAAACAGCGAACGAATTTAATGTTTCTTCCGTCATCGAATTTCTCAAATAATTTTTGACCCGTTTTAAAGTGGAAAATGATCTTTCACCAGTTGCGTTAGTAACCATCAACGATAAGAAGATTCTTAGTGCTATTTCTACGTTTGGGAAGGTTGCAATTATATTATTTTTATGCAAAAGCTCCATCACAAAAGTAGCACTGTGATTTGTTGGATTTTTATACTCAACTTGGCCTATTAGTGACATTATAAAATGTTTTAATTGAATACACTCACTTGGTAGAGATGTGTCCAAGTCATTCGAATAAATATTCACTAATACCGACGCTTTGTCTGAAATCACGTTATCCTCTGAAAGAGGTAGAGAAAATAAAAATGAGAAAGTGATGGCAAGATCTTCATAAGCTTTTCCTCTAGATTTCAGATTATTTGCCAAATAATCAATTGTTTATACAGCACTTGGGTTCTAATCTTATTTTGCGGTGTAAGGTTCTCTTCTGTATCTGCTTCGTCAAACTGTAATTTTCTTTTGCGACTTCTAATTTCTTTGTTGTATTCCGTTTGTTGTGATAAGAGCTGCCCCTTTTGTTCAAATAAATTACATTTATCACGAAGAGACTCGTAAAAATGTTGTAATGAGCTATACAAAGACGAACATGTATGTAAGTCCATATTTGCGCTTTGTAAAGATTTACTCGCTAGGTCAGTTCTTTCCAGTACTTCGAACCAAAAGGCAACATAAATACCAAATGCTAACGTAGCCATCTTTTCGTGTAAATTGTTTGTTTGACAGCGTACTGGCATCTTCTCGTCATCGTTAGCGGATAACTCTAAAAGTGCTTGCTTTATATCTTGATAGCATAAATTAAGAGCTTTTAATGCATTAAATCGTCCTGACCATCGAGTCATATTAACTCTTTTTGGAACAAATGTTGTATGGCCACAATTTTTCAATAGATCAGTGAGTCGTTTCCATCTGTAAGTTGAAGCTGAGAAAAAAACATAAATTTCTTCAGCA
Source organism: Diabrotica undecimpunctata (assembly GCF_040954645.1). NCBI lineage: Eukaryota > Metazoa > Arthropoda > Insecta > Coleoptera > Chrysomelidae > Diabrotica > Diabrotica undecimpunctata. The sequence continues at coordinate 112,068,183 of NC_092808.1, read as the reverse complement.
ACTAAAAAAAAAGAAGTACTTTCCATAGTACATTCTGCTGCATGCTGCACAATCAAATTTAGGGAATGGGCTGCACATGGTACGTATTTTGCCAAACTATTCCTAGATTTTAATCGGGCTATTGTCATACGATTGTCCCCTGCATCTAAAACATCTGAAACTGTTGCAATTGGATCGTCTTGAAAAGAAGTGCTCGTTGGTATACTATGTTGCCTGGATTTGGTAAAAAAAGCTGAATCTTGGGGGTTTTTTTAATACTGCATTTAATTTTTGTTGCTTTTCTAACTTTTGTCGCTTCCAAAATGCACCTCCTTCCTTTCCGCTCATTTTTTAGAAACGTCACAAAAACACTTCACTAATAAAAATAAGTAAAATTTGAGACTAGTCTGGAAAATTGCGCTAACACGACTAACGATTGACGACATACCGTGTTGGAGCCGGACACGCTGTCGCCAGGCGCAGTGGATTTCCCGGAAACATGAAACGTGTTTTTGTGCGACCTGCTACTGCAGGCACGGATCTTGTCGGTGACGAGACGAAGTTTTATTAATATTGTTCTGAAGCTATTTATTTGTGGTATCTTACGTAATTTATTATTATTACCATATTTCAGAAAATCAACCCCATAAATTTGAAATATCCACATATAGAATTAAAAGGTGATGGGAGCGACGTACCGCCTCTCAAAATTTACTGCCGGGGGCTAAAAAAGTCCCATAGCCCCCCCCCCTTAATCCGGCACTGAGTCTTACCAAACACCCACCGTAACATTTTCATTTCAGCTTCCTCCATCTTATTTTACTGGATCTTCTTCACAGGCCGCACTTCCCTGCTGAGTCTTACCACACTCTTATATATCTTTCCTTTCAGCCCTTCCCCGATTTTTGAATCACAAAGTACCCCGCACATTCGCTTTCAGTTAAACCAACCAGCCTGTATCCTGTGGATAATTTCTGGATGTAGTGTTCCGTTTTCCGTTATGTAGGAGCCAAGATATTTAAATTCTCCTACTCGTCAAATTTTCGGTCAATCCGACAGCAGTCCTTACCTTGGTGTACGCTCCTTCACGAGCCTTACGTACTTCTCAGGACTCTGTGTCGTACGCCTTCTCAAGATCTATCAATACCAAATGTAGCTCTCTTTTTTTCTCGCTGTATTTTTCTATCAGCTGTCTCAACGCAAACAAGGCATCCGTTGACCTCCTTCCTAGCATAAACCCAAACTGTTCTCCTATCGATGTCTCTCTCCTTAAGCTTTGTTATCTACTCCTACATAATTGTGTATTCCAAAAAATCTAATTATGAAAGAAGCCGCTATAAGGATGATAACTGTAAAGACTTTAATTGATTTTGAAAACCGGTATAAACCCAGCGATAAGGCACCATTCTTTGTATATATTGAACACAAAAATAAAAATATCTATAGGTTATTTCCAATGAAGGTAGGACATTTTTATTAAATGATTAGTCAATAAAAAACGATGTAGTTGATATAAAAACAGTTGGTATTAATAGGCTAATTGTCTTTTAAAATTTATTCTTTTGCAAATAAAATAATTAATCATGATTTAATAAATAAAAATGATCTTATAGCTTATATCCCAAAATTTTATACATATAGAAAGTTTATAGTTCGTATGGTTGACACTTTCTTTTCGGAGAATTATCTAAAGGATGCGAAAATGTCCGAGAGACAAGTGGTAAATGTTCAAAGGATGTAATGGAAAATAACGAACAACGATGGCACAACTCAATTAGTACCAAGACGAATGATAATTGTAGAATTTTTGGGCAACGAGATTCCACAAAACATAATAATTAATTTATGCAATTTCTCAGTAGATCCATACATACATCCGGTGGTGCAATGTTATAAATATCCCACTAAATCAGGTTTTAGTGTGCAGTCTTATTTAATAAAATTAATATATCTTTTGTGTCTATATATAAACCATCTGATGGTAATTCCAAGATAACTTGAAATGTTGAACCAGAAAAAATAGAAAAAAATTGTTTTTTCTTTCTTGTTAAATTTGGCGACAGACAAAAGTAATTTAACCCGGCGCCAGTGTGGTGGGGTATGACATACCCCAGTGAGTTTAAAATTAGCGCCAATATTTTTATCGGTAAATTAGCGCGACAGGCATTTCAGTACCTTTCGTTGGAACCTTGAAGGAGGTCTCGCAGTTGTTGATTTACTTTAAAAGTGAATGCACGCATCGCTGTTTTGATCCAAACGTCGTTGGGGTATCATATACCCCACCACACAGGTAAGTTAATATATTTATTTTAGTATTGTTTGAGTTGGGCATTCACATTTTTATATAATTTCCGTTGAAATTATTTAATTTTAATGAAAATGTGAAATTTTATACATAAATTATTTATGTGTTTGTTCTAGATTATGGCTTATCGATATGAACGGGAGCAGACGAGGCTTCAAGCTTTATGGGACGATTCTCAAGACGATAATGTAGTAATTGGATCTGCAAGCGAGAACGAATCCGGCAATGAAGACAACAGTAGCCACAACAATGACAGCGAGGAAGATGCTATTGATTTAGACCAGTCGGTGGCTGATACAGAAATCGAAAATGAACTTTTGGGACAAGGACAGGATAGTCAAAAGAAACATTACGTAGGTAAGGACGGCACTAAATGGTCTTCAACATACTTTCCTATAAATGTAAGAACACGCTCAGTAAATATCATTACGCATTTACCAGGTGTAAAACGAAATGCAAAAATGGCGAAAACTCCCGTGGAATGTTTCAATTTACTTTTTACACCTAGTATGATGGATGATGTCGTAACTTGGACTAATTTAAAAATAAAAAGGAAGCCCACTTGCTACGATGAAAACCATCAGTATGCAGTTCGCGAAACCAATGCAACTGAAATAAGAGCATTGTTTGGACTAGAACCAAAAATAATTTCTTTTTATAACGCTATAAAATGTGGGGTAGATATGGTAGATGAATTGTCGGCTTCATACGATGTTTCACGTAATAGCAAAAAATGACCCATTATAATTTTTTATGCGATACTCAACTGTGCAGGTATAAATGCTAGAGTAATTTATCAACAAAATACTGGCGATTTTCAGTCAATCGAAGTGAATTTTTGAAATTATTAGTAATACAGTTACTAACAGAATACAAAAAAATTCGGTCTACCAACTTAAGGTATCCGCGAAATTTACAAGTCCCTCCTAAAGGAACTGCAACAAATGATGAAGTGCAATCAGGTAAACGAATGAAAGTAGCCAAGAGATGTAATGTTTGCCCGAGAAAAAATGACAGAAAGACCTTTTATAATTGTGTGATTTGTAAAAAAGCTATATTTTTAGAGCATTCAGTGGTGCGTTGTGATTCTTGATATTTAGCTAAAAACAATTAAAATGTATTCTGTATGTTATGGTTTTCCAAGCATTCATTTATTTTTACTAGTTCTCTGATCTTTTTTTTATAATCGAGAAATGAGTGTGACGTTTTTTATGCTGTTAAATGAGACTTTTTTGGAATATTCAAGTATTTAATTTGCCATTTTTGTCTGAACACTAGTTCTTTTTGATTTAAGTTTGTTATATGTTGAAATATAAATCACAATATAAATTTTTATTTCAATTTTTTTTTAATTTGGGGTATCCTCACCACACAGGTTTTTACATTTTAGTCTACCACACTGGCGCCGGGTTAATAGGAGACCACAAATATGGTATTAGCAGTGAGGTTTTATAATAATTTTCGTTTGTTTTTTTATTATTACGATCGTAACATAAATGACAGTCATATATGCTACTGATTAAATAATAAAGTAGGTATAAACGCACACTAAATAAACGTAAAACTACTAAAAATAAGTATATGGTTTATTTATCTCTAAAAACAAATAATACGTCCCCATTTAAAAATAGATTTATAAATCTATGAAAAATACTGATTTTAATAAGAGGTAATATAAGAGAGCTAAAGTAACATAAATGACAAATTTTGTGAAAACGTTAAAAAAAGCTGTATGTTTTCCGGAAGTGTTTCCCCAAAACTGTAACGTCCCCGCCTAATATGAGCTTGTGATTAAACACAAATAATATTTTCAAATGTAACAACATTCTTGTCTTCAATATTAGGAAAAACAAATTCATTTCCTTTTTTCCTTAAACAGCTCATAAAATATGAAGTGTCATCATTGACCTCGAGAATAACACCAACGGAATGTTTTTTGGTTTCATGTTTTGTTCCTTCATCATAAGTGAATCTGCAAAATCTGAAATTTGCCCACGGTCAGGCACTTGGTTAGGTCTCTTATTGATGATAGTGGAATATCATCTTCCCAGTCAAAAAGCTCAGCCGCGTTTTTTTCGTGTAGCAGAATATGATTTACTTGTACAACGATTTCTTCCTTTTTATTTTCTATTGGTAGCGTATTCGACTCAAAAACTTTAACTTCTTTGCAGTTAAAACACATTAAATCCAAAACCGGAAATTTTTTGCAAAACATGAGTATTCTCGAATGTAGAGATTTTGTTTATGGCCAACTGACAAAACTTGATGGACTTTCATTATTCCTGGAATTTTCATTATTTGATTAAGAGATTTTTCGTGTTCCATAGATGTTATGTCATCCTCAGTAATAAAAAACATTTTTATGGCTTTGGTTTGGTCTTGTACCAGTTGAAAGAAAGCCTTAGCATCCCCCACATCGTATCCCCTAACAAAAAGATTATCTGCAGTCCTTTTTACAGCAGCACCGATTTCATCTGGCGCTCCTTTTCCGTGGGCAGCTTCTGAAAAATTCCAAGTACCACACCTGAATCCAAATTTATGAAACAGAGTATTAAAGAAAAAAAAATTGTCTTTGTTTTTATATTGCGAGGTTTTTCCATCACTAAAGAAAATAACAACATCAATATTTTCTGTTCTGAGTTCTAATAAAATAAACATCAGATGGGCCCACACTGCTGACGGATCATGTCTTCTCGAATCAGATACTGTGCAGTAAGACTGCTGTTCTCCATTTTCCCGATAGACGACCACTGTGTGCAAAGTAGCTTGATTATGACAGGCACCAAAATGCATTGTAATTATGCATAAATGCATAAGTAACTTTCTGAAAAATCAATGTGGACGGCAACTTCATCGTAGGATAATTCTGATTTGCATTTTGTGGACTGGTTAAATTGATGCCTGATTCGAAATACGTGTGGACAGAATTGTTCGTTAAATTCTTTGTTAAAACCTTCAATTAAATCGAACAAGCTTCCCCCTTCTTTAACTTTTACTGTCTTTAAAAATTGTAACGTTTTTCCATTTTTTTCTATTATATTTCTTTCGGTTTTCCAAGCAAACCATGTAACTTGCTTGGATGAATATACATCCTGGCTAACCACTTTTTTATCCTTACAAATTGGACATTTATTAATCATACATAATGACGAATTCACATGGCATTTGACAGTTTCACAGAGCCCTTCTAATTCCACTGCACCAACAACTTTTTCTCTAATTAAAGTGTTCAGTTTTTTTGTAGATTGTCATGTTTTTTACATAAACATGAGTCACGTTCTGATAATTTTGGTTGCACCACCCAAAAAGGACGCCGTTTAAAAAAGTTGCTTTTTTCACATTTTATGTTAAATTCCTTGCAAAATTTTTGATGAAGACTAGTAATTTGACTGCAACAAAAATTTTTTTTTAACTCCTCGAAAAGTGATTGTTTGTTTTTTTTTTCCAGGCGTTTGTTCTCTATTATCATCTCGACAAAAAACTTCTTTACCTTTAAGCATAATTTACTAAGCCGCTTTCTTTGAGCATCTTTTTTTTGTGGCATCGGATCTGAATCCCATTTTCTTAGAAGCCAAAGTCACAAATTTAATTTTTTTAAATTTGGTCCTTTATAAACTTGTGAGAGTGTTTGCTTTAATTTTTCATTGGGACTTCTTTTGTAAGTCGTTTTTAATTCTCCAAGAAGAACGTCTTGAAATAACAATGTTTGTTTCACCGATTTTGAAATTTCTTGGTCTTTAAGTTCTTGATTGAGTTAAAATAGAGGAGACTGAGATGTACTAGGTGTTTCCAATTCTTTTTTCTTTAAACGCCGAACTTTAGTCTTGTATCGGTTAATTCGTTTCTTTGCATCATCTAATTCCTTTTTTAGCCTTGCTATTTTTCTATAAGCTGCTGCTCGATCTCTTCGTACTTTCTTTCTACCTCTTGTAGATGCATTGACTTGTAAAACTGGCAATTCGCAGGATGGGGTACTCGGTGGTGTATTGTTTACAATAGCTTCCCATCTTCTTCCACGACCTTTCTTATTTTCACGATATTTTCGTTGAGTTTCTTTCCATTTTTTTCTTTTGCGTCTCTGTTCTCGCTCCAATAAATTATTTATGGGTTTATCAATCTTAAGTTCTTTCCGTCATTTTGCATGCTTCCGCAATTTTCTTAGAAATTCACTTCGTCGCTATCGGTCTGCATTCACTCTTTCTCTGTAGCGCCTTTGTGCTTCTCAGTCACCTGTAAAAAAAGCCTTAAGAATACTTCATATTTTTTTCTTGGTTAATCTTTAACCCTGTCATTTATGTTACCTAGTGTCAAATATGTTACCATGGATGTGATAACATATTTGACATTTTATAATATATATTTTAAAATTGCCGCCAAATTCATTAAGATGTTGACGGTTGCTTAACCAAAAGAAGCATGCATATGTAAGGTTATGTTTTACGACAATGTAATAAATTTGATTTAGAATGGATTAAAGTAATTGTAATAACATATTTGACATATAATAAGCATACGTACCTGATATCAATAGTTCGTTGCCAAAAAACTGTAAAATTTTACTAAAAAACACTACTAATTTTTCACAAATAAAAACGGAAAACGTTAGTCGTGCATTCACTAAACTGACACTGAATCTCAATGTTGCTAAGTCTTACAAAAATCGTATAACGTCAGTGGTAACATATTTGACCATGTTTGGGGCACAGAATAAATAACAATCAGAATGCCCAATCTCAGATGCCGCCTTTGAAGTTTGTCAGCACGCGATCGCCATATTTTAGACGGAAACAGACTCGACAAAAGTGTAATTTAAATTTTTAGAGATTAACAATTTAGTAAATTTGAAATAGTTTAATCTATTCTTTAACTAAAAGTACGAATAAAATAGTGCATATTATGTCTATGGTTGCCGTAAATAAATTAAACCGGGTTAATTTTTCTATGCACACCAGATAAAATGTCACTGAACAGCACTGGTTCCGTTTAAAACATGGCTGATTCGGTCTGCGCATACTTATTTTTTCAAGCAGGATGGGCATTCTGATTGTTTATTATTCTGTGTTTGGGGTGACACTAAGAATTCTTAGAATAATTTCTTTATTTATATATATTAGACAAACTGGTAACTGTAAAAAAAAGCAATACAAATAGAACTTATTGCTATCGAAAAAAAAAAGTATTAATAGTTATCCCCAAATTATAAATCGTTTATCTTTTCGATAACAGCCCTTCAAGTGACAGGTAACATATTTGATATTTAGCTTATAAATAATCATTTTTTTTGTAAACTATAAAAACAGTCAATAACGCAAACAATAATACGCCCAGTGCTCACATACGGATCGGAAACATGGGCAATGACGACCCGAGATGAAGAGTTACTGCGAGTCTTTGAAAGAAAAGTATTGAGGACCATATATGGCGGAGTAAACGAACAGGGTCTGTAGAGAAGGGATATAACTTTGAACTCTATAGACTTATTGGTAATGCAGATATTGTGAAGACCATCAAAATAAACCGCCTAAGGTGGGTGGGCCACGTTATGAGGATGGATGAGAGTGATCCCACTAAAATAACTATGCTAAACAGGCCGATCGGAAGAAGAAGGGGGCGACCTAAACTCAGATATCTGGACGATGTACAGGAAGATCTGAGGGAGATTGGAGTGAGTGGCTGGAGAAGACAGACACTCGATAGCGAAGGATGGAAGAATGTTTTGAAGCAGGCCAAGGCTCACGAAGGGCTGTAGCGCCAACTAATGATAAAAACAGGGGCAATTTTTGTTTATGTATGTATAAGGCAACTTTAAATAGAAAAATAGTATCGTAAAAAAAAACATATATTAAAAAAATTGATGTGAAATGAACTGAAACACAAGTATTTCAAGTTATCCCGGAATTACCACATCATTACTAACATCAGAGTAGAAAAGGCTGATTGGATACATTTATTTGAACAATTCTATTATAATAAAACAGTGTTTTGTGGTGATTTTAATGCCCACCATTACATGTGGGGTCCCATTCTGAATGATAGTAATGGTAGAATATTAGTCGAAAGCATGGATTTTTCCGAATTAATTTTTCTAAATGACGGAACACCTACTAGAATCACCCCGAATGGGAATCATTCAGCTGTTGATTTGACTATCACCTCAGCTACATTAAGAAGTCGTATAAACTGGTCAGTATATCCCAACACATTGGGATCCGATCATTTTTCTATTAAAAGAGAACTTAAAATTATTCCTTCTTCATTCCTAATTAATCCGTCAACAAAATGGAACGATTGCCGCGCTGACTTTAGACTATTTCAGACAGATATGGAAAAACAAATATCTACATTTTTATCAACCGATAATCTTTCTAAAGATAAGAACACAGCCCTACTCTTTCAGATTATCTCTCTAGCTGCTTCCAAATCCATGCCCATAAAAAACCTTTTACTCCTTACGCCTTATTGACTGACCCATTATTATAACTTAAAATTAAATATGTGAAAGACCATACAAATATGTCGATCATTAAAACTTAATGTCCAATTAAATTTTCAAATTGTTTTCCATCGTTGTCCACACAGAGATGCAATCTTTCGCGCGTAGACATAACAGCTGCTTCAATCTAAGCTGTTGATATACTATTTGTGTTTATAATGCGCTGTTTCATGTCGTCTCGCGTGGTTGGTCCAGTTTGGTACACTCAGTCCTTTAATCTTCCCCACAGATAAAAGTCCAGACATGTTAAGTCTGGAGATCTAGCTGGCCATGAAAATATACTTCCCCTTCCAATTCATTTATTTGGATAACTTGCATACAAAGAATCTCGAAATCATCTGGAAAAGTACGCAGGACACCCGTCATGTTGTAATATCATATCTCTTCTTGTTTGTAAAGAAATATCCAGATCCACAATTTTACTCACCTAATGAAATAGATATGCTCATAGAAGTTATACCATTTTGTGATTTAATATTGGATGGACAAATTACTGTAGGAAAAAATAAACCAATTTTCCAAAATTCCAAATAAGGGTGTATCGTTTCTAATGCTATAAATAATTCAATAAATTATTCTATTTGCAATTTTTCAAAAAATGTTATACCAGAAGATCAATTAATTGATCTCAATTCAGGGAACTCAATGAGTTAGATAATTCTATTGAAATATCAACCGATGAACTGCATTGTGAAGAGTTATTTGGCAATGGTACTTCTCGCCATGAAAATGGACAATTAAAATTTCCATTAAAATGATCTACAGTCCATCTAATTTAGATAACGATTTACGTCATTATATACGTCAGAGATTGAAGTTGACATAGTTGCCAAAGTATAAAAAAATCCTGAATCCATTTTAAATCAAATAGGTCACATAATTATTAATATACTCTTTACAACGACTATTTAAATTCTTACATGACATTTTTGAAATAAAACACACTAATTTTGTTCTAAAAAGAACAGATTTTATTAAATATGTAAAAATATAAAACAAGAGGTATTCACTTTAAAATAATAAAGTACAAAAAGTGTCAACACCGCAACTGTCAAATAAGTGTTACCAATTTATGCCAAAATTTTACCTTCGTTCAATTACAGTTACAGTGTGTTCCGAACAAATGTTCTTGATAAAAATGCTTTATAATGCATTTATACAAATTAAATGAAACATATTATTGTGTATTTCTTTAAGTTAACATTAATAGAAATTTTTAAATATTAGTTCTACGCGTATATAATAAAATATGTCTAGTGGCTGTAATGCCAGTGTACTCGGTAAAGTGATTCTAAAAAAGAACACACCTACACCCTAAATATTTCGTGTTGGTATCATGTGACGTCACAGGCTATGACGCCGATGACGTACATCGTTAACTAAATTAGATGAAGTGTACATTATTAGGTGACTCAAAAGAGAAAGCAATTCAACATTTCTTGTCTTTGGAAAAACGTTTTAAATCAAACACTGTATTTTATAATTTATACAAACAATTTATTCAATACATACAATTAGGTCATATGACTAAAATTTCAGTAGGTAATTTAACAAGCTCACACTATTATTTACTACATCATGCAGTTTTGAAGCAAACAAGTATAACATAAAAAATAAGAGTTGTTTTTGATGGCTCGTGTGCCACTAAATCTGGGCGGTCTCTAAATGATTTGCAATACATGGGACCAAAGGTCTTAAATATTTTTGATATTACACTTAGATTCAGATTATATAAATATGTTGTTTCTGCAAATGTATCTAAAATGTACAGACAAATTCTAATGCGCAGTGATCACAGTTCATTGCACTGCATAATCTGGAGAAACAAACTAACAACTTAATACCGTTATATATGGTACAAAATCTTATCCTTATCTAGCAATTAAATGTCCCAATAAAGTAGCTACATAGTACCGGCTTGGCTTTCGTAGTATACAGTCGATTGCTCCCGTTATCAATAGTGCTACGGAAAGTGTAATCAACAAAAACAAAACAAATTAGCTTATCAGTATATTGATAAAAGTGATCAACTAATTGAATAGTAGATAAAAAAAAATGAATACATTACCTGCTTTTAATGGACCAGGAATTAATTACAACCAACAAATGTTGTCAACAAATAATGGACTTACTATACAGGATGTCCCACCTTACAACATACACACCACAACACCAGCAACCTCAGAATACTGAACCTCAACCAATTCCCACACAGTATGCGATAAATAATAGCCAACACCGCCATAGAAGATCATCAACTAGCGATGAAGATTTCTAAGGATTTGATGAGATCGAGCAAAATAAAGAAAATCCTTGGCAAGTAGTCAAAAAAAACCTTGAAAAGAAGAAAAGTAGATGTTACCAATAGACCTTCAGAGACAGTAATAAATAACAAATATAGTTCTCTAACACTCCCAGACCAAGAGGAAGAAGAATCCACTAAAACTAACGAAAACGCAAATAAAACATCAAAACCACCTCCAATATACGTCTACGGAGTAATTAAATACAATGAAATGATAAAACAAATAGATCTAATAGCAGAAAACACACAATACATCACAAAATCCTTAGCAGACAACACGGTAAAGATAAGTTGCGATACACCAGACACATATAGGAAAATAATAAAATACATGAGGAACAAAAATGTAGTACACCATACTTATCAACCTAAAGAAGAGCGTGCCTATAGAATAGTCATCAAACACCTACACCATACGACGGACATCGATGAAATAAAAACTGAATTAGCCAAAAATGGACATAAGGTTAGAAACGCGATGAATTGCATAATTAGAACAACGAAACAACCTTTAAATATATTCTTGGTCTACTTAGAACCAGCAGAAAACAACAAACAGATTTACAAACTGACAAATCTTCAAAATAGAGCTATACAAGTGGAACCTCCAAAAACAATAAAAGGGATCACCCAATGCATGAGATGTCAGCAATATGGCCACTCAAGATCATACTGCAATAGACCATTTGTGTGCGTCAAATGTGGTGGAGAACACAATACGTCAGCCTGCAAAAAAAGTAAAGATACCCCTGCTAGGTGTGCTTTATATGATGGTGCCCATCCAGCCAACTACAAAGGATGCCAATTCTATCATACCTTACTCAAGCCAAACAATGGCAACAATCGTATGAATATTCAACAAAACGCTAACAATACAACAACTAGACCTACAATGCGTACAGCAACATCAGTGCCTCTAACCCATTACCCAAAACAATCGGAAGGCAGTTATGCTAATGCAGTAAGAAATGGTACTGAACAACAATCAAACATTAATGACATGATGAACAAATTCTTAGAGGAATTCAAAAACATGTTCCAACAATTACTACAACAAAACAGCATGGTCCTAAACATGCTGACAACGCTTATATCTAAAATTCAATAGCTTCATTAAAATAGCAGAGTGGAATGTCAATGGACTTCCAAAGCACAAAAATGAGGTTGAGTTATTTCTACTACACAACGAAACTGACATTCTGTTAATAAGTGAAAGCCATTTCACAAGTCAAACTTACTTTAAGATATCTCACTACACAAACTATTCCTCAAACCACCCAGACAATACAGCCCACGCTGGATCAGCTATTCTGATAAAAAATACTATTAAACACGCAGAACTACCAAAGTATGCTGAAAATTGCTTGCAAGCTACAGTTATCAAAGTCAGTATGAGGTCTTACGAACTAACAATCGCAGCAGTCTACTGTCCACCCCGATACAACTTAAAGAAAGAAGACTTCAAAAACTTCTTCGAAACTCTAGGACATAAATTTATAACAAGGGGAGACTTCAACAGGAAACATATATTATTTGGATCTAGTCTCACAACAACTAAAAGCAGAGAACTAGTAAGCTTAATACATGAAAAAAACTACCACCCTTTGTCAACAGGCTCTCCTACATACTGGCCAACGGATCCAAACAAAACACCTGATCTGCTGGATCTATTTATCACTCAGGGCATCTCTCTTGGTTACATGGAGGTCATGCCGAACTATGATCTCTCATCTGACCACTCCCCAATTATAGCAACCATCAGCAGCTTTATAGTCTACAAAACGGCCACACCAAGGCTACACACTGGGAGAACTAACTGGGAAAAATACCGCAGCAAATTAGAAGAAGATATTAGTCTACAACTAAGCCTCAAAACAACAAGAGAGATAGACGAAACATTAATGGCTTTAAACAACACTCTTATAAAGGCTGTACAAAATGCTACACCTGCAAACAATACAGGTAGCAAAACCAAATACATCCAGCTGAAATTAAAAAGTTGGTAGCTCAAAAAAGGAAAGCTAGGACCAAACGGCAACAAACCCATGCCCCAGCAGACAAGACCACATTATACAGGCTAAGCAATCAACTAAAATCCAAACTTTAAGAGGCACAAGAACTGTCATTTACAAACTACATAACAAATCTAAACCGGTACGATAACTCAATATGGAAACCGATCAAAAACTCCAAAAAACCCAAGACTCCGGTACCTCCAATTAGAAACGAACAGGGACCAACACTACAGTGGGCCTGAAGTTATGAAGAAAAAACAACGATATTTGCCGAGCACCTAGCTCAAGTATTTACTCCCAACAATGACTCTCCAGATATTGAAATTGAAAGAGACATAAATAACATTCCAGAGAACATACCAGTAATCAGACCACTAACCAAAAATTAAGTTCAACAAGAAATCCAATATTTAAACATTAGAAAAACTCCTGGGCTGGACAAAATATCACCCAAGATGATGAAGGAACTACCAGATAAAGGAATCATACTGATTACTCTCATCTTCAATGCTATTCTATTTTTCTTTAAAACCTATTCTATTCTCTTTAAAACCGCTGAAATAATACTGATCCCAAAAGCAGGAACTTGGACCAATATGATATGTGCTATACACAGCAGATCTACCTTCCACTAATGAAACCATCACTGGCACATTTGCAGATGATGCTGTCATCCTTGCAGCCGACTAAAATCCAATTATAGCATCTAACATTCTACAGGTACAACTGAATAAAATCGAGACATGGTCTTACAGTTTAGAATTAAAATGAATGAAACAAAATCAGTCTAAGTGACTTTTACCTTGAGAAGAGACCCGTGTCTCCCAGTTTTACTTAACAATATCCAACTTCCCCAATCCTCTAGCACTAAATACCTAGGAATACATCTTGACTCAAAACTCACCTGAAAAGAACATATTCTTAAAAAGCGGAAACAAATTGACCTAAGAATGAAAGATCTAAACTGGTTAGTAGGTAGGAAATCGAAACTGAGCCTTGAAAACAAAATCCTTGTATACAAAATCATCATAAAACCTATCTGGACGTATGGAATCCAACTCTGGGCATGTGCGAGCAAGTCAAACACAGTCATAATTCAAAGATGCCAATCAAAAATACTCAGAACGATAGCTGATGCACCTTGGTATGTGTCAAACCTAACACTTCATGAAGACCTAAGAATCCCATTTGTACAGGATGTAATCACTAAATACAACACGAAGCACCATGAAAAACCAATAGGAGACTCAAAAGGAACTGGCCAGCTGACCTGAAAACCGATTAAAGTGGTAATATCACTGGAGAAGACCTCACCACGCCAACAGGAGCCCCTTGCTCCGCAGCCAGCTAATTAGCTTATAGAACTTTATTTCTGTTTTGATTGCTAAAGATTGTGTCATAAAAAAAGTAGCTACATAATATAAAAACATATTTCCAATTGCATCTAAAACTATTCACAATGATTTTTATGTAGATGACCTTTTGACAGGATCTAATAATATTGAAGAGTTACATTTGTGTTTTTGTTTGTTTTAGCACAAAAGCAATTCACTTAGAATTGGTATCAAATTTCACAACAGAATGTTTTTTATCTTGTCTCAAACGTTTTACTTCTCGACGAGGAGTACCTTCAGATGTCTATTCGGATAACGGTAGCACATTTGTCGGAACGAGAAATGAATTAAAAGAGTTTCGAAAATTCTTGTTAAAAAATGAAAATGCTATTACTCAATATGCATCAAAAGACAATATTCATTGTCATTTTATACCACCATATTCGCCCAACTTTGGTGGTCTATGGGAAGCAGCAGTAAAAAGCACAGAACATTTTTTACAGCAAACAATGTTGAATAGAATTTTAATTTATGAAAATTTTAATACGCTTCTTATTCAAATTGAGGGAATCTTAAATTCTAGACCTCTGTATTCCTTATCCCATGATCCTAATGACCTAGAACCCATTACTCCATCACATTTTTGAATTGGTCGTCCAATTACAATGCTTCCTGAACTTGAAGTATCAGAAGTTCCGCCAACCAGGCTGTCCAGACTACAATCTGTTCAACAATTATACCAACAATTTTGGATACAATTCACAAAAGAATAAATTTCTCAACTGCACTTTCATATAAATGGAAAATCATGCTACTCTGATTGCTGTTGGTACACTAGTATTAATCAAGAATGATCAACAACCTTCAAGCAAGTGGCCAATAGGAAGAATTCTACATTTGTTCGCTGGAAAGGATGTAGTTTCGCGAGTGGCAGAAGTTGTGATCTGTTCCGTGAGACATTTGTGTCCTTTGTCTATAGAAAAAGACACAGTGAATTAACAATTTATTTTAGTGTTAAATTCCGTTAAAGACAATTCCATTTTAACTTTGATAAAATAAAGGCAGATATCGAGCACAGTTTTATTAATTAAATCTTGCCCAAGTACTTTCGCTCAGTAGAGCATCCTCAGGGGCATTTCGTCAATTTTGGGCTATCCAACAATCCCAGAATGTCATAAACATAAAATTAATGCCTTTATTTTATCAAAGTTCATTTATTCGAGCATTCAACCTTATATCAATTCCGTATTTTAATTTTGAATTACTATTTTGTATTTCTTTTCATTAATATTTGTATGTTATAGTTAACGCCGATTATCTATCGTCCGTCGGCAAATTCAAACAAAAATATAACTTCCAAACCATCTTTTATCACCTTTATTCTAGACAAACTAATATATGCATTTAATATATTTTTTACCATCAAAAATGAGATGTTTTACCCAAATAATGCTTCAAATATATTGTGCAGAATAATTTTTTTTAGTTTATTTGTATCTTTGCAACTAGCTTGTTTATAGATAGATGTGCATTGTGCATTGCTTTAATTTTGAGTTGTGTTGAAATTTTGTTGTGAGTAGTTATAAATAATTGTAGTATTTTTTTGTTGTTTGTTTTTTTAAAACTGTCTATTTGTATATAAAGAAAATGTTTAGACCATGGGAAAAATCACCTACAGTTTTTCGTGCATGGGAAGAAGAGAACCCAAGTAGTAGTAGAGAAAGTGTAGTAGTCATCAATATTTTAAGTGTAAATGATACAAAAAAACAATGACACTGAGACTGTAACTGTAGAAAAGTGTTTCAAGACTTCCAAAGAAAAGGATTGTTTTGAATGAACAATCTAAGAGAATTTGTATGAACGTTTACAAAAATCTTCAAAATTATCCTGAAAATAGTTGTAAAAGCAGTATTATAAGAAAAACGGTCTTTCTAACAGGAATTCCGTATTCTACCATGGGCGACATCGTGAAAAGTGGTGTTAAAAAGAGAAAAACAAGATCGGATACAAAAACGGCATTACAAAAAAAAATGTAATACCAACAATTGATATTATATACACCAAGCTTGTTGTGATGGGAAGAAGCTGCCCTAAAACCAGTTTACGTAGACAGCTGAAAAAACTTGAGTTCAAATACAAAATCGTTGATAAACGGGTGGCTGTTATGAAATGTAAGAGGATAGTACACTGGCGTTTAGATTATTTAAAAAAAATTCAAGAATATCGAGACCAACAGCGGGCTATATATTATTTAGACGAGACATGGTATGAAACGCATGGTACCGCTAGTAAGGGTTGGACTGATGGTTCACTTAGGTGCCAGTTGAAAGGAGTACCTCCGAATAAAGGTTCTCCGAAAAATGTAGTATAGATTATCATCAGAATAGGTATTCTACTATATTCGAAGAATGGTTTAAAAATACACTACTTCCCAATATAACACCGGGCAGGGTGATAGTTATGGACAATGCTAGCTACCACTCAAGGCTTCTCAAAAAAATTCCTAACAGTTCGTCTTCAAAACAGGAACTAAAAGATTTCCTCTCAGATAATGATTTGTATTTTGAAGACAACTATAATAAGAAACAGTTACTTGAAGTGCTTCGTACTAAAACTTATAAGAAACAATATATACTGGACACTATTGTAATACAACTTGGCTATACTGTTTTAAGGTTACCATTACCACCTTATTTTTGCATATTGAATCCTATCGAACTTATTTGGGAACAAGTAAAAAAACGGATTCGGTGGAAAAATAGTTCCTAAATTTGACACGAAAGTAATCGATTTAATTCAATATGAACTATCAGAGATTACAAGTGCCGACTGGAAAAAAGCAGTAAACTGTGTAGTGAAAGTAGAAAATGAGTACAGAAGACTAGGACAATTATTTTCAAACAGTGGACAACTTATTATTAATCTTGTGGATAGTGACGATGATGAGAGCTCGCCTGCAGGAGAAATATTTTAGACAAGGTACGCTAATATTTTGATTATTTCAGTTAAAACAACTCAGTTTTCATCAACTGAGTTGACAGAATTCATTCAACAATATTTTCTTAAATGTAAAATACTTTTCCACAGTTTACATACCAAAGACGTATGACGTAGATATATTAAAATTGTATGACATATAACAAGTGCCTGAAACAAATGAGAAGCGTTAAAAAGAAGATGCCGTTGTATCACCTAGTATTTTTTTCCGACAGGGTGGTAGAGTGATAATTTTTTTTTACATTTCACTTTCAACCATTTAAAAAACAAAGAAATATAACAGTTATCCAGTACCAGTTTTTATTTAATATTTGTACTTGGGTCTATTGAACTATAGGTTTGTGTGTGTGTGTGCTTAACACAACATGGATATTGATGACGATCGGAATATCCCACCAGATCGGGGAAGGAAGGAAAGTCAGTATGAAAATCTAAATTTAAATTATAAAAATCAAACCGGCAATCATAAGGTAAGCGAAATATCTATTGAAAAGAATTATTATTCACTTGGAGATCAGGGACCGTACTATGTTTTCGTAGAAAATAAATCAGGGAATATAGGTAAATTGCATAGAATAGGAGCCGCAAGGTTAATATTAAATGCTGAAAATGAAATTAAACATAACATTGTTACTGTTTCAATAATTGGTAGAAATAAACTGAAAGTAGAATGTAATACATTTTTGGCCGCAAATAAATTAGCTGAATTAGACATGTAGATACTGATATTCCGGAACTTGAATTAAAAGGTTTAATTAAAGGTAAATTTGGTCAGGTGGTTACAGTTACACAGGTTAAGCGGATGTTTAGAAAATCTGAGGATAAATTAATTCCTACGGGGACTGTTATTGTCTCTTTTAAGGGACAAACAATTCCTAGTCAAGTAGTAATAGAAAAAATTGTTTATGATGTCGAAACATATATTCCTAAAATAATACAATGTTTAAAATATTTACGGTATGGACATATAGCTAAGCAGTGTCGTGGTAAAGAAAGATGTAAGTTTTACGGTAATGAACATATGTGATACTTGCGAGAAACAAAACAACTCTTCGTGTATTTTTTGTAAAGGCAATCATTCTGCTACCGATAAATTTAAATGTCCAGAATTTTCGGAACAAAACTCAATTAAACGGTTAATGGCAACAGAAAACATAAGTTATGTGGAAGCCCTTAATAGACATAAATCAAGCTATGCATCAGCTACCAAATCTTCCACAGAGGGATCTAAATATACAGTCAACGTAAAAATAAAGAGAATCGCAACAAGTCCATTATCACCAGATCCCATAAACCAAGAGCTTAGAGATATAATAATAACCCTTCCAACTATCCCTTCTAGACCCGTGTATGAGAGTTTTAGAAATATACCACAATATCACAAGGTACCTGTAAGTCAACCGAGTCAACTTCTTCTTTCACTCACTTTGATGTTGCATGTATACAGGGCAACACAATAATAGAATCAATTATAAAAGTTATAAAAGAATATATACCAACAGGTGATAAGCAAATGTTAATTTCAATTAAAACGAATATTTTACAAATTCTTAATAACATTCAACAATAAATTCAATATCCTTTAGTATAATAATATAAGATCATTAATACACAATAAAGGGTTACTAGAAAAATTTTTGTTTGATAATAATATTCATTTGAGTATTTTAAGTGAAACCTGGTTAAAGAAACATTTGAAACCAAATTTTAATGGGTATCACTTGTTTCGTTCAGATAGAGGGGATGGGTATGGTAGTGTAGGTATTCTTCTAAAGAAAAATATTGCTTTTAACAATACAAAGAGTTTTAAGAGTATTGAAGGTTTAATGACTGTCTCTCTAGCTGTTAAAGTAAGTAACTTATTTACATTAAATATTTATTCGATATATGCCAAACAGAAATTAAAAATATCTGAAAGAAGTTGGTCATAGTATCTTGAAAGCCTGGAAAAAACTTTTCTGTTGGCGGGTAACTTTAATTGTCACCATCAAGTGTGGGTTGTGATATTACTAATAGATCAGGAATTAATTTACTTTCAGCAATTGAAAATACCAACCTAGATTTTCTTAATAACGGCGTGGAAACACTCATTCCTTCATTAAATCAAAAGAATAAATCGACCTTTCTATTGTATCTCCTGATTTGGTTACATTATGCAATTGGCAAACAAAAATAAATACTTTAGGTCTAATCATTTTCCTATATTAATAGAAATCAAAAGTAATAATTATATTATTAAATCAAATCAAAACAGATGGAATTTAAACAAAGCAAATTGGTCACTTTTTTCTGAAAAAATTGAACATAGTAAGAATCAAAATAATATAAGACGATATGATAAATTTATAACAGAATTAAAAAAAGCAGAAGAAAATTCAATACCCAAAAAGAAAAAAGTGATCAACTCGAAATTTAATAAACATTGGTGGAATGAAGAATGTGACATATTAATGAAAAATCAAAAAAAAAGTTCTTTTGCGATATAAACTAAACTCAAATGCAAAAAATTATATTTGTCTAGAAAGAACAATGGCTTTGTGTAAAATACTAATAAAAAAGCTCAAAAAAGAATCTTGGACAAATTTTTGTACTTCAATAAATAAAAATACACCAATCACACAAATATGGACAGAGGTTAGAACATTTTTACCCTCTTCAAGTAGAAAATATCAATAAAATTGCAATGGACAGTCTGTTAAAGAAATTTAGTCTCAAAGAATTCCAGTGCAGTATTAAACAGCACAAAAATACGACTCCTAGTATCGATAACATTCATTATATAATGTTATACAACCTTCCATTATCCTGCAAAATTACTTTGTTAGAAATAATAAATAATACATGGGAAAATACGCAGTATCCAGAAGATTGGAAGAAATATATTATGATTCCAATGTTAAAATCGCAAAAAGATCCAAATTTAGCAGAATCATACAGAGGTATATCACTGGCCTGCTGTGTACTTAAAACATTCGAGCGAATGCTCAAAACAAGAATGGAATATTGGCTAGAATCCAACATCAAGCTACCAAAATATCAGTTTGGGTTTAGAAAAGCTCATTCCACAATAGAAAATATTACTCATCTAATCACTGACATTAATATTTCATTCTAATTATATCGTTCTACCATAGCGTTGTTTATGGATATTGAGGGAGCCTACGATAAAGTAAATGTAGGAACTCTACATCAACAAATGGTGCGAATTGGTTTTAGTTGTGAATTTTCTAGAAAAATAATAAACTTATATCGTAA
Organism: Diabrotica undecimpunctata; assembly: GCF_040954645.1. Lineage (NCBI taxonomy): Eukaryota > Metazoa > Arthropoda > Insecta > Coleoptera > Chrysomelidae > Diabrotica > Diabrotica undecimpunctata. The sequence continues at coordinate 112,047,500 of NC_092808.1, read as the reverse complement.
TCGCATAATTAACCTTAAAATACATGAGGAAATTTTAGATACAAGAACAACAAGTCTGGGATTATCTCAGGGTAGCGTTTTAAGTCCTATATTGTATACAATCTATACCTTTGACCTAGAAAAGCTAACAGACGAATTCAGGAACATTAAGATACTGGAATATGCTGACGATATACAGCGCACCGAAAACGAAACAGAGGCATTTACTGGCAGATGATTCCTTTTTTTGAAAAAACGCTCGGATCCGTCGATTTTGTTTTCGAGGGGGACACAAAATTGGCATAAAATCACTTTAACATTTGCAGCCCCTTAAGCGGGGGTGGCACCATCCCTAAAATCTTAAATGAAAAGGGGGGTCGAATGATCCATTATTTGAAAGGTCTTTCAACTCCCTTTATAATGATGTAAAATTCATGTATTCAATTCAGTAGTTTTGGAGATTTATTGATTTAAAGTTTAAAGTAGACTTTAATAGGTACATCAAATTAGTTTGTACTTCATTCAGAAGAAATTTGAGTAAAAGCATTTTCTTGATAAGTAAATGCTTTTATTTACTACGCCCATGGTTTATTAATAATAAAAATAGCAATTGAAGTGTCCTTTGTGACAAAAAAAGTTGTTTCTTGAAGAAAGATAAGTAGAGAATGCCACGTACTTATTTTAAATAGTAAATAGTACATTAGTTTGCGATTGATTTGACCAATCTTTGTTGTTAAAATATCATTTATTACTTTATACTTAAATTAACCATGGTACATTCCACGGCAGAAAGGGTTGAAATTATTGAAATATTTTTCGGAAATAATCAGTGCGCTAATAGAACAGCACAAATTTTTAATGAGCGACATGAGAACAATAATGTGCACCGAAAATATGTTCTAGAACTTGTAGCTAAATTTCGGGAAACTGGATCAGTCGCCAATAAAAAACGTAATATTGAAAATCCTATAAGGAACGAAGCAACAGAAGTGGGGGTTTTAGGGCAAGTTATTGTAGATCCTACATTAAGTGCCCGCAAATTGCAAACTTGGTGTGGTGTTAGTCAACGTACTATCCAACGGATTCTAAAGGCCCATAATTTTCATCCGTATAAAATTCACCTTGTACAAGAACTTAATGAAGACGAATTTGATAAGCGATTAGAATTTTGTGAAGTTATGAGAGAACGAATTACAAACGATGAACAATTTTTATTTAACATTTGCTTTTCCGACGAATGTTCCTTTTTTTTAAATGGCGAAGTAAATCGTCATAATTGTCGATATTGGTCGGACTCTAATCCCAGAATTTACCATGAGGTACACACACAGCAGCCACAAAAATTAAATGTTTGGGCTGGCATTTTTGGCGATCATTTGGTTGGTCCTTTTTTCTTACCTAGAAATTTGACTGGTGAAATGTATTTGGAATTACTGCAAAATGCCATAGATCCTGCGCTAACAGATATAATTGAAAATCAGAATGATGGTCGATACGTTGAGAATATGTTGATGTTCCAACAGGATGGTGCCCCACGACATTACGCATTAAGAGTTCGGCATCATTTAGATCAGACCTTTCCAGGTCAATGGATTGGTAGAAGAGGTGCCGTTGAATGGCCCCCAAGATCGCCAGATTTATCACCTTTGGATTTCTTTTTGTGGGGTTACTTAAAAAGCAAAATCTATGCTACTCAGCCAACATCCTTAGAAGATTTACGACAAAGAATTGTGAATGAGTGCAAAATGTCCGGCAACGTTTTCAGCAAAATCTTTATTATTGCATGGAAAGTAATGGTGGTCATTTTCAACATTTACTCGGCTGACAGGTCAGTTCATTCTTTATTTTTTAACAACTTTACTGCTATGTATTGATCTCCTCTTACGATGATGTATTTAAACTTTAAATCAATAAATCTCCAAAACTACTGAATTGAAGTACATGAATTTTACATCATTGTAAAGGGAGTTGAAAGACCTTTTAAATGATGGATCATTCGACCCCCCTTTCCATTTAAGATTTTAGGGATGGTGCCACCCCCGCTTAGGGGGCTGCAAATGTTAATGTGATTTTATGCCAATTTTGTTTCCCCCTCGATAACAAAATCGACAGGTCCAAGCGTTTTTTTAAAAAGGAATCATCTGCCAGTAAATGCATCTGTTTCGCTTTCGGTGCGCCAACCTGTATATATGCATTTACATAATTGCATTTACATAATTTACATGATAATTGTGATCTTGAATCTGGTTAGTTCTTTAAATCAATTTTTTCTTCGATTTAACGAATGGTGTCACGAGAAAAGTTTAAAGATTTCACTAACGAAATCGAAATCATGTATATTCAGCCGGAGACGAACTATTCCCAATCAGATTGTTTTACAAGAGCATAGTTTTCCCGTTATTTCTCATGTAACATACCTAGGAGTAACAATTGATAGAAAATCAGTCTGGAAAGAGCACATAGAAAGAATATTAAAAAAAAGCCGAGAAAGGATTAAATATATTAAGAGCTGTAAGTTCCTACAGTTGGGGAGCCGATTCAGAAATGACCCTGTTATTATACAGGTCGTTTATTAGATCAACTCTGGATTACGGACGCTTTCTATACTCTCAAGCAGCCTCCAGTAACCTAAAAAAGTTAGACAATTTAGTGAATAAATGTCTAAGATTGTCCCTTGGAACCTTTAAAAGTACACCAATTTCAAATCTTCAAGTAGAATGTTGTGAAATGCCTTTAGAGCTAAGGAGAAAATATCTCTGTAATAAATTTTTGTGCCAAATTTTTATTTAAAAATAGTAGTCTAGTTAGTAAAGTTCACAACCTATTTATAATGGATTTAACTATAAGTACTGGAAGAAAAAAGAATCACTGGTTTTATATAAATCATATCAAGACTGCTTACAATATAAAGACAATATGCATAAAAACGAACCGTTACCTATATACCAAACAAACTTAACTGATGTGCCTGAGATAGAAATACGCTTTCTAAGAGATTATTCTAATTACCCCAAGTCGTTGAGAAATGTGATGTTTAATTCAGACCTAGAAAATGATTTTTAAAAATTATCACATCATACTTACAGATGCATCAAAAAAGACGAAAAAACGCCCTGTGCATTTTGGGACCCTACACAAAACTAGTTCGAGGATAAAAAACTTCCGAGTGAATTTTCAAGTTATTCAGTTGAACAACTCGCTATATTAGAATCATTAAAATATATTAAAACTAATTTAATTAATAATAAATTTTTTTTAATTATATCAGATTCTAAAAGTGTTTTACATAAACTTTCAAATATATCTACTAATATTAATTATATCTTACAAAATATATTAACCAATTTTAAATAAAGGAAGGAAAAATAGTTAAGTTTGTTTGGGTTAAAGCTCATTGTGGGATCATCAACAATGAAAAAGTAGACATATTGGCCAAGGAAGCATTACATTCCGATACTTTTGTAAATTATTCATTCATTCATGTAATGGATGAATAAATATGATCATTCCACTAAGGGACTTTTTTATAAAGGCATTTAGCAGAAAATTCCTACCAAACCATGGTTCTGTAATTTTATAACAAAAAAAGATGCAATCAGAATTATCTGTAGAATTCGATTCAATCATTCCCTAGCACCATCTCACTTATCTAAATTAAAAATTGTAAATTCCACAAACTGCGAGTGTGGAGAATATGGCACACTAGAACATATGATATTAAATTGTAGTAAACATAGAATAAAGACCAAAATTTTTATGGAAGCCATTATGAAAATAAAAATCTTAGTAAAACCCATCAACCTTTATGGGTTAATAGTTTCTAACAATTTAGAAGTTTATAAGTTGCTATATCAATACATAAGCAGTTTAAAAATAAGAATATGAAATTATAGTTTATAAAGACCAATGTATACCAAAACTTGTACATAAATGAAGAAAAAAAAAATTAAATAAATATTAATAAAAACAAGATACACAAAAAATATTGAAAATAAAAAATAAAATAAATAAATAAATAAATAAAATAAAAAAAAACTTTTTTTACAAAATTGTAAAAAAAATATATGATTTTTGTAAGTTCACCAATTGTATAATACATGATTTTTACCGTAGTTATATTGTTTTTAAAATATTAATAACGTAAATTTTAAATATTAATAGATTTTATTTTATCATTGACAAGAATCAAAGTCAAACATGATTAGACGAATGAAACCATAGGTTTCGCAGTCAACATCCCAAGCACACACACACAAAAAAATATAACGTTTTGTTTGTTTTTCCAAAATCAGATTTTCTGCTCTTTGACTATAATATACACATTACACATTGTTATTTTATGATTTAATACTTGTATCAAAAAATTTGTGTCGGTGAAGCAACCAATATCGCGAGACGTCCCTGGACATCGGTTACTCGAATTTCACAACATACAAATATTATCTGTATGAATTTGCCGACGGACAAAATATCGGTGGACCCGACTTTACTTTCAATCTACTAGTCAATCATTGACGCTACAAGTATACAGAACAATAAAGTTATATCGAATATCAATCGAGTTCCATTTCTTCTAAGACTACATTATAATCTGAAACAAGAACCAGCTCACACAATTCTAATCACCCCCAATGTCTTTAATGTATTTAATATTGTTCTGTGCTCTGTCTAAAAGCAAGATTTTTGTCTTATTCTTATTTAGTTGTAGACCATACTTTTTGCTTTTCTCCTCCAGACATTGTTTTCCATTTCTTCTTGTTTAAAAGCGATTTTTAATGTGTCATCGGCAAGTCTCAGGTTACTAATTTTCGGTCCTCCAATCGATATTCTACCACTCCAACGATGGATAATTTAATGACACGCTATATTGCTTACGTTGTAATGCCAGTATGGCATCATGGCAAATGTGTGCAAGTAAAGTAATACTTCTAGGTGCTTTTTCGAAGACCCACTAATATCGAGCTTCCAGCACATGGAAACATCAACAGAGAAAGACTTACCAGTATAGGTGAAAGATCTGCTGTTTGAGTCATCTTTAAATGCCCCTGATTGTGACTCGTATAAAAGTGACGTAGATATAAGTGCCGAATATGATTATGAAAAACTATAGTCAGTTACTTCATGATACCACATAACCAATTTTTTATACGAATTCGGTTTCGAAGAATTGCCAGTTTTTTTTTATTACTTTTCTGTCCATGTTTCAGAACGAGTTAGTCCACTACTACTGTGAAACGCGACCATTTCTGATGCCGTTATTTGTTTATCAATAATGATTACCATCCGCACTATTATCACTAAAAATTGCATTACAAGGTTTACATTGCACTTGAGGTTTTTCTCCAGTGTGCAATATCAAATGTGTCTTCAAATGAAATTTCTGGGGAAACTGCATAAAACAAATTTCGCACGTGTAAGGTAGTTCACACTTCTCCAGTGTGAACTATTTTGTGTACATCCAGAGCAATTTTTTGAGTAAACAGCTTAAAACAAATTTCACACTTGTAATGTTTTTCTCCAGTGTGCAATCTTAAATATGTTTTCGAATTACATTTCTGAGAAAACTGCTTTAAACAAATATCGCACTTGTAAGGATTTTTTAATGAATCCAGATATGCTCTCCTTCAAGCTATCCTGCAAGGAAAAATATTTTCAAAACGAGTTAAAGGAAGAAAAACATCTTGGTTAAAGAACCTAAGAATCTGGTTCAATACAACATCTGTGCAGCTTTCCCGCGCTGCTGCAGATAAGATAAAGGTTGCCATGATGATCGCCAACATTCGTAACGGATAGTCACATCAAGAAGAAGAAGGATTTTTTCTAGTGTGAACTATTTTGTGTCCGTCCAAAGAAGTTTTCTGATTAAACAGCTTAAAACAAATTTCACACTTGTAAGGTTTTTCTCCAGTGTGTAATCTAAAATGTGTTTTCAAACTATTTTTATGAGAAAACTGCTTTAAACAAATTTCGCACTTGTAAGGTTTTTCTCCAGTGTGAACTATTTTGTGTACATCCAAAGCAGCTTTATTAGTAAACAGCTTAAAACAAATTTCACACTTGTAAGGTTTTTCTCCAGTGTGCAATCTAAAATGTATATTCAAACTATTTTTCTGAGAAAACTGCTTTAAACAAATTTCGCACTTGTAAGGTTTTTCTCCAGTGTGAACTATTTTGTGTACATCCAAAGCAGCTTTATTAGTAAACAGCTTAAAACAAATTTCACACTTGTAAGGTTTTTCTCCAGTGTGCAATCTAAAATGTATATTCAAACTATTTTTCTGAGAAAACTGCTTTAAACAAATTTCGCACTTGTAAGGATTTTCTCCAGTGTGAACTATTTTGTGTCTATCCAAAGAAGTTTTATGATTAAACACCTGAAAACAAATTTCGCACTTGTAAGGTTTTTCTCCAGTGTGAACTATTTTGTGTCTATCCAAAGAAGTTTTATGATTAAACACCTGAAAACAAATTTCACACTTGTAAGGTTTTTCCCCAGTGTGCAATCTAAAATGTGTTTTCAAATTACTTTTCTGAGAAAACTGCTTTAAACAAATTTCGCACTTGTAAGGATTTTCTCCAGTGTGAACTATTTTGTGTTCATCCAAAGAAGTTTTTTGAGTAAACAGCTTAAAACAAATTTCACACTTGTAAGGTTTTTCCCCAGTGTGCAATCTAAAATGTATTTTCAAATTACTTTTCTGAGAAAATTGCTTAAAACAAATTTCGCACTTGTAAGGATTTTCTCCAGTGTGAACTTTTTTGTGTCCATCCAAAGAAGTTTTCTGAGTAAACAGCTTAAAACAAATTTCGCACTTGAAAGGTTTTTCTCCAGTATGCAATCTAAAATGTGTTTTTAAAATACTTTTTTGAGAAAACTGCTTTAAACAAATATCGCACTTGTAAGGATTTTCTCCAGTGTGAACTATTTTGTGATCATCCAAAGCAGTTTTATAAGTAAACAGCTTAAAACAAATTTCACACTTATAAGGTTTTTCTCCAGTGTGCAATCTAAAATGTGTTTTCAAATTACTTTTTTGAGAAAACTGCTTAAAACAAATTTCGCACTTGTAAGGATTTTCTCCAGTGTGAACTATTTTGTGATCATCCAAAGATTTTTTATGAGTAAACAGCTTAAAACAAATTTCACACTTATAAGGTTTTTCTCCCGTGTGCAATCTAAGATGTGTTTTCAAACTATTTTTATGAGAAAACTTCTTAAAACAAAATTCGCAGCTGTAAGATTTTTCTCCTGTGTGAATTAACATGTGTCTGTTTAATGACCTATGGACAAGCTGCTTAAGACAAATTTCACATTTTGTTCTTTTTTCTTCAATAAGTCGTCTTGTAGGTGGTTCTTTTTTACCTGAACATACCGATATTGTTTTGATAATTTCTGATGTGTTGTCTTCTTCAAGAAAGCCTGAAATAAAAAGCAAAATATTAATTTTTTATTTTAAGGAAAAAATTAATGCAATATACTAATCCTAATATATATTTAATATTCTGTGCGCACATATCAACTAGTAGGTACATAATAGGCATTAGTATATAATAGGCAATTTTTATGTATAGGTTATTACTCATTAATTATTATTATATATAAAAGAGAAATTGTAATAATTCGAACTTTGGTTTCCCATTAAGTAATATTATGTAATCTCTCTAGTTTATATACATTTTTACAGAATACGCTAAAAATTGTTTTGAACAAATTTTACATGGTTTATTATTACATGCACATTCCCATGTATTCTTAATGCATTATTTTTTATTGGACTTGGTCAACAATGGAATGTACTCCACGAAGCTGTGGAGGAAATCTAATGTCATCGTTCTACTCAAATCTCGAAAAGATCCATCGGAAGCTAAAAGTTATCGCCCGATTTCGGAGCTAAACCACATTTTCAAAATCATCGAGAGTATAGACTATGGATTCAAATCGCATTAAAGCAACCATAGACGACACTCTTGAGCCGGAACCAATGCTGTGCATGGCATTCGAGGACCTTTCCATCAGTGTATGACACCGTAAATCGTAAAATACTTGTCTCCAAAGAGTACAAAATGTAAAAACATATCAAATTAAAAAACTTTATACATTCCTTCGACATTTATAAACGTCAAATATCATCATCATCATCATCAGTGGCGTTACAGCTCTTTATGAGCCAAAGCCTTCTTGAGAACAATCCTCCATTCGCCCCTGTCTCTGGCAACTCTTCTCCATGCTCTAATTCCGATAGACTTCAAATCATTTTCTAGGTTGTCTTGGTACCTAAGTCTCGGTCTTCCTCTTCTTCGTTGTCCGATCGGCCCTCTTCGGTCGAAAACTTTTCTGACTATGGTATCTTCCTCTCGTCTGATTACATGACCTATCCATCTGAGGCGTGCTACCTTAATGAATTTTACAACGTCAGGTTCTCCAAATCTTCTATACAACTCAAAATTGTAACACCTGCGCCACAAACCTTGTTCTTTTATGCCTCCATATATTCGTCTTAGTATTTTTCGCTCAAAACGTTTTAGCAATTCTTGGTCATTCTGTGTTAGTGCCCAAGTTTCTGAACCATATGTTAGCACTGGTCTTATTAGTGTTTTGTATACAGTCAGTTTAATTTTTCTAGGCATTTTTGAGGCCATCTGTCTTCTTAAGCCATAGTAACACTTATTGGCGAGCACTATTCTTCTTTTGATTTCTTCACTGACGTTGTTATCTTTGGTTAGCAGCGATCCTCAACTCTACTCAATATGGCATATAAAGTGTTGTCCAACGTATTGTACAAAAGACTCCTCCCCTACGCCGAACAAATAGTGGAAGGATATCAGTGCGGTTTCCGTCCTAATAAATCAACAACGGACCAGATATTTACAGTGAGGCAGATCCTCGAAAAAACCCTAGAGTTCGGCGTCGACACCCACCACATATTTGTTGACTTCAAAGCCGCATACGACTCCGTTAATAGAAATAAACTTCTACTTGCTATGGTAGAATTTCGCATTCCGTTTGATCTTGTCCGGTTAACTGAACTTACACTCACAGGTGCAGAGAGCATGGTAAAAATCCAAAACGATCTCTCAAGACCCTTCCATTGCAAAAATGGACTAAGACAGGGTGATGGACTATCGTGTCTCTTATTTAACCTGGCATTAGAAAAAATAATTCGAGAGTCACAGATTACTACGAATGTTACTATATTTAACAAATCAGTACAAATTGTCGGATACGCAGACGACATAGACATCATAGGTAGGTCCACAGAATCTCTGACTGAAGCATTTCGGTCGTTAAGAGGATCTGCACACAGAATGGGACTAAAAGTCAAATATAGTATAATCTAAAAGAGCTCCCGAAAAAGTTAATTCTATAGTGGTTTAATAACTTATTAAATTTAATAGCTTAGTGAATAAATAAATTTAATAACTTAGTGAATATGTAAATAAACAAACTAAATTGTTTCCCCGTAATGGGGGAACAAGACTCACTAAGGACATCCTTTCAGACGAAAGATCACTTTATTGATGTGAACATTAAAAATTGTGCGATGAAATATAATAATTTTCAAACAAGTGATATAAATAAAAGTGCGACTCTGCCTATAGAAAATAAAAGGGATATTAAATGTTTCCAACTGGTCTTAGATAAGTACAATTTAGATAATATTTGGGTATATATTCAAAAATTGGAAGCGAAAACTTGGGTAGACTACATTCCATGACAGTAGGCCATATATTTAAAATTTTGAAACTAACAATCATTAAACAGATAAAAAGTATTGACAGAAATCGTATCAAAGTTTTACTGTCATCACGATTAGAAACTAATAATCTTGTTAAAAATGAATCACAAAAAAATACAAAATTTAAGAGCATACATACCAAACCATTTGATAGAAATTAAAGGCTTAGTTAGGGATGTAGATACTCAATACGACATTAATTATCTCAGGGAAAACATTGAATCCTCGTCTGTTATACATATTTGTAGGATAAAGCGTAGGGTACAAAGAGAAGATAAAATTGACCATATAGATAAAAAAACTATAGTTGTAACTATTGAGGGTGACATTTAACTATATAGCTTTTAACAGAGTTTGTTTTCCTGTCGAACGATTTATTGGTAGCGTTGTTCAATGCTCTTCTTCTTCTTCTTCAGTGCCTTATCACCTGTCTAGTTTCACAGCGGATATTATTGATGTATTCACCATTCACTCGGATTCCCAACTCTAGGTTTGTGAGGGTAAAGAGTCGGCGAGAGCACACAGCCTTGCCTTACTTCTCGCATGGTCTTCACTTGGTCGGTTAGCTGGTCTTCGACCTTAACTTGAACCCGCTGGTTCCAGTATAAATTCATGATGATCCGAATGTCCTTCTCATCCAATCCTACTCTTTGTAGGGCGGCGAACATCTTCTGGTGCTGACAACGGTCAAATGCCTTGACGTAGTCAATAAAACAAATATAGACATCGCGGCATCTCTTAAGTAGGACTTGTAAGGTGAAAAGTGCTTCACGTGTACCCATGAAATTGCGGAATCCAAATTGCATTTCACCGACATTTTCTTCACATTTCTTGTAAATTCTGGCATGTATGATTTTAAGAAAAATCTTAAGTGCATGACTCATGAGGCTGATAGTTCGGAAATCTTCGCACGTTTTCCCAGATAGTTTTTTTTTTGGTAGCGTTACAAATGTTGACAATAGCCATTCTTCTGGGATATTACCTGAATCTTATATGGCGTTAAACAGTTCAGTTAACTCCTTTGTGCTCACTTCACTCATCACCTTAATAAGTTCAACGGGTTTTTCGTCCGGACCTATGACCTCGCTTTCTAGTATTGACGGCCCTGCCATGCAATTTATTTCTGGAAGGTTACCTCGGTAGTCCCAGAAAAGTTCTTCGATGTACATTTTCCAGGTCAATAACTTCTCCTTAACTGTCGTCGCCAGGTTCCCGTCTTTGTTTATGAGGAGTTGTGTGTTTCTCCTCTCGTATTGACCAGTGGCTTCTCGAATATTTCAGTGGATATTTATATCATCGTGTTTCACTGGGAGCTCTTCAATTAGTTTACATTTTTCTTGCATCCATGTCTCCTTGGCTCTTCGTATTGCTTTTTTTAATTGTTTGGTTGATTTCTTGGTATTTCTTCGCGTCCTTGTTTTTCATTAATCTTCTTTGGTCCATCATCTGCAGAATGTCATCAGTCATTCATTCTTTATTTTTTACTCTCGTTTACTTTCCCGGATGTTCTTTTCCCGCATTTAGCATGACGTCTTTGATATAACTCATTTGTGTTCTACACTCTGTTCTTGTTGTCTAGCGGTTTCTAGTTTTTCTCTCATTACATCTCTTACGTTCTGACGAACTACGGGGTCTTTTAGAGTGTCATAATCCAGGTTCTGTTTAGATTTACTTTTGATGTCTTCTATTGAATCTTTTGTTAATGAAAATAATATCTATCTGGTTTCTGATATTGTTGGCTGTATCTGCAGGTGACTTCCACGTATAAAGTCGTTTCGGGGAAAGTCTAAACCAGGTGTTAGCAATGGTAAAATCTTTCCGACAAAATTGAGTAAGTCGGTCTCCCCTTTCGTTTTTCTCGCCTAAGCCGTGTTGTCCGACGATGTCTTCTATTCTGCTTTTGCCAACTTTGGCATTGAAATCACCCATGATGATGGTAAGCTCGTTCTTGGAATATTTTAGTGCTTTTTGTACAAGTACGTAGAACTCCTCGATATTCTCTTCTGGCTTTTCTGATGTAGGAGCGCAAATTGAGCGCAAGTATGTTGATGACTTGATCCTGGCCGTACCCACTGATCAAATTACTCACACCCTTTCTGTCTTCAATGAATATAATCCCCACTTGCAGTTTACATGTGAGATGGAGGTAAATAACACCATTCCGTTCCTTGACATGTTAATTGTACGAGGTGTTGACAACATCCTAAGAACCAAATGGTTTAGAAAAAGCATTGCTAGCAATCGCTTCCTTAATTATTATTCCTTTCATCCTAAAAGATTCAAACACAACCTCGTACAGGGATTAGCCTTAAGGACTCATAAGTTGTCACATCCTTTATGCAAAAGGGAAGCCACTCAGTTAATTAAAACTATATTAGTTGAGAATTCTTATCCAACTTTTCTTATTAATAAATATCTTTTTTCTACTGCAAGGTCCTTACTTGACCCGACTTATACCAATGTGGGAGATTTGCATAATAACATACTTGACAACAATGAACTCCACCTTGATGAGGTATCCACATCTGAGTCTTCTCCTACATATTTCTCATTACCCTATTTTCCACAAGTTACAGAGAAACTTACTAAATTGTTTAAACCACTATCTACTAAAATAGTCATTAAAAATTGTAAAACAGTTGGAAATCTCTTTTCACACACTAAAACACCTTTAGATATTTGGGAGAAATCAAATGTAGTATGTAACATTCCATGCAAAGACTGTCATTTGAAATATATTGGCCAAACGAAAAGAACCCTTAAAGGGCGTGTTATATCACATAAAAGTGATATCAGATGCAACAAGAACTTTTGTGCTCTGAGTACCCACTCTATCTCTCTTAACCACCAATTAAGGAAAAAAACTCCATGAAGACGTACTGACTTCGATAATCTCAGCATCATTTATCACTCCTTGCTGTTGAATAATCCTTAAAATCCTTCTAGTTAAATGTTACATTTCATAATTTAACTTAGTTACACCTAAATCCGATCAAGACATGGCCTAAATCTTTCAGTTTTTGTCCTCTAGAAAAAAGGTAACTTCTACCTTGATACTTCTAAAATTAAATCCCTATATTCATTTCAACGAGAACTTTAGCAATTTTCATACATCATATTCGATGTAAAATCCTTTCCAAAAGGAACCACTTGGTGAGTTAAACAAATTCATATCACATTATACTTCATTAATATTCACTAATTTTAGGTTCCCCAACAATGGTCATCGGTACTTTTTATATCCAACCTTCTTTTTAATTAGATTTATAAATAAATTGACTTTTCTATTCTGTCATGTAAACACATAATTGTTATCTAGTTGATTTTTCGCATAGACTGTTTCCCAAGCCATTTATTGTTTGTTTTTACCCTTCGGAGTCCGGAAACCCTATCTGTCAAAAATAGGCGCTTTTTTTAATTACTTTTGTGACTCTAACAATAAAGTTAACTTTCCATGCTTTTTTCAATAAAAATAATTTTTTTTGTTCAAATTGTTTCACTAAGCTCAATTAAAACAAGTTACTTTTTCTCCTGGATTCATGTTTCGATAATTTTTCATCAACGATAGAATAGAATTATTGTATTATATTATACTGTTCTTGTTAATATATTGTGACATTTTTGTGACTTTTTAATGTTTGTATAAATTTTAAAAAACTCGTGTTTTTAACTGTAACTTTTATTGTTTTTATTAACCCTACCATAAATAAAGCGTATACGGACGGTCTAATTTTTTCATTGCTAAAAGTGTCTAAAAGTCATCCATAACCTCTTTGCAAATTTTTACTGGAATGCTTTATGATGGTAATTTTGCAAAAAAAGATACGATAAACGTATATAGTTTAAGGCGTCGAAAGCGCGCTGATCTAGCTCGACGTATAGTTTTCAGAGTAATTATATTAGCATCATTTCTATCGCGTTTGGGCGTCCAAAGTGTTAGCAACGGTGGATTCGATATAGATAGTCTGTGCCTAATAAGTTCAATTTTAATATTTTGTTGTATTCTCGGCACTAACAAAAGAGATTGTTTCCTAACGGTAGAGCCTTCCCGCCTAAACAGGTAAGTTATTAATATTCGTAACTCAAACAAAACCTCAGACCTCAAATGAAAATAAAGATGATATGAGATCTATTTTAGTGGAAAAGCACAACTCGAACGAAAATAATACGTCCATGAATCTTTTAAATAATTATCCAACATTGGATAATTTATGTGTCTCAAAAAATATAATTCCCCAAGCACTTGATAAAACTTGAAATCAAGATACTGGAAAAAGATTTAACATAAACGCAAAGGAAATAAAGGAACATATTATTGTTTTTTGTGACAATACTACTCTAATTTTTTCTAGACACCTCCGAAGAAACTACTCTCATGAAATTGAGGTACAACATATTTTTTCAAAGCTAGCGGGTTCTAGCGAAAGAAGACAGTTATTAGACTTATTTAGAAAAAAAAGGAAATTTTTTAAATAGTAATCGTTTCAAAAAATCTATTAGAGTATCAATAACTGATACAGAGCTTTTACCTTGTTGTAAAAGTATAGGCACGTATTCTTCTCAGCAATTGTGGAGACAGAAAAAATTGTAGTTTCAATGACAGTAAAAATCATTGCTCTTTTGCTCAAAACTTACTTGAAGAAAATTTGAAGATAAATCCAAAATTGAGATAAGTATTTCCCAGAATGCGACTAGACTTTATATCGTTTGAAGCGAAAAAAGATGATTTAATATGCGCATATGCAGCAAGATATATAACAAATAATATCCTTCTATTCATGATTTGTTTGAGACATAATTATGAGTGCGACAACAATAATAGCAAAATAAAATTATGAGCAGGACCGTTTTGAATCGTCAACTTTGGCACTAGACCGAAACAATATTGTGGCATCGCAGTAGTTCTTGTTTTAAAGAGAAAATAATTATACCCGCTGCTGAGACAGAAGCAGCTTCGCAAAACTATGACACACCTAATACAAAGCAACTGGAGGTACGTAATATCTAGTAAGGCTGCTAGTGACTAAATAAATGGAATAAAATTACATTATTATCTCTGGCAACTGATTTGAACATGTTCAAAGAATATCTAATAAATACGGAAAATTCTGCTCTGAAAAACTAATAAAGATATAAAATCATTTGTAACAGATTTAGATTCTGTGTATTGCAGAGTACTACGCTTGAATATAGGTAGACCAGGAGAATTACAGATGTTGCCGTTTTACTTGTACATAATGTAATTAGAATTTGTGATATTTATAATTAAGTGAGTTTTTAAAGTTAAATAAAGTTAAATCACGAAACAAAATCAGGAGATTTCTAATTGTCGAAACCAAATTCAGATTTCTGCTTTAATCTGCGCCTTCTAAGAATTGCATTCCACAACATATCTCCTCAACTAAGCAAAAGTCTTTAGCGCATTGGTTTCTAGTACTCATAAAGTGTATAGCGAAATAAAAGGAAAGACAGTTAAGATTTGCGTTAAGAAGAGCATTTGTGAATAGCCGCTCCGAAGATTCCTTTTAGGATGAAATACGTATAAGCGGATACACAAACGCACTGTACGTGAAATCAAATCTTAACTGTCTTTCCTTTTATATAAAGTTAGTTAAACCTCTGAGGCTATAGAAAAACATAACAGTGCAGAAATATATAGGGCTACCTGGATTTTTTTTTATCGAGATCCTAATTTGAATTATATGTATATATAATTTAGCTCTCCAGGCCTAGAAGGCCCATGGCTTGAGTTACTATTCTTTTCCATTCTTTTCTGTTTGTTGCTTTATTTTTTCAGTTTGGTATTTTAAGTTTTTCTATGTCTTTTTCAACATCCTTCTTCCACCTGGTTTTCGGTCTGCCTTTTTTCCTTTTCCCTCCTATTCCTCCCATTAGCATTCTTTTTGGCAGTCTCGTGTTTTCCATCCTTTGGATGTGTCCCAACCATCTCAGTCTTTGTGACTTTATGATCCCTACGATATTCGGCTCTCCATACATCTCCTCTAATTCCATATTTGGTCTTTTTATCCATATACCATTCCATAATTTACCTCCAAATATTTTCCTGAGGACTTTTCTTTCCCAGACTTGCAGCAAGACTTGCTCGGATTTTTTCATTGCCCATCTTTCACTGGCATATAATACAATAGGTCTTATTACTGTCTTATATATTCTTATCTTAGCCCCTCTAGATATGTTTTTACTTCTTAATAAATTGTTTAGTGCAAAAATACAACGGTTACCGGCCATAATTCTCGCTTGGATTTCTACCTTCATATTTGGTCTTCTCGTGAATGTCGCTCCTAAATACTGGAATATTTCTACTTCTTCGAATTTTTATGTTTTTTCATCTGTTATTACTGTCAGATATTGTTCTTGTAGGTAATCTCTTTCTGTCCATTCCACATATTTGGTCTTTTCTTCATTTATGTACATCCCTATCTTTCTCGCTCTCATTTCTAATCTTTTTATTATTTCTTTTAATTCTTGCTTACTTCTGGCTATCAGTACAATGTCGTCAGCGAATGCTAAGCATTGGTGTTTTCTTTGATATATAAGTCCTGACCTGTTGATTCCAGCTTCTCTGATGGTAACTTCGAGGACGATACTGAACAACAGCGATGACAGTGGGTCTCCTTGTCGCACCCCCTCACTGACCTCAAACTTATCTGTTTCTTCGCCATTTATTTTAACCCTATTCTCTGTTTTTCGGAGTGTCACTTTTACCATTCTTATGAGTTTTTCACTAATTCCCATTTCACGTAGTGCTTTGTATATTTCTTTGCGCTTTATCCTATCGAACGCTTGTTTAAAGTCGATGAATATGGCCATTGTAGGTTTCCCATATTCGTAGCTTTCTGCTTGTATTTCGCGCAGTAGGAAAATTTGATCCACTGTGCTGCGCCCTCTTCTGAATCCACATTGATATTCCCCTATGTCATTATCTATATTTTGAGATAGCTTATCTTTTATATATACTGCAAGTATTTTATATGCAACATTTAGTAGGGCTATTCCCCTGTAATTGTGGCATAAACTTTTGTCGCCTTTTTTGTGAAAAGGGCACAGTGTCGCTTCGGCCCATTCCTTCGGTAATTTTTCTTGTTCCCATATGTCTTTTAGCAACTTTTCCAAATGCTTAATTAGTACTGGTCCTCCATATTTAAACATTTCAGCTGTTACTTCATCTCTTCCTGGGCTCTTATTATTCTTTAGTTTCTCTATTATTTCTTTTATTTCTTTTTCGTTAGGCGGTCTTTCCTCTATTCGTTCTTGATCGACATTTTCCTTCACTTCTTCTTCCTCTTCATATTCTGTTGTGGGAATTTCATTTAAAAGTTCTTCAAAGTATTCTTTCCATCTGCTCAATATTTCTTCGTCACTTACTAAATTTCTTCTATTTTTGTTTTTGTAGTGTACAGGTTTTCCTTGGTACCCCCTTTTCTCATTTTTCACCCCTTGATATAAGTTTCTAATTTCTCTATTTTTATAGCTCTGTTCTATACATTTTAGTTTATCTTCATTGTATTTTCTTTTCTTAGATCTTATTATTCTTTTGGCTCTTTTCCTTTGTTCATTGTATTTTCTCTCCATCTCTGTTGTTTTTTCTTGCATCATTTTCATTCTTAATTTATTTCGTTCATCTAGTTCCATTTTACATTCATCGTCGAACCATTCTTTGTATTCGTGTTTTATATTTCTATTACTGGCCTGAGCTGCTTTGGTCATACATACTTTTATTTGCATCCATGTTTGTTCAATATCCCCATTTTCTGCAATATTATCTAATCCTCTACTGACTATTCTTTCATATTTATTTTGTTCCTCCTCTGTCAGTAGTCTCACAGGTTTAGTTACTTTATACTTTTTCTTCCGCTGGTTTCTAAGCACTGGAATAAGTTGTTTCATTTGTATTCCAACTATAAAGTGATCTGAATCTGCATCTGGACCTCTGTATGTTCTTATGTTCTTTATACATTTTTGCATATCTTTTTCGACAAGCACATGATCAATTTGGTTTATGGTTTTCCCATCCGGTGATCTCCACGTTCCTTGGTGTATTCTTTTGTGTTGGAAGTATGTGCTCATAATGATCATATTTCTTTCTTTCGCGAAATCAATTAGGAAGTGACCATTTTCGTTCGTTGTTTCATGCAAGCTGTATTTTCCTATGGTGGGTACATATATTTCTTCTTTTCCTATTTTTGCATTACTATCACCTAGCACTATTTTTACATCGTATTTGGGGATATTTTCGAATACTGTATCTATTTGATTATAAAAGTCTTCTTTTATTTCTATACTTTTGTCTTCAGTCGGTGCATGTATATTTATAAATGTTATTTTTTGGTATTTTCCTCTTATTCTTAATACACATATTCTCTCTGAAATTGGTTTGAAGTCAACGATTAGATCTTTCAGCTTTTTATTTACCACAAAGCCTGTACCTAACATTCTATTTTCTCCCCCGCTGTTGAAAAATAAATAGTCGTTTATTTCCATTGAGTTTTGCCCTAATTGTTTTGTTTCTTGTAGTGCTACTATTTCGAACTTGTATTTTTTGCATTCGTCGATTATGTGTTTTAGTTTTCCTTCCTCGTACGTTCCTCTTACATTCCATGTCCCTACTAATATGCATTCGTTTATTACTTTGTTTCCAGTAATGATCTCTACATTTTTTTCATCTCTTATACCTTTATCTTGCCAAGTTGTCTTCGTTATTTTAGCCTGTTTAAATTTTGCTGTTAGTTTTTTGGTTTTACATTTTTATCTTTTACTAATTGTCGTTGGCTGTTATTCCATGTCCATATTTCTCCATCTATGATTAGCTTCTGGAATCCTATTTTTACATTTTTTCCATTATATCTCCCTGCCATAGCCTTACTTCTAATTTCTTTCTGGATAATTCTTTCCTCCTTTGACATATCATCATTTATGTAGATTCGCTCGTTTGTTTTGTTTTTTAGTTTATTTTTATTTTTCATTACTTCAATTTTGTTCTTCACGCTGTTAAGTTCTACTAAGGTAGTATTTTCTCCTATTTTTCTCGCTCCATTTACATCTACTGACACTTGTAGTTCTTTTTCTAGAAAGTTCTCTACGGCCTCTCGCAATAGTTTTTGATCATTTGTGTCAATGTTTAGTCCTTGTATTACTACATTTTTCCTCTTTTTTTCTCTCTCCAGTTTCTCTATTTTTTCGTTTGCTGCGGTAATTTCTTTCTCTAATTGGCCTATTTGTTTAATAGCTTTTTCGTTTGTTTCTCGCATCTTTCTTATTTCATCTTTGTAGTCGCTTTGTTGATCTTTTAGTTCTGTAATTTCCCTCTTTAGTTGCGTAATTTCGTCTCGTGATCTATATTGTTCTTTTTTTATGTCTTTTACATCCATTGCTAATTCTTTCATCATTTTCATCATTTGGTCGATTCCACTTGTGTTTTCTTCTTCTCTTTTTTGTGGGGTTCTCGGTGTTTTTTTTTGATCTCCTGGAGTAATATTCATCATCTCTCCACCTTTTTCCTTCATCAGTTAACTCCTCATCTGAATTCATTGTTCTTTATTTATAGTAATTTTCTGTGCTAGGGTTATTAGTCACTGCGTCACGGGTGCAGTTGTGCGAAAACTCTACTCAATTCAAATTTCCGCCCACACCCGCGCTGGCTGTGTCCAATACTCCAACACTTTTATTCCTAAAACTCAGAAGCCGGCCCTGACTATATGTTTATATTGTTTGTATCAAAGCTACTATTATTACTATTAAAACTAAAATTCTGCTTACTTACGATATCCTGTTGTATTGTTTACTTAATTATCTGGCTAATGATTTTAAAAACCAACCGATAAATATTTCTTATCTTTTTGTCACTTTGCCGAAATCTAATTTATTTATCAATGCTTCTTTCACTATTTTAATTAAATTACGTTTTTTTTTCAATGTAGACGAATCGAAAGTTCTTTTTTATAAACACTTATTATCTATATTTTACTTTAATCACTTGTATTTATTATTTGACTTCCGACACCGTGAAAAGGTCCGATATGCGAATTTATTTTCGTCGATGTCGTTGTCTGCACGTGTGTTCGCTTTGGCTGCTAAACCCAAACTCTCTAATTTGAATTAAGAAATAGAATATCTTGTTAGGTTTTGTAATTTATGTAAACAAAGAGAAAAATAGTTTAACATACTTTGTTATTTAATGCAAATACCCGTAATTAATGTATTACTTATTTGGAATAAATAAAAAGTACAAAAAAAACCTTTTGTTGATTTTTTTTATTTGAAAAAACAATTGATTTATTTTTCAAGTGACCACTATTTAAGTTTCATGTAAGAGGTAAATATAAACTTTTTGGTAATTGTTTTTTAAATCAGTGTAACCATTTAGTAATTATTAAAAACATAAAAATTTATACAATTCTCAATATCCTTTTCCTATTCTGCCTTCTGTTGTCTTATACGCCATTTTATGAAAATTATTATTGACATTTCGATTTTATCATTTTTTTTATTTGTATCGGGTTTTTATCTTTGTCCTGTAATCCGTTAAATCGAAAACTTACTTAGATGATTGTGTTAAATTATATCGAAGCAACAGCACTGAAAACGGATTCATATTAAATATATATAACTCTATATAACTCGAATTAATTTTAATATTTTTACTACCTTTATTATTTTATAGGATGTTATTTCCAATAAAACTTTTTTATTGCATTCAATAATTTAGGTCGAAGTTCTGCAACGTTTCATTTATTAATAAAATATATTTAAGTATTACTTATTTTAATGCACAATAAAAATAAGGTCAAATATGAATGTGCCTATTTCCCAGGCTCTCTGGCCAACACCAATGTTTTGAGGTGCAATGTTATAAATCCAGAAACAACAACAACAGAAGAAACAAGATTCACTTTAATCTCATTAAAAAAAAGGATCCTGATAAAAATTTCAAAATCTAGTCATACTTGACATATGAAAAAATGTACTTAATCTAGTAATTATTCTATTTTTAGTATTACCTAGGTAAAATCTCCTTTTCTGTTCTATTTTTGCAATAACACTTATAAATTAATCCAGAAGAAATGAAAATATATATTAGTATTTATTGGTTAGCGTACCTACATATATAATACACCTATTACATAATATGCACTTATATCTTGAATATTAAATTTTTTAAAAATATTTCCACCAGAGTTAAAAATATAACATACATTAGATACTGAAGTTAGTGGCAACATCGCAGGACGCTATATTGTCTATTAAATGAATGCTAAGTGTATATAGGAATTTTAATAGTGGTGAGGTGTATGTTTTTGTATACAATCAGATGCTTTATTAGCTGGTAATATGAGGAATGCTCCATTGATTATTAAATGTATAGATATTATTTTTTTCATCTAAAATATTTTTGAAATATTATAGAGTATATTGTAAATTGTATATTATAAAAAAAGTTGTTCTTAGTGTTTTTTTAAAAATTGGACGCTTTATATAATATGGAGAATGTAAAGATGCTTTAATGATAGTGAGATATATATATATATATATATATATATATATATATATATATATATATATATATATATATATATATATATATATATATATATATATATATATATATATATATATATATATATATATATATATATATATATATATATATATATATATATAATATATATATTCCATCGCATTTTTAGTCTTACCAAAACAGTTTCTAACAGCAACCTTAGAAGCCTCATACTACAGAAGTTTAAATTGTTCATAAAAATTGTCACAAAATAATAATTGTGACAACAATACAGTACCTAATTGAGTGTTAGTTTTTATAAATCTGAACTTATCCGAATCATAGAAAAACACTTTATTTACTATGGCTATATGTATGTTAAGAAGCAGAATATATTTGTTTCAAATTTCTAGATTTCTATAGATCATATCCTTTTTCTTGATACCATACTCTACACTATTACCCAATAACCTAATTTGTCATGAAATGAACCAAGAAAACATTATACTAAGACAGAAATACCCCAACATGTAACATGTAACACTGTAGTGACATTTATAGCAAAACTTACAGAAAAAATCAAGCTTATAAAGCTGAAGTCTATTGAACATTTTTAAAACCCTAATAAAGAATAAAAAATTCACATCTCACCTGAATTATATTCGACTGGTTCATTCTTCAAGACTCCCAGATTGGGGGATGTAGATAACTGTCTCTTTATATATCTTGAGTCACCTTCAAAAAACTCTTCCCTAATTTCAGCTTTTGTTGCCATAACTAATAAAAAAATAGGAATTAAATCACATTGTTTTCTAGGATTCTATTGTCTTACCGGAGTTATCTTCTGGTTCATTCCTCAAGTCACTCAGATTAAGGGATGTGAATAGTTGATTTTTTATATATCGTAAGTCATCTTCAACAAACTCATCCTTAATTTCAACTTTTACTTCCATAGTTAACAAAGGTAATTAGAGACGGTACCCTTCAAAAAAAATTTTGAAAACTGTACTGAAAGAAAAACGAAAACCTCAAATCAAATACAAAGAGAGAAATCTTGGCTTTTAAGGCAAAAGCAGAGAACTACGAACTAGGAACCAAAGAATATAGACTATAATATTCTTTGTACGAACTACGAGACTAGCGCCATAGTATAAAAAAGAACTGTACTGTACCTTGCTACCTTGCTAGCGTCTTCTAGCCGTTGGCTTGGCACTCAGGATAATCCTGACTGACCAATCCCATGGTACAATGAATACACAATCATACACAATGAGACTCATTGAATGAGTACACAAGGCATGGTACAATGAATACACAAGGTATGATACATAATGTTCCAAAATCGGTTCGCTTTCGCGCATGACGTAGTCAAGATCGCTTATTCCCGCAACATTTGAATGTAGTTGTATAGGAAAGACTTTTAATTTTAAGTTTTTTTATATAATTTTGCTAATTTAATTATAGTAATTATAAAGAGATGATAAAATTATGTCATTATAATATTTATCCTTTATAAAACATAGATATCCTTTATAAGACAAGTTTTAATTATCTTTTATTACACGTAGGTACAGGTTAATTAACTTATACTCCAGAGTTCGATATTTCAGATGTTTAAAAAGATATAGAAAAGTGGTAATGGAGGTATACAAAATTTGTACGTATATATACCTACTGAACTAAACACAAAATCAAAATAAATAATAACAAAGTCAACTTTATTTATATCGAATGAGCTAGCTGGCCATCGAATATGAGTGTAGTGAGGGCACACAATATTGCACAACATTTAAAATGACATTTTTGTAATATTTACACATAAAATTATCTTGGTATTGATTATAATAATGATAACATTGTATATTTTAATAATGATAACATGATTTAACAAAGAAAAATATGTTATTTTGGAAGATGCTAAATTGATTTCCTCCGAAACAGTTCTTATTGCAAATTGCATAGCAGGCTGAGGCTAGTTTCTTACTTAACAAATCGATATGAAAAAACCGTTTAAGGTTTAATGACTAATAATTAATAAAAATAAAGATTTAGACTTACGTCGTTGACCTAGAAGTAGTAAGAAGCTGCTCAACATACTTTTTGGACTCTCTGTGTTCGCCTCCTTGTACGCGTTTCTTTTGGTTGGTTAAAAGGGTAGCCGATGTTGATTTAGGCAAATAAAGACTAGGTACTGCCTCAGGTTTGAGTTTTAGACCCTTTTTAGAAACGTAATTTAAAAGTTCCTGTTGTAGATTTCTTTGGTAATCTTCAGTTTTAAAATGTGTATAACAAATTCTTGCAGTATTACAATTAAAATTATCCTATCTACAACAAGATATAATCCACAGTTTTCTGGTCACGCTATCTTTAGGAAATGTATGAAACTTAAAGATTTTATCTTCATTGTCACTATTGCAACAAGCAATTGCACAGCGTACTTTGAAAAAGGTACAAAACCAGATATACAATGGCAAATAAAAACTTTCAGTTTTACAAAAAAATACTATACAGTATAAATAAATAGGTAGTAACTAAACACCATTTGTATAAAGACACATATATAAGCATATATCTAAATTATTTTTCTATTATAAAATAGATGACTCAGTCAGTATTGAGATACTTTAAAATATATTTATTATCTCATAACTTGCAATTTGCAATAGTCACCATTAATAACCGATAATATTGTTGAACTTTTGTTTTTATACAAGCTTTCTGTCTTGCCGGTGTAAAGTCGTCTGAAGTCGATATTTATTGTGTTTTGCGTTTGAACTAATTTGTGTCTTATTTTCATATTATTATATTGTTTGATAAGTAAATTTTGCATATAATAATCGGTAGGTTATAGTAATGTGTATATTTTTTATTTTACTACATTTCATTATAACTCATCTAAAATACCATATTGAATTGTAAAACAGATTTTTCTCTATTGTACTCTATTTTGTTTTTATTTCAGTAAAACTGCTTGGAAGTGAGTGACAGTGAATCAGAACAAGCAAATCTACTACTATTTACCTATTCACAGTATTTCCTCTGCAGACAATTTTTAAATTTCAAGGGATTTGCATACAAAAAGAGTACTTATATTATTAGTATATGTATGAAAACAAAAATAAATATTTCGCCTGAATCTCTAGGAGAAGTAAAGGTTTTACGCTACTGAAAATATATTTTTTATTCAATTATAACCAAAACAAAACATTTAAAAAAAAATTAGATCACTTTTTAACCATAATTTCAAAATTAATGTGTACGTTAAGCTGTAATAATGGGTTCGAGGTGGTTCAGGCGATCTTAACTACGTCACACTCCTGGGCCAGCTGTCAAATGTCATGCGCAATATCATACCTTGTGTATTCATTTTGTACCATGGCATCAATGGTTCTGCGGTTCTGGGGTGTTCGTTGTTCGTCACGATACACAGACTACTTCGACCTTCGACTGACGGACGTCGGACTGACTAGCGGACTAGCGTTACTATGCTAGGGTCTAGCCATTGAGACCTGACTTGTGTTTTTTTATTTTGATATGCTAGTGATGCTTTTTTTTATTAGATATATAGATATTGTTTTAATTTTTTTGATTAGGTAATTTTTTATTAAGATTTAGAGGTTCTTCTTATTATTTTTATTTCTAGAACATTCATTAACATTATTATTCTCGTTAGCTTTCTCTATGTGGGATCGGCTTCTCTAATTATTTTCCTGTAAACTTTTCTGTTCTCTTCCAGGGACTAAGTACCTCTCCGCTTTTTCTCTAAGATTATGGTTTTTCAGAAACATGCAATTTCTGTTCATCCCCTTTTTTACTGCCCTACATTCAGTACCATACATCATAGCTGGTCTAAAAGCAGTCCTATACAATTACCTTTTAGTTTTCTTGGTACCTTTTTTATCACACATTATTCAATTTGCCTCTTTCCTTTACCTTTAATTGAAGTATGATAAATAAAACGGTAATACCGATCCTAAAAGCCGAAAATTATCATCTTTTGTGAGTTCTTGTCTATTCAAGCCAACTACTCTATCTGGACTTGAAATATCATCTTTAAAAGAATATTCTAAATATTTTGTTTGTATCCAACTTAATTTTAATCATTTTTCATTAAGGACCTGTCTCCGCTACTCTATACCAAGGACAGATTACAGTTGTTATCTAATCCAGCACAAATGAGAATAAATATGGGCGAAACCCGGATGAAGCCCTATTTTCACACAAAATTGGCCAGTTTCATCTACAATTGTATCGTTCTAACACTATAGTATTATTCTAACTATATATAGTAGTTCTAACACTAACTACTAAATCTCTGCCACAGTAGGTTTCTGATAACTTCATCATGTGCTTTCTCAAGATTAATAATACTATGTGCAAGTCTATCTCTTTCACTCTAAATTGTTAAATTAGCTGTTTTATAATAAAAATTGCTGATGTAGACCTGCCTCCTTGCATAAATCCAAATTGACATTTATCCATTTTCATTTTTTAGAACACTGAATTATGTTAGATTTCACCACAAATGTAGGATAATAAAAAGATATATTGTGAATCGAGTACTATAAAAAATTGTCATTGTCAACAAAATGAAGCAGAGGTTTACTGGAAATAACTATTGCAAACCAAATAAAACACTAAACGGCTATGTTTAAAATGTCTTTATTCTTTATTAAAAATCTGGGAAATCAAAGGAGGGGGGGCCGTTATTGGTGCAATGGCGAAGGAAAACCCCTCTAAACCTCGCCTAGGGCCCAGTACATCCCGATTTAAAAATACAAATCTAATATAAAAGCCTATAAATATAATATCATTATAACATCATTACTTAACACAGCTTTAAAATTCAGGCCTAAACTAAGCATTTATACATATATTTTATGAAATTTTACTACATGTATTACTAATTGTCGCTGGATTTAACCCTCCGGAATGAGGGAAGGTGGTCCAGTCGCACTATCCATAGCTATGTTGGACCGGAGCATATAGGAATCACGGTCCGTGGACATATAGGTTATATATGAACCCTAGCTAGCGGGAAAAATACCCTTATTAAAATACAATTAAATGTTTATTACAAGTAAGAATCTGCAATAAAAGTTGATTAGTATTATAACTAAGAATCTGCAAAGAAAGGGGTTAGATATCTTAATACTAAGAATCTGAAAATAAAGTGTTAATTAGTCTTAGAACTAAGAATCTGTAAAACAAGGTCGTTAGTTATGACAACTAAGACTAATTAATGCAAAAAGCAAAAAAAAAAGAGTAAAATTTTAAAAAAGTGAAAAAAGTCCCAAAAATTTCGGGAAACAAAAGTTATTTAAAATTGTCAGATTTTCCTGAAAATGCGAAATTTGTGTCTGTCGTAGTGCCTCCGGGACTAATCAACAAAGACATGCAACAAAATATAAACAAATAAAAAGTTATTCACAAATTTCGTATTAAAAATTTCTTAAGTCGAAAAAGACCTGAAAAGTAAAAATAAGTTATTTTTATAGTAAAAATGTTTCAAAGTCCCAAAACAGTATATAAATATCAGAAAAATAATCCAAGTTATTTTTAACCTGAAAAAGAAATAAAATATTCGAAATATTTTCGAAGTCCCTAAAAGAGAAAATAATGTTAGCAAAATACGTCTAAGTTATTTTCGGGCTGAAATATTTCAGAGTCCCAAAAGATAAAATAAATATAAAATTATTATAATTTTTCTAAGTTAAATTAATAACCTAAGAGAGATACCTCAATTGTAATTTTAATAAACATGAAACCCGCCAATTTTTAAATTGGGATCCACCCACCAACCAATCACGCCAAACCTAGGCTGCAATCGCACTTGATTTTGTGTGTGGCATGGTGGCATGGTAAAAAACGTTTCTTATTTTTATTTTTAAATATACAGTTTATTTACTTTACAGCTATAAGACTATTTGGTAAGTATTTTGTAGTTTTGTAGTAATTTGGTAAGATAAAAAAATCTATTAGTCACACACATTTTTTTTTCATTTTTTAGAACGAGCAGTGTATGTCACTATTCTGCTGATTGTAAGTAAGTACAATCGTTTATAATTATGTATGGAACACAAACTGAAAAACTATTTTTGCAGATGCAGCAGTGTTGATAGGCATGCTGACTATAGCCAATCAGCTGTTTTGATGTAAGATTGAAAATTATTATTTTAAAAGTTTTTGACAACTAATATTCTGAATTTAAAAAATTATTTTCTCCTTTCGAAATTTTTTATTAATAAAAAATTTTTACAGTTAACCGCAAGAATGCCGTAAAGGATCAATTTTTAATTTTACAAGTATTTCATTTTTTAACTTTTTTTTAATTTTAAAATTCATTAAAATAAATCACTTTTAAGATATTTTGTCTATTGGTTTAAAATGTAACATTTATGTGTATATATAAAAAAGAAGGTGAATTATGAATAGACACGAACACTGAGAAGAAACGCTGATTGTAAGATTTTTTAAATTTCACACAGCATTTCCGTAATTTTATAAAAATTGTAAAAAGAAAATTGTTTAAAAACGTACCTTACTACAATGATCTGAAAGGCTATAGAATCGTACACAGGTCACTGATTTGTAAATCTTCGCAGCTATCGCGAGAAAATAAAAAGTCTAGTTGCTTTTAGGGAAAGTGTTACGGGCGAGATCAAACTAAGGCTGAGAAGGAAGAGGATAAGGTGTAAAAACTTGCACATGGGCAGCAGTGGAGAAATTATCAAGGGGTTGTTCTAATAAGCCAGTATTATGTATATAGTTGATCGTTAAGACGATAACTGAATCTACCACGAACTGAATTTGTAGAACTTCACCCGTGACAAAATCACGACGTAATCGTATATCGTTTGTATAAACCTACTCGTTGACACAATAGGAGAAGGTAAAAAGCCGATCACGTGAAAAGAAAAATAAAAAAAATTGATTACTACCGGGTGGATTGGTACATTTACGAACTCACTACTATTTAATAAAACTAACAGTAAATATTCAGCCATACCGTTTGAATGACAAATGCTAAATGACGAATGCGTCTATTTTATAAGCCCATATTGTTATGGCTCCAGATGTTTTTATTAGTAGATAAATTTCCGGGAATCATTCCCATATAGATGAAGAAACAGAAATACTTGTAATATATCAATGTTAGCTTAAGATACCTATAAATCTCACCACAACCCTTAAACTTTTCCTTACTTTTCCTTTTCAGCCTCTCCCATTAACCCGACAGACACAAGCTGTGGGTTCTCGTCCCGTCTGTTGTTACGGTTGAAAATAATGTCCACACTCTAAAGTGTGAACATTGTTTTCAACTAACCAAACAGCTTTCCTTTTTTTTATTTGTAAAAATGTCATTTATATAAACAAAAAATTAAATCACAAAGCAGAATGAAAAAAGGTTAAAATAGCACAGATAAAATAACAATTAGGTAGAATAACAGAAAAGTTATATTCTTCTTCTGTAAAAAATACACACCATATTAAAAACAAGTATTAAAAATATAATAATAAACAAAAGTACCGTTTAAAATTCAGACCAGCACGCTGGCCCGCCTCACCCCAATCAATATCTTTTTGCCCCTGCAGGTTCCCAGGGACGTCATATCGTCAGGGTAGATAGCATTAGGTGCAGCCTCTCCCCGTAGCACTATCATTGGGAGGTTCTGAAACAAAAAATAAAACAGAATAAAAAACAAGATTAAAATACATATATCTAAAATTTTGTAGCGATCATATTACAAAAAAAAACACAGGGACACCTAAGAATAGCAGACTTATGTATAACAGTTTTCAAGCAGCCGTTACCTATATCAACATATAAAAAATAAAAATAAAACAGTAGAAATATGTCTAACAACAATTCAGAAAAACATCGGGATGCAGAAGAGCAGGCCTATGTATAGCAGTATACGTTTCAAGTAGTTACCTATATTAACACATAAAAATAAAACAGTAGAAATTAAGAACAATTCAAAAAAAAACATCGGGATGCAGAAGAAGAAGAGTAGACCTATGTATAGCAGTATACGTTTCAAGTAGTTACCTATATCAGCATATAAAAAATAAAACAGTAGAAATATGTCTAATAGCAATTCAAAAAAACATCGGGATGCAGAAGAAGAGCAGGTCTAAGCATAGCAGCATACGTTTCAAGTAGTTACCTATATCAGCATATAAAAAATAAAACAGTAGAAATATGTCTAATAGCAATTCAAAAAAACATCGGGATGCAGAAGAAGAGCAGGTCTAGGCATAGCAGTATACGTTTCAAGTAGTTACCTATATCAGCATATAAAAAATAAAACAGTAGAAATATGTCTAATAGCAATTCAAAAAAACATCGGGATGCAGAAGAAGAAGAGCAGACCTATGTATAGCAGTATACGTTTCAAGTAGTTACCTATATCAGCATATAAAAAATAAAACAGTAGAAATATGTCTAATAGCAATTAAAAAAAAACATCGGGATGCAGAAGAAGAGCAGGCCTAGGCATAGCAGTATACGTTTCAAGTTACCTATATCAACACACAAAAAATTAAACATCGTTATGCAGAAGAAGAGCAGGCCTATGCATAGCAGTATACGTTTCAAGTTACTTATATCAACACACAAAAAATTAAACAACGTTATGCAGAAGAAGAGCAGGCCTATGCATAGCAGTTTTCAAGCAGTAATAGATGATAAAAAATAAAAATTTTACAAAAAACTTACTCTCTGCTGCGGGGTGAGGTGCGCCCTTTTCCTGTTTCTGATGGCTTGTTCTGGAAAAATATAGGTATTTAAGACACTTGACTAATTGTTTATACAGAGTAACTTACCCATTGTTAGTTGTTTAGAAAATGTCGCAGAAAATAGATCATCCCGTCTTTTTATGCATTTCAATAATTAGTCAGAGAATACCAAAAAAAAAATGCAGTCTTATATTTTTGACCGGTAGTATTTGTAATTATATCATGGGAAAATTCACATATTATCCAGCTGCATTTAAGGTCAGTGAATCATTATGTTTGTAGATATCAGTTTATTCAATGGGTCTAATTGCTTTTTAGACAGGATGCATTTGCAATAAACTATAAATTTCATAGATAAAATTCTTAGATAAAAATGAGTCATGCAAATTAAGTGCAAAAATTCCTGGATTCGCAAACAAAGAATGCTATTTCTATTACTACACTGAGAAAAGTGTTTAAACTATTTTTATATTCGATAAGTAGGTTCTGTATTTCTTTATTCTATTATGTTTTAACAAATAACGTCATAAGAATACATAAGAAATATATATATATATATATATATATATATATATATATATATATATATGTATATATTGAGGTGACATTTTTTTTGCCAAGTATGTAAAACATCGTTTACGAAGAATATTACAGCAGATGTATTTAGACCTACTACACCAACGCTTCACCCCCGTTGTGGTTATCAGGCCATGCCTACAATGTATAAATTTACGTGTGGAGGAAAGGTGCATACTGTTGGTATAGCTACTCAGTTTTTCCCAGCCAGTGATACCGAAGATGATTCTGTAGACCTTTTTTATAAAACGTTTTTAGTACTACCAAAAATTTTTAGCACAATTATTCGTATATGCCTATATAGTCAAACTATTATTCGTATATGGCTATGTAGTCAAAAAAAGATCAAAATATGCTTTAAATAAACATAAAAAATAGTATTGATAAAATAACAATAAACAAAATACGGGGTGAAGTGGAAAATTTCAGTAAAAAATATATTTTAAAAATTTACATGATTGAATATGTATACGAGGTTACATAAAAAATAGTGGTAATTAGACACCTCTGTACCCTACGAGCGTGACTATGAAGGGTTTCTTAGGGTAAGGTAATATATAAATAATAAATAAATAACGCCAAAACACGGTAATGAACTTAGCTATGAATTTAAAAAACTTTGAACACCGAAAATAAAACACTGGCCAAATTAACATAATGTATTAATAATATACATGTATATCATACATATCGTATTTCACCTTTACAAAGATAATCTATTCTACTTGGAGTGTAGCTTTTCTGTGGATCGTTGTTTATCGATATCCGGTTACCAATATTATTTTGCTGGCTTTTATTATCTAAAACTCCCTTTTTGCCATATGTTTTCATATGATTCTTCTTCTTAGTCATTTTAAACAGTGGTCTAATAATGTCACGATATTTTTCGGGCGAAGCTTGGTGTCTTAGTTTTCCCAACGTATCTCTATATACATTAGTTATTTGCAGTATTCGTTTGTACATTTGATGATCTAGAGGCGTAAAGTTTTTAGGATACTTGTAAAATAATAAATTCTGAAGACCTTCTGTTGCAGGAAACTTTTCTTCATCTACTAACATATTATCCTCTTCAAATATTAAAGTTTTCTCTCCCAGCTTCCATTTTCTATCGCCAACATACTCGGGGCCAAACACATAGTCATATTCTTCAACCATAATCACGTCTTACTCAACAGGCTGTCAAACACTAAATGATTTGAAAAATTGACGCGTATCTATATAAAGTGCTGATCACCATCGATAAAGTGAACTAACGCTTTTTAATAAAAGCGAAAACGTCTCTGACGCGAGCTGACGCATACCTGACACCTAGCAGACGCGAGCTGACACCTATTGACGTAGAACGTGACGCACGCGACATTCGACGCAGAACGTGACATTTGACGTAGAACGTGACATTCGACCAGACACATACCTATTGGCTGTGAGTTTCGCCGGTAGCGTTCTCTCGCGGTTTGAAACTTGTACTTTTCTTGTAAAACCGGTGCAAGTGAAATATGACAAAACGAGAAAAATAGATATTTATCTAAAAATACACAAATTATGAACTGAAATATTATTGTAAACTGACTACTGAACGAATACACAGAATGAATAATAAAAGTAATTACGCTTTTTTATTTTATTCATTATAATTATAATATTGAAGGTATAAGTTACTACGACTGGATGACTACTTACACAAGAGGCCATTGAGAAAAATAAGACGTTTATGTGAAAATATTTAAAGGTTAAAGGTTACCTTTACACATGGGTCCTGGGTCCTGATTCTATTTCATTTCGATGTCGAAATTTAAAAGCGACTACGCCATGACAGTCGCAATCGCTAGCGATTCTCATTCATTTCGATTGTAGTTAAAACTGGGGATATTTACTTTATCATTTTGACACTGCTGAAAATTTAGGTTGGCCCTGTTGTTTATTGGCTGCACTACGCTTGTTGAATGTTTGTTTTGTTTACGTTACGTGAACGTCTTTTTTTTCTTGTTTGAGTTGTTAAATCATAAATAGTGGCCATTCTCAATTATATTTTGAATTGAAAGAAAAGATGGCAAGAAAAAAAAAGGCGATGTGGGAGATCCTTAAGTTATAACCACTAAGATTTCACTTAGTGGTTATATTCTAATATATTTTTAAATTTACTGCAGCTTATTAATACTAACTATAAACATTTTGGGTATCCTAGAGGCATAAACATCTTCTTCCAAATATGGTTCTAATACCCTTGTTAAATAATTTGCAGCTTGTTTATTAAGCCGGAATTGCTGCCTAAATTGAGCATCACTTAGTAAAAAAGAATTTTGGGTATCCCGTAACATTCTTCTTATCCTCCGTTATGAGCGTCGGATATCTATCTTCTCTAATTCCTCCAAAACTAGCAAATGTCCGTAAAACACAGCCATATTAATACTTTTTGCCTCAGTTTTCCTTGCAAGGATCAAAACACCGCCTACCTAAACTGAACCTAAGTTCACTTCTCCCAGTCCAGTCAGTCATGTCAGATTAATTTCGACTCGAAATTAAATTTCAACCACTTTCTTGAAGTTGAAATTAATTTCGATAAATCGAAATTTAGTGACGTCGTTTGGTTAGTTCAGCTGAAATCCACAAGGTTCGCAAAGTCGCATTTCGACGTCGCCATATTAATTTCGACATGTTTTGAGTCGAAATCTCAATTAGAATCAGGGCCCCTGATTCTATTTCATTTCGATGTCGAAATTTAAAAGCGACTACGCCATGACAGTCGCAATCGCTAGCGATTCTCATTCATTTCGATTGTAGTTAAAACTGGGGATATTTACTTTATCATTTTGACACTGCTGAAAATTTGGGTTGGCCCTGTTGTTTATTGGCTGCACGCTGCACTAAGCTTGTTGAATGTTTGTTTTGTTTACGTTACGTGAACGTCTTTTTTTTTTCTTGTTTGAGTTGTTAAATCATAAATAGTGGTCATTCTCAATTATATTTTGAATTGAAAGAAAAGATGACAAGAAAAAAAGGCGATGTGGGAGATCCTTAAGTTATAACCACTAAGATTTGACTTAGTGGTTATATTCTAATATATTTTTAAATTTACTGCAGCTTAGTAATACTAACTCTAAACATTTTGGGTATCCTAGAGGCATAAACACCTTCTTCCAAATATGGTTCTAATACCCTTATTAAATAATTTGCAGCTTGTTTATTAAGCCGGAATTACTGCCTAAATTGAGCATCACTTAGTGAAAAAGAATTTTGAGTATGCCGTAACATTCTTCTTATCCTCCGTTGTGAGCGACGGATATCTATCCTCTCTAATTCCTCCAAAACTAGCAAATGTCCGTAAAACACAGCCATATTAATACTTTTTGCCTCAGTTTTCCTTGCAAGGATCAAAACACAACACCGCCTACCTAAACTGAACCTAAGTTCACTTCTCCGTTCTCCCGTCTCCCACTCCAGCCAGTCATGTCAGATTAATTTCGACTCGAAATGAAATTTCAACCACTTTCTTGAAGTTGAAATTAATTTCGATAAATCGAAAATTAGTGACGTCGTTTGGTTAGTTCAGCTGAAATCCACAAGGTTCGCAAAGTCGCATTTCGACGTCGCCATATTAATTTCGACATGTTTTGAGTCGAAATCTCAATTAGAATCAGGGCCCTGTTGTTTTCATTTTTCATTCTGTTATCTGTTTATTGTTTTTGCTCAGCGTTATTTTTTGTGTGCGTAGGCCTTAAGGCGGAGTCCCATGTATCCGATTTCCGACATACGAAAATCGTCTGTTTTCGTAGTTGGTATTTGGAAGCTAGTCAGATGGTTGCGATTGTCGGATACGAAAATCCGTATAAACTGTCAACTCTCAATGGTCTATTCTTTGTTTATTGTTTGGATGGTAATTGCTGTTTTACCACTTTTGCGTGGTAAAACAGCAGAATGCGGAAATAATCCCGTCTCCTGCTTTGGATTATTCAGTTTTTTATGGATAACGTAAAAGAAACTATGTAGACTCAATAACTTATGTGCAATTAGGCATTCTAAGGTAATTGCAATATTTATCAATATCATTTAGCTTCATTTCCTGCAATATATTATTAAAAGCCCCTTATGACTTTCTTTGCTTAAATATTTCACGAACCCACTATTTTCTTTGCCGAATTGTACATTTTGTTTTTTTTTGCGAATTAAAAGAAGTAGACATAATAATAGCGTTTTATTAACTTTACGAACATAGCTTCTTCGATTAAAATTAATGTTTCATTAAATTAAATGTACAAATATTAAACTATTGGAATAAAAATAGGTTACAAAACATCCGTTTTATCGGAAAAAGTTAAAATAATTTCATCTTTATCTGATGTCCGAAGCATAGTTAAAAATTTCGGATGAAATTCGGCGCGAAAATATTCTGATTCGATTCTGACCAATGAGAATACTTTCGGATCATCGTGTCGTCGGAAATCGGATACATGGGACTCCGCCTTTAGGACTTAGATATTAATTTGTGTGAATTTTATCAAAATGAATATTAAACATTGAACAATGTTTAATACATTCATTAAACAATGAATAATAAAATTTACAATCACTGTTATACCCAGTATTTTTACATGTATCAATACAACAGCTGCTATATCTTTTTTTTTTGAAAAATCCGTATTCGCCATTATTTGAAAATTTACAAGTTAACCCTGTACTGCCCAATTTTTTTTTAACTTAAAAAAAATTTCTTCTGTTACATACTTCCAGGATAGGATCAAATTAAAACATTTTTGAAGATTTTTTTTTAATTCTTTATTTCCTTTGTTTCATAAGGGTTTGTGACTCTCAAGTTACAATGGGAAAAAAAGTTAATTTTTATGAAAGTCCACAAAGCAATTAGAATTAGGCGTAAAGCACAAATTTACATTACATTTTTCACACAATACTTTTGGTACGCCTAGGCATCCCGGTTTCTTGCAACGTCCGCGCTTTTCTGAAAATTTAGGCCAATGGCCTATTCCGCCTTTCCGTATGTTTTTCTCCGGTAGAGAAGCGATAGGTCCTCTTTTCCTTTTCTGCTCGATTTCTTGTTCTATTATAGATAGACTGGGCCTTCCCCTCTTCTTGAGTCTCTCTTTACCCTCTTGACAAAGACAAGCGGCAATAGATGCTTTGAAATCTAAAAGACTTAGTTCATCGGTCTTTCTTATACCAAGTAACTGAGTGTCTCTTTTATAAAGTAACCAAGCGTTCACAACTGCTAAATCAAATATATGGAACACAATGCGGAGGTACCACTTTTTAGAACGAATCCTAGTTCTATATAAAGCCATCAACGAGTCCATTAAGTCCACTCCGCCCATACATTTATTGTAACATGTTACAATGTTAGGACATTCCACAAGAATGGTTTCTTTCTTTGCTTTGTCCCATCTTTCAACTTGACTTGTAGGATACGTGCCTACAAACGAACTCAGTAAATGCACCGGCTTGTTGTCGTACCATTTGACTGCTCTAAGGGTTATTCCTTCTTTCTTGTAGACAAGTTCTTCAAAACTCCCCCTTCCTTTCTTTTTCATATCTTTGTCGGTAGAGAAATTACATCCTTTTAATCTGTTAGGACGCACCGTACCTACAGAAGGAATACCCAACTTGTCCAGTTCAATTTGCAATTGCATACTTGTAAACCAGTTATCAAAATATATCTTATGGTAAGCATTTCTTGGAATTATTGTGGCTAATCGAAGAACCACATTTCCGCTGACTCCAACATTTGGTAAAGATTCTGGATGCTCTTCTTTACCAGTATATAGTTCAAAATTATATACAATTCCGTTGGTATCGCATAGGAGAAACGCTTTATAGCCCCACTTTTTTGGTTTGTTTTTTATATACATTTTTAGACTATGTTTTCCTTTGAAAGGAATAACTTGTTCATCCACTGATAGTTTTTCTGTCATTGGAATTTTCCGAAAATTTTCTATAACTGGTTCTAAAAGCGGTTTGATTTTGTATAACTTATCTCCGGGAATTATCTGACTATTGTCATTTTGAAGTGGATATTGTTTTTTATTTGTTCCCAGCGATTCCGACTCATAGTTTCTGCAACAACTGAAATTCGAGTAGATGCTTTCCAGTACATTCTAGTTGAGGGTAAACCATACACTGACATGAACAAACATACACCGAAAAACTGTTCTATTTCGTTCTTGTCCACATTTAAAGATTTTTCGGTGTTCTTTTGGGTAGAATACAGATTTGTTTGATAAACGATATTGTCCAAATTATTGTCATCTATCATCGTTCTAAAATACTTGATTGGAGTATACGGGTTTTCAGGTTCTGGCGGTAAACTACCTTTCCAAGGTTGAATTGGCTGTGCAGAACGACTAGTAATTCGTTTCCATGTGATATTCTGATGATTGAGCACGTCATTTTCGATGTCATTGTCATCCTCCTTTTCATTATCATCTTCCTGGTTCTCATTATTGTCTTCCATATCTTCCAGGCACACTTCTTCCGAACAAACATTTTCTGAAATATGTACCACTTCATCATCGTCACTGTCGGATTCTAGAATGGAATCTTCAGAGTCATATCCACCAATGTCTCTTATTTGAACATTATTTAGTCCTTTCTTGCCATAAAATGATTTTACACAGATAGGTTCCATTTCTGTTACGACCTGCAAAAAAAAATATGTTATACATTATGGACCATTGTAACTTTAAAGTTACACAACATTTTTTACTCACAAAATACCTAATATTTTATGATCAGAGCATATATTTGCTACAATAAGAATCAGATTGTACTTACTTTTAGTTTTATTTTTTTTTAAGTCGTCAGCTAGTACAGAAAATACTTGAAATTGTGATCAAAGTCACCTACTATAACGCTGTAACACTACTAACGACAACACACTACAATTGCTAGAATCTATGCATAAAATATGACCTTGTGTATGATTGGAATGCTTTGTGGTAGACAGCTGTCTGTAACCTTACGGAAACAACGGACGTTTACGGAAATATAAGGTTTAGAAAATATTTTATGACTTTTATTCAGTATGTAACTTGAGAGTTACAAGGGGCAATACAGGGTTAAACGCAGAAAACTGCCACTAACAGCGCTGGTGAAAACTGTCAAATCCCCTCTATTCATCGGCTCACAGCGAATATTATCGCACTTTAAATTCCAAAAAATGTTGCCGTCATTTGAAACGGTACGCCATTTGAAACAGTAAGTTTAAAAAAGTAATATATATTCTTTATCTATGTTTAAAAACGCACTGAGTACCAAGCAAATCAGGTTTTTTTAAAGATAATGCATTAAACAGGTACAAATACATAATATTACGTTTCATTTATTGTTTTTATGCTAGATTTTTATTTGTTCATATTTACATCTTATTTACATAATTGTCGTTGTTTTGACTTTTTTTCTAAGAAAGTTTTGTCTTTACGCAGTTATTTCTTAAATCTTATGGCGGTCGGAGTTTGCCCATGTTCTTAAACTTTTTATATAGCACGCTCTAAAGCATATTCTGAGACCGTTATTTTTTGCTAAACAATATAGAATGTGTTATAAATAAAAAACTTTGTATTTTATTATTATATTTATTAATACTAATTACAATTTGGTATTTTATGTGTCCATAAATTTTACAATTTTTTGACTTTATACAATATTAATAACTTTTGTTATATTTTCTTTCTTGACATTTGGGTTTGGAACCATTATCTCCTATACATCATCATCATCATTGATACTGCAGAAAGTTACCATACCAGAGGAAGATCATTGTTTTTTCGGATTAGGTATTTTCAAGATTTGAACATCAAATTTTGTATTTCTCAGGTGGACAGTAGCGTTAGATGTCGATATATTG
This sequence comes from Diabrotica undecimpunctata, assembly GCF_040954645.1. Lineage (NCBI taxonomy): Eukaryota > Metazoa > Arthropoda > Insecta > Coleoptera > Chrysomelidae > Diabrotica > Diabrotica undecimpunctata. The sequence continues at coordinate 112,009,099 of NC_092808.1, read as the reverse complement.
CTAATTTGTTCTAATAACTTTGACATATTGGCACTTGAACTTGTTTCTGTCGATATCGGGTGTCTAAAGTCATCATTTAAGGCAACAATTCTGATTTTGTCATCTGTTGTGTAGCCAGCTTGCTTTTTTATATTCTCAAGAGCGGTCTCTAAATGGTTTTTTGGATAGTCTTTGTCTTTTTCTAAACCTTCACCTATTTTAAAGTTGTCACAATTAACTTGAAAAGTGCATAGATAAGCGTTGAATTTTTTTATTTCTCGCTGATTTATAATATTTATTGACCATTGATCAGACATTGTTAATTTTTACAAAATCAAAATTGATCGAAAACACGAGCGAGACAAAACACGTCTTTCCTGTAACAGCGTCTAATACAGAATGATGTACAATGTCTAATGCGTAATATTATTATAATTTTTGAAAGCCAAGAGGTGCTGTGTCAATTAATGAGTCATCACTTTGTATTATTTTTCGTTTCTTGTAGGCCATCTTGAAAGTCTTTGACACCCTTTTTCTCGTAACAATATCTTTGGTCTCAATATCCCTGCCGATCTGGTCATACGTGAGCTTAATTTCTTTGGTTGGATCGTGTATGATGTCATTCATGGCTGAGGCATTGAGTACTAGGCTGTTTTCGTAGTTTAAAGTCAAACCTTTGATTTTAGTCACCTATTTGCCCTTGGCTGTTTTGTAATAATAACTTTTAGGACCTGTACTGAGCCATTCAACTATGTAGTCATCTCCAGGCAACTCATCACTCCAATCGCCCAACATTTCACCTGTTTCGACAGTGTTTAGGCCATCATCAATGTAAACAATGGAGTCTGTGTTGAAATAAGCTACATATCAATCATCTCGTACAGTCTTAGACGAGCGTTACTGGTCGTAAATAATGCCACAAAAATATTCGTAGATGTTGGGTCTTCCACAAACACGTCTTTATAATCGTAAGAGACTTGTGCTATATTATCATTAATAAATGTGACGTTTGTTAAATTTATTTTATCGTTCATCAAAACTTCGTACCATCTTTTAATGTCCACAACGTACTCTGTCTGTTTCATATTCATTCTTTGGCCAAATTTACCCTATAGATTATTTAGGCATATTTTAGCGACTGCTCGTTTACCAGGATTTGGGGCTACTTTAGATAAACCGAGCTCTATGTCCATCTGCTCTTTTACAGCCCGAGCGTACTCTTCATTTGTGACATACGTATGTGGACTAGTTTCTAATTTGATCTTCATAAAATCTTTGACATAACCCTTGAAGAAATCTGTCGATGTTTGCTCAAAATGCCACACCTCGTGAATTTTTATTATTTTGTACCCTTTTTCTAAGGCCTTATTAATTTCTAGAGTTATCCATGTACCCTTCAGCATTCTTTCTGATTCAGCATGTCTGAATTCTTCCGAACTATCCAATATACAACGATAGCATAAAGGAAACATTAGTTTGTCAGTTTTAACAGGTAATACAGGATGGTATAAATCAGTAGGTGGTAGTATTTGACAATGTACTAGGCCAAACCAATTAGGATCGTATACTTCAGGTGCATGTATTTTTGTAGGGTGGCCAACTGGATATTGATCGTAATATTGTACGGTTGGATACAGTGATACAATATCTATGTATCTGAGCTTTTTCCCAGTCACATTTAGTTTTATGGCGTTTGTTCTACCGCCAAAGAATGCTTCACGAGGCTTTAAGGGTTCAATAAGTTGAGGATCTGCTGCGTTTTTACATTCTTTTGATTTGACCCAATCGCATTCCCAGATTTCTACCAAGTTGTACCCTGCTTCTTTTATTTGTTTTGATCGTCTTATTGCTCTCTCGTATAAGTCACTCAATGTCTCATTGTTGACGTGGTTAACTGTGTCGTTCTTAAAGCATTTTGGGTGGCCATGCCAGAAGCAACCGTGGTACTGGTACACAGTATTCGACTCTTTCGAGAAACCATCAACTTTACCACCGCAAATTGTCACTTCTCCGCCATTAAGAGCATGTTGGACGTTAGAAAATTGATTGAGCCATTTTATTGATGCCCGGCTATATGTCCCCTTTATCTCCTACTTTACAATGCAAATGGTGTTTGTTCGAAGATATTTAGATCTATATATGGCCATGCACACACTGGCAATAGTCGGATATTGGAATGGGTCGATATTTGCGATCCCCAAAAATTCTTTGCGAAATTCTAAACACCCACGTCGTAAAATATCAACATCTGAATCGCAATAGTTATGGAGCTCTTTCTAGAACACAAAGTGATCATTTTTATGCTCGTCGTACCATTTCTTAAAATCAGATCTTTGTTTTGGTTTCATTGTGTTGGGTCCATAATACGCAATATCTAGTAAGCAGCCTTCGTAGTGAGTATTTTCAGGAGTGTTGAAAAAGTGAGGAAAATACTGTTACGTAAAAATATGAGTCATAGTTTTAACCTGTAAACATGTTTTTATTCTAATATGTTTTAGAATTTACGAGAGACTTCGATTTACCTGAGCGACCTTCCAGAACCGATGCGAGGGAAATCCAGTTTGCCTTTACCGTTTCGCCATCGAAGGTTTTAGAGTTTTCGAGATAACGGCACTGGTATATAATAACGGAACTTTATTTGGAAGGGACAGTTAATTCTCAAGACCCGCGCTCGCGAATTTGTTACGTACGGATATAATAAATTATTGTCAGATAAGTTAATATAAATAAAGAAATAAATTAATTCCGTAAGTGTTATAAATATTGAACCTTTTAATAAATTCACAACAGTGGTGCAGAAGTGTGATATAAAATAAATTGTGAAAATGGCTACGATTTATGAGCTCACAGTGACGAATTTAAGAAGACATCTCGAAGACAGAGAATTAGCTTCTACCGGAAAAAAGGCTGAGTTAGTCCAACGACTAAAGAACGCTTTGCTAGAAGAAGGTCTAGATCCAGAGACTTATATATTTGAAGATGCTGTCATCTCGTCGATTTCGAAATTGGAGAACAAAGTTTCTGACGATATTTCGAAAGTTTCTTCTGATGTAGCCAAAGTTTCCGGCGACATCGCATCATTGGAGAACAAAGTATCCGGCGACATCGCTTCTTTAGAAAGCAAAGTTTCTAACGAGATTTCTTCTCTGGAAAGCAAAGTTTCTGCTAACATCTCTAAAGTCACTTCAGAGATATCTGCTCTTGACGATAGAGTGTCTTCGTTAAAAAACCAAGTTGCTGCCGATATGTTGGCCTTCGAAGAAAAGATATGGAAAGAGATGGAAAGGAAGATGGAGGAAACAGGGACAGCAGAGAGAGGTAACAATCCGATTACAGTGGAGATAAAAGAAGACGAGACGAAATGTAAGTTGGAAACACGGCCGAAATTTGAAGGAAGTGGAAGTTCTGTGCATGTCAAAGTCCCAACTTTCGACGGAAAATCGTCATGGAACAACTACATGAAACAGTTCGAATCAGCTGCAAGAGCGAATGGATGGTCTGAAAAAGAAAAGGCTGTAAACCTGACTATCGCTCTTCGAGGAGATGCCTTAGATGTGCTTCAGACCATAGCCGTAGAGGAGACCGATGATTTCGAACAACTGAAGAAGAGGTTAAATATGCGATATGGCCACGAACATTTGGAGCATGTATATCAGTCGCAGCTTAAAAATCGTAGACAGAAGAAAGATGAGGCTCTTCAAGAATATGAAGTAGATATTGCCAGATTAGTACGATATGCTTATCCAACAGCTCCCGAAGACATGATGGAAAAATTGGCCGTTCAAACGTTTATTGATGGTCTTCGTGATCATGAAATGCAGAGAACACTGCGATTAGTTCGTCACAAGACGCTGGTTGATGTCCTATCCGCCGCCCTCGAATACGAGTCAGCTACGCAGGCCTCTGGCGGGTACAGTAAAGTTAGGACTGTAAAAGAGGAAGGAGATGAAGATAAACTTGACCAGCTCGTTAATATGATGAAAAGTATTACATGCAAGAAAACGAAGACCATAAAATCAAGAAACTCACCATCAGGAAAACCAGAACGAGTCGGCTTTAGGGGAGCAGCTTCGACCCGGAACTTTTCCAAGGACCCTCTTATACTAATAGCTTCTTTGAAATGTCGTGAAGATAGTGTATATGTAGATGGAGAAATAAATGGTAAAAGACATACGTTGTTGGTGGATACCGGAGCGACCAGAACCATTATACGCCCGACAGTTATAAACAGCCGAAAGAAACTGTTACCAACGAGGTTACGACTTCTGACCGCTACAGGTGAAAATGCCAACATTCATGGAGAAATCCAGGTACAATTGGGAATTGGGGCAGAAAAGTTTGTCCATACTGTTATAGTTGCTGACATCGAAGAGGATGTTATATTAGGAATGGACGTAATGAATATGCATGGATTCCAATTGGATTTTAAGAATAAGGTAATCAAAGTTGGCAACGAGGAGGTATTTCTCCATCCACATAATGACAACACTGTGCAAGCAGCCATTACAGAAGATACAGTCGTGCCTGCGAGAAGCGAAACGATCATAGTAGCGCGACTACAGGGAATTGTAGACGAAGGGAGACCTGTTATGATGGAGCCTTGGAACCACGACGATGAGGTTGGCCGTGGAATCATAATTGGAAAGGAGTTGGTGACTTCGGCTAAAGAAATTCCTGTGAGACTTATCAATGTCAACGACTACCCAGTGACCATAAAGAAAGAGACAAAAGTAGGAACTTGTGTACCTGTGACATCCATAATTCGTCAGGCGACAACATCTGATAATTCCAACGACAAATTCGACCAAATGGTTGCAGTTGCAGGACAGTCTCTAAATCAGATGGAGAAAAGGAAATTAAGGGAATTTCTTCGGCAGTATCGTGATATTTTCGTACCGAAAGGAGGAAAGACGGGAAGAACTACCGTTGTTAAGCATAAAATTGATACTGGTAATGCTAAGCCAATTCGTCAAACAGCTCGACGATTACCACAGGCGAAGAGAGAGGAAGCTGAAACGATTGTTCAGGAAATGAAGAAAGACGGGGTGATAGAACCTTCTACGAGTCCATGGGTCTCTCCGGTGGTCCTGGTTAAGAAGAAAGACGGAACGACGAGGTTCTGTGTGGATTACCGTTTGCTGAACAACGTTACCAAGAAAGATAGTTATCCTCTGCCTCGGATCGATGACACATTGGACACATTGGCTGGAAGTAAATTGTTTTCTACTTTAGATTTGAAGTCTGGATACTGGCAGGTAGAAATGGACCCAGTCGATAAAGAAAAGACAGCCTTCACCACAGGATCTGGATTGTGGCAATTCAACGTTATGCCATTTGGACTTTGTAATGCTCCTGCGACATTTGAGAGGCTTATGGAAAATGTGTTGAGAGGGTTATCTTGGAAAACATGCCTGGTTTATTTAGATGACATAATCGTCTTGGGGGAGACATTCGAAGATCATTTGAGGAATTTAGAAAACGTTTTTAATCGACTTAAAGCTGCCCAATTGATGCTAAACCCCAAGAAGTGCCAGCTATTTCAAGGTAAAGTCAATTATCTGGGTCATATAGTCAGTAAAGAAGGAGTGGCCGTGGATAAGGGAAAAATCGATTCCATTAAGGAATGGCCAAAACCAACTGACAAACATCAAGTGAGAAGTTTTCTTGGACTATGTACTTACTACCGGAGGTTTATTAAGAAGTTTGCAGATATTGCTAAGCCATTAACGCGACTTACGGAGGAAGCAAGAGATTACCGCTGGGATATAGACTGCCAAAATGCCTTTGAAACGTTGAAAAAGCATTTAATAACAGCACCAATTTTAGGGTATCCACTGCCAGAAGGAGAGTATATCTTAGATACGGATGCAAGTAATGTGGGAATTGGAGGAGTGCTGTCTCAGATTCAAGGAGGACAGGAACGAGTCCTCGGATATTTTAGTAAAGTTCTTTCAAAACCTGAACGGAATTATTGCGTCACGAGAAGAGAACTTCTGGCAGTAGTGAAATCAGTAGAGCACTTCTATCAATATCTCTATGGCAGAAAGTTTCTAATCCGAACCGACCATGCCGCCCTTAAGTGGTTGATGCAGTTTAAGAATCCAGAGGGTCAGATAGCCAGGTGGATCGAACGACTCCAAGAATACGATTTTAAGATTGAGCACCGGGCCGGAGTTAGCCATAGAAACGCTGATTCTCTTTCCAGAAGGCCATGCCCAGCAGAGTGTTCCCACTGCAACAAAACGGAATCCAAGGAAGCAGCAGTGCTAAGAACGACGATTGTCAACGACGACTGGACGCCTACTAAGATAAGGGAAGAACAAGAGAGAGATCCAGTTATACAGAAAATCCGAAAATGGAAAGAGGAAAACCGTCGACCACCTTGGCAGGAAATATCAAACCTATGCTCAGTAGTTAAGACGTATTGGGCCCAGTGGGACTCCTTTATCATCGAAGATGGCTTGCTCAAACGAGTCCTGGAAAATGATGACGGTTCAGAGAAGAGAAGACAGTTGGTGATCCCAAAGAGCAGAATAGCCGAAGTACTTCGTCAGTTACACGATAGTCCATCGGGAGGGCATTTTGGTGTAAAGAAAACCCTTCAGCGAATTCGGGAACGGTTTTATTGGATGAACAGTTCCGACGATGTAAAAGACTGGTGTAAGAAATGTACTATTTGTGCCACGAGTAACGGGCCTTACCGAAAAAGGAGAGCTCCTATGAGACAATATAATGTTGGAAGCCCGTTTGAAAGAATAGCTTTGGACATCGCTGGGTCATTTCCAGAAAGTGAAAATGGAGGCAAGTACATGCTGGTAGTAATGGATTACTTTACTAAGTGGGTCGAGATTTACGCACTTCCAGACCAGAAGGCCGCCACCGTTGCAGATAAGTTGATCCAAGAATATATCAGCCGATTTGGAGTGCCTTTGGAGATCCATAGTGACCAAGGCAGGAACTTCGAAAGCGATCTATTCCAAGGAATATGTGATAGACTAGGCATGAAGAAAACAAGAACTACCGCGTATCATCCGCAATCGGATGGTATGGTAGAACGAATGAATAGGACAGTTGGCAAGTATTTGACAAAGATGGTGTCCGATCATCAGCGAGACTGGGACCAATACCTTCCGTTCTTCACAATGGCCTACAGATCTGCTGTTAACGAATCAACAGGCCAGACACCAGCCAAAGTCCTATTCGGACGCGAAATGCGACTACCTTGTGATCTCGAGTTTGGATGTCGACCTGGAGAAGATGTAGCAGGTGAAGATTATGTGATCGCATTACGAAGAAGAATGGACGATGTACATGAGTTGGTCCGTTCCCACCTTCAGATCGCTAGCGACCGAATGAAGAAACGGTACGATACACAAGCCGAAAAGGGTTGCTTTAAGAAGAACGACAAGGTCTGGCTCTATAACCCCAAGAAGCGAAAAGGTTGTTCTCCCAAATTGCAGCAGTTTTGGGAAGGCCCATACCTAATTATGGAGAAGATCAACGATGTCATCTACCGAATAAGCAAGATTCCGAAGGGAAAGCCGATGATAGTACACCATAACCGGCTGGCGTCTTTCGAAGGTGACCACGACGTAGAGGAAGAAGTGGAAGTAAACCAAGTCCAAGACGTGTCTGACCTCACGTTTGAGGAATTCATGGGTGCCTATGGAGGTACCGGTAAAGCAAGACATGGTGTTACCACTGAAGAAAAGCAAGATCTACTCGCGCTCCCCGATGACTACTCGCTGGCCCTTAGCATCCCGGCCAGTATCAAAGACGCACCAGGGTTGGCATCCGTCTTTCGAAGGAAGTTTGGTCGAGTTGCAGAACTTCAATGCCAAGTGCCAGCTCCCGGTAAAACTTTGAAACTCCAAGATGCATCACGTTACCTTTTCTACCTGGTAACAAAAGACACTGCCCGTGACCAACCTACCTACCGAGATGTATGGGAAGCCTTACTTCAATTGAGAGGGCACGTACTAGAGTCCGACGTGCAAAAGTTAGCCATGCCAAAGTTGGAGTGCCGCCAATTAGATTGGAGGGTTATCCGAAATATGATGGAGGAGATCTTTAAAGACACCGAAGTCCAGGTGTTAGTCTGTTGCAATCCGCATAGTTACTGGTGCGGAGAGAAAACCGTCCCTTGTCATTTTTATACAACTGGAAGTTGTAAAAGAGGGTCCAGTTGCCGATACCAGCATACCGTTCCAGTTCTAGTCCCGACAAGGTTCCAGGAGGAACCATCTTTTGAGAGGGGGGCAATGTTACGTAAAAATATGAGTCATAGTTTTAACCTGTAAACATGTTTTTATTCTAATATGTTTTAGAATTTACGAGAGACTTCGATTTACCTGAGCGACCTTCCAGAACCGATGCGAGGGAAATCCAGTTTGCCTTTACCGTTTCGCCATCGAAGGTTTTAGAGTTTTCGAGATAACGGCACTGGTATATAATAACGGAACTTTATTTGGAAGGGACAGTTAATTCTCAAGACCCGCGCTCGCGAATTTGTTACGTACGGATATAATAAATTATTGTCAGATAAGTTAATATAAATAAAGAAATAAATTAATTCCGTAAGTGTTATAAATATTGAACCTTTTAATAAATTCACAACAATACCCTTTCTTTAATTCGTGCAGACCAAAAGTTTTAGAAAAACCGGTCAAGGGGCCGGCTACAAAATTAGAGCTGTCTATTATTTTCAGTTTAATAGATGGTACTTCTAGTAACATAAGTTTTGACCCGTTGTAGATAGTGTACGGCTTTATCGTGTTTCCCACGCAATATTTTAAAATAAAATAGCTGTCGTAGCCTTTACTATTATGTGCTATCGTAGTATAATTTCTATGTTTCTCGGAAATTAACCATCTACAGAACTCTTCATTGTCTTTAAAAACAAATTTATTTCCTTCGAAATCCTGCGCAATTACAAGATTCGGTACATGAATGCCTGTATCCTGCATTGCCTCGTAATCAAAGAATATATATCTTTCGTTGTAAGAGCATTTCATTATTTTTTCTTCAGAGAGATTGTTACATATACACGGGTCTTTGCAAATTTGTGACTGTTTGTTCTTTACAACCTGAATTTATCACACTTGATCTGTTATTGCAAGTACATGATACAGTACAAAATCCTCCTTTGGCTGGTTTTTTTATCATGTAACATTGATGCGTAGCTATTTCCACAAAGGTATTACAGTTTATACACATCGAGTAACCGCATACATGCTCCTTATCTCTCTTGCATAGTTTATTACATTTTTCACATTTAAATACTTCCTTACAAGCTTCTGTATGGTTTCTCAAACATTCATTGTTGTAGCAATAACGGTTACAGTCCTTGCACAAAACTTTGCTTTTTGTAGTCAAGTCATGCTCGGGATGTTTGCAAATCGTACAAAGTGGTGCTTTTACGCATTTGTGTACACGTTTATGACTGTAAGGGGTATCACACTTCGCACAATAAAATTGAGCACCGTAAAGACCCTTTAAACTATTTACAACATCAAAATGATTCCCGTTTTTATACAAATAAATCTTGGTTGTTTTTTCGGAACCCTCGTATAATATAGTATTGAAATTTTCTGCACAAATAATCTTTATCTGCACATCCAATAACTCCTCTGCCTTCTTAAAATCATCCAACGTAAAGCCATCGTTATAACAACCGCCCAACAGATTGCAAAGTTTTTCGGTCAAATCAGTCTGCAATTTTCGTGCTATGAGACTCGCATAAATGCATAGTCTTACGAAATATTGCGCATCATAGTTTTAGCGTGAGTTACGTCATAACAGCCTGTCTATTTAATGAACGAATACGTTTTGTACTACCAGTCTGCAGTCAACATTGCGAAAGTAACAACGGGTGTTTGTGCCAGTCAGCATTTACGAAAAGTAACAGTGGGTGTTTGTGTCAGTCAACATTTACGAAAAGTAACAGTGGGTGTTTGTGCCACAAGAACCTTAGCGATAAGGTGTTCGTTTGTGTTACAAATAAAAATTAAAAACGTAAGTACTATTTTATATATTTTTAGAGGTTTCATCGAACATTTTCTTCGTAGGTAGGTCATTTCAACAATGGGTTGTAAAAAACAATTACTTTAAAACATTACTTTTATTTATTTCCTAGTATCTGTGCTACAGCAATAAAAATGTTTTTACGTAACTCCAGTAGAGATTCCGGAGCCTCCTCAAAATATGCTGCCGTCGATCTGTTTTTCTTAAAATCGTGATAAATATCAACCATTTTTCTGTCTTCATCACTTTTACACATGACCATTCCTTTTTTCATAGTAAATTCTATTTGATGAGGTAGATGATGTTTTGTAATTGCATCTGTTGGATCCAACACTATTTCATTATGCTCATTCCAGAAATGTGGTGTGATTGTAACTCCATTTGAGTAAAACTTTGTACCTACTACGACCTTTGTTGTTATTCCATATTGCTTTGCGACTTCATGCAATATTAAACTAGTCGGTAAACACGCGCCTGCGTAGTTGTCCCGAATAAATTCTTGCTCAATACATGTCTTAATTAAGTTTAACTTAATGTACTGCTTCATAAGATTGGCCATACTGCGATGTGTCTGCTTTGACTGTTATTCGATGAATGAAAACTTGATGGTTGGTATTATTCAGAGCGTGTTAATAATGAAAGTGGGGGGGGGGGTAATCAAGATTTTTGTCTGTTTATACCTAATGTAATCAAGTTTACTAAAAGCGATAAATGCAGCACTTTTACATTGATTCTTATGGATGAACAAACACAAATCTGCACATTTCAGAGGCCTTTTGAGCATAATGTTATACCATTTAATCTTCCGTCCGACCGAAGATATAACTTTGGTTGTTTTGTCGCCAAGGTAACCAATCACGACAAAGATTGTTACTTTGGTCGGCCAACCACAGTGCCCGTTATTAACTGCGCTGTCATTGGCCTCTCGGCGGAAGTGTGCTGAAATTTCTCAAACACGATGTGTATAAAAGAACAGCACATCTTCTGATCGGGATCCAGTCGTCATACACTACTAGCCCCGTAAGACCTTGTTGGTTCCGTGCGCTACCAAGCTACCTTTGAGTTTTATTAATCACCGCTATCCTATTATCGTCGAAGACGTCCCGAGTTGAAGAATACTTGATAATGGTTATCCAATTTAGAAGTTAAATCATCAAGTGTACGAGAACCGGCGTGTCGACTGCAAAACGCTTCCTGGCAGTAGAACACGACTTACTGAGATAGAAAAGACATTAGTCTTAGAACTACCTCACATCGTGTCGAACTGATCACAGCGTTATTTGGGCCTGTCACGGTAAAGAGCGAATAAAAGCCCCGACGGGGACTTGTAATTGCTTTTCCGATCAGGTTGAGCTGCAATAACACTTCGTCTCCGAAACCTTACGTAAATAGTAACTATATGAATTACTGTTAACGAAAAGGTAGCTATACGAAGCGACTGGCAGCAGGAAGAGTCGACACGGCCGGCATTCTTGTACCTCTCTCGAGGAGAGGGAACGCGGCTACACGACGTGAGAAGGCCGACATCTCTGTGGAACTTGAGGTATACACCACGCATCAGAATTCTAACATATATAAAGTCAGTGTAAGAATATTTTGTCTGTAAGAAAGCTCGAACTGTTAGAGAATTCTGATTGCCGGTGTCACCTCACCTACCACAAAGGCTCGGCGGATCTTCTTGCCCGTAACGGCCGGTATCTCAATAAACTCCTTAAATACGAAGATGGACTCTCGAAACTTGAGATCCTCTTCAAGAGCGGCGGTCGTAGATCGTCCAGAAACCCCTGAAAACCAGGAGGACGCTACGGCAGTTTTGTCATCAGGTGCCACCAATCACGCACCTCGATGTGCATCGTCCTTCCTTCTGGAACATATAATTAAATTTAATTGGTTGAGAAATGAAAAGGTTTCATATAAAAGTTAATTTATCTTTAAATATGGGACATTTTCGAATCTCAGTCAGTCAGTGTCAACACATGGTTTTACCCGTGTAGGGTAGCTCCCTAGAGCACTTTGCTCGAAGGGCTCTGCGAACTTTCTAAGTTTCTGAAGCTGAGTTTTTTTTCTTCTTAGAAAGACTGTGTTTTATTTCCACCAACAACAAAACCATAAAGGCATTGTCTCTTCAAGATAATGCCACAATAAGAGCGTACCGGCTAACTACGCAATATTACACCATATTGCGCAATAGTTAGACAAATAATAAACATGGAAACTTGCACCAAGTTGCAATCAGTTTTTCCTACATTTATTAATTACACCGGAGACGACATGGCGCCCAACCTTTCAACGAACTCTACCACGACTCCGAGATGTCAGAGTTCTCATGCTCCGCGATCGAAAATCGCAAAAAGTTCCAACACGATGCCTGCATCAAAACCACTCAAGAAAACAGCGGGGAGAAGCATCGGATGTTAGTACACCAAACTAACATGCCGATATCCACCTTCTGCAGCCCTGAAACCGTCGATGTGCCATATCTCCGACGAGCCAGCCTACTTGATGCTAAGTACCTGATGCAATGGATGTCTCCGCAGTAGCCAGTCACTGCCTGCCCTACCATTATGTGGTCCAGAGCACCACGGAGGCTCAGGCAAACTCACCGGCGACATGCAGATGGGAAATGTACAGCTAGAGAGGACGAAGCCGCCGTAGAACGAGCACGTCGTCGAGGATGGACCTGCAGATGCTGTCAACAACACGGACCACCGCCTGTGAGTGTTTTTGTGCAGTGCAAGTGCGCGTTACGCGAGTGTAAGTGCGTGCTACGCGAGTGTAGTGTGTGTTAGAGAACTGTAAGTTAATTTGACAATATAGACATATACATTTTTGATATATTTTACGCATTTTTTTTATTCCCTATATGTGAATTGTAAAAAAATTGTTTTTAAGTATTTTTAATAAAATCAGCTTTTTTTATCAGCCTCAGATTCTCCAAAGCAGGGGGGATGTCATCAGGTGCCACCAATCACGCACCTCGATGTGCATCGCCCTTCCTTCTGGAACATATAATTAAATTTAATTGGTTGAGAAATGAAAAGGTTTCATATAAAAGTTAATTTATCTTTAAATATGGGACATTTTCGGATCTCAGTCAGTCAGTGTTAACACATGGTTTTACCCGTGTAGGGTAGCTCCCTAGAGCACTTTGCTCGAAGGGCTCTGCGAACTTTCTAAGACTCTGAAGCTGAGTTTTTTTTCTTCTTAGAAAGACTGTGTTTTATTTCCACCAACAATAAAACCATAAAGGCATTGTCTCTTCAAGATAATGCCACAATGAGAACGTACCGGCTAACTACGCAATATTACACCATATTGCGCAATAGTTAGACAAATTAATAAACATGGAAACTTGCACCAAGTTGCAATCAGTTTTTCCTACGTTTATTAATTACACCGGAGACGACAGTTTACAGCTAATGTAATCAATTTTACTAAATGCGATAAATGCAGCACTTTTTACATTGATTCTTATGGATGAACCCTATGAACGTGTACCCTATACCCTAATTAAGAACTTCATTTTGTTTCAGATATTCCTAGTTGTCAGACGTCTCTTACATTCCTCTGGTTATGTGACATAATGTCTTATGAGACAATAAGTGAATCTGAAAAACCTTGCGGTTGTAAAACACTTTTCCAAATGAACGATTGGAACGATACTAGAACTGTGTTCATATCATGTAACAAACATCACTATCACGAAGAATCAAAAGAACAAGCTGAGCAACGGTCAAACCGAGAGAATGAATATCAAAGGAGAATGGAAGCAGAACGAAAACTTAGAGAAGAAGAACGACTTTTACACATGAAAACGCAAATTGAGGCATTAATAGACGACATTCAAATTAAATTACATCAAATAATTAAAATTACTGATCGACGAAATACCCTTATCCGATATTTTCCTCGTTTTCGAGAGATTGCAGCAGTTAGATATGATTAGTGACTTATTTGTCAGTTATTGTATTTCTTTAGCATTTCTTGCTGATTGTATGCTTTTTATCCATATTTCTGGCTAGTTTGCCATCTTTTTTCCTCGTTTTCGAGAGATTGCAGCCGTTAGATATGATTAATGACTTATTTGCCATTTATTGTATTTCCTTAGCATTTATTGCTGATTGTATGCTTTTTATCCATATTTCTTTGTTGTTTTCTTGCCAGTTTTCCATCTTTTTTTCCTAAAATGAGAAGATATATGGTCGTTCCATACTACGTTTTAAAATAATTCTTTGCAATCCTCCTTTATGTATTCGTTTCTTGGTCTCTATCTTGGGCTTTCGTATATAACTTGTATTTTTATTATTTTCTTTGATAGTACGCGCTTCGTAGGTTTTGTAATTGACAGATGAAAAGACTATATTCACGTAAAAGAAGAATATAAGCTATCTTCACGTTGCGTAAAAGAAGAAAAAGAATTGACGCTATCTTCACGTTGCGTAAAAGAAGAAGAATTTACGTCACGTAAAAGAAGAAGAATTGACGTCGCATTCACTCCGCGGTCACGTGATGGTTAGGTTAGGTCACGTGAAATCTGGGTCAGGGGTCTGGGGAAATTTGCCATATTCTCCATAAGGCGCGGGCGGTTTTTCCCCAGAATCTGGGGAAAAAAGTGCCCTGAAGTGAGGTGTTATCTACTCACAGTTTTATTATTTTACATATAAATTATTATTTTCTTATTGTGAGTTGGCAACAAGTGACAAGACAGAGACAGTGACACAAAGGTCGAGGGAGGGCTTGTCTGCTTGTCACTTATTATTATTATAGATTATAGTTGTTGTTATGTTGTTGTATAATAAAAATAATAACCACAATCAAATATCAGCAATAGACTGACGTTCAGATATACAGAAATTTTTACAGGATATTAGCCCTACTTTTTCTTTTATAGCGGAGAAAAATACAGTAAGGACCTCTTGATCGCTTCTGTTGGATATTTAAAATGCGCATGGAAATCCTTGTATTAAATTATCCAACACTAAAACAGTATTCAGCTCAAACCCATATCCATTTGTTCCATGTGTACCATCTACACATACACAGTCCGAACCATATTTACACATTATCTCAGCTTGTGCGTCAGTCATAATAATTAAAACAAAGTCGTTAGACTTCAAGAATGGATATTTTTCATTAGTGGTTTCTTGTGCCTTGTAAAATAAAACATTTCCAGTCGCCTCCATGTCTTTTACCCATGCATCCACACTAATGCCATCAACTTTGTGGTGCCCTGAAGATGTATTTAAATTATATGCACATTCGATGTTGTACAAATCTTTTTTTGTAAGAAGATGCAATCGTTCTAACTCAGAATTTCGAACAGAGTCACCCACTTCATCTAGAATAGTTGAAAATGGAATTCTCAAGGCAATTTTTTCAGCAATAGACTGACGTTCAGATACACTTAGAAATAACTGTCCAATATCAGTTTGATGTCCAATGTGTGTTTTTATAAAATTGACTTCAACTTTTTCTGCCAATTCAACCACAACCTTGAGACCTGCTGGGCAAAATCCACCAATTTTTATACTGCTTTTCATTTTTAAGTGCCTCTTTCCTTTGCTTTCGGAATTAAAGCAGCCTGACCGATGACAGAAACTTCATTGTCTTGTGAGTCTTTGCGGAAAAGTTCTCTACTTTAACGTATTTGGTTTTTGTACTACTTTCAATAGAATATTTCCACTCCTGAAAAGAGGCTAAATTGGAAAATTGAAGTGTTTCACTTTCTAGGATTAGGTTGTGTTCTTCTTGAAAGTTAGTGTGCAATTCTGCAACATAACTTAAATGAAAATTACACAAAGGACACTTCTTAGAATCTTTGTTGATTTTGCTATCTTCCGTTGAAGTGTCTACAATATTTTTGTGAGTTTTTCATGATAACGTAAATGGTTTTTTTTTTGGTTGAAATTGTTACCACATATTCTACATTTAAAATTGTAATTTACTACTTCCACCTGCACTAATTCTGAGTGAAACTTCTTAATATGTTTGCGTAAATTTGAGGTATTTAACAATACTTTTTTACAGTTTTTGCACTCGCAATCCATTTTCTTTTTTTTTTTCACGGAGTCTCGTAACGAAATACAAAATTGAAATTCAAATTCAGCTCAAACGTAAAATAATAAAACTGTGTATTCAAAACAATTAAACACAACTCCTTGTTTGTGTGAACAATCTGAGAACGTTTCGTGATATGAGAAATAAGAACTGTTACATTCAAACCTGTACATAATTTGAATGACGCGCCACACACAAAATCAAGTTCAATTGGATTGGTCAGCATTATCCTGACCTGCCAACGGCTAGACCCACGGTTCGTACTGTTACTACGGTTGCCTCTTCCGCCTAACCAATGAACATTAAGCCCGAAACTGTACTCTCGTGACGTAATTCTTCCCCTTCAACCAATCAACACTGCAATCGACCTGCCCTCTACATTCAGTTTCAACATCGAGTTAGAATCTATGGAGAAGCTATGAGCATATTAACGTGTGTAGAGGTCCCGTCATTTCGGAAGGCATCTAATTTGCATATTATTGCACTGGGCAGAGGTCAAAATTTGAAATTTTTACCTAAGCCACGCCTTACCAATAAATCATTTCAACACTCAGTGGCGCAGCAGTGCAGTTGAGGACAAGTTGTGTGTGTTAAATATTAGATAATTTTATTTTCAAACAATCTTGCTGAAGATGGACGGAAAAAACGTAGTGTCAAAGAGCAGGGTCGTCAAATAATATTTAATATGTATAATTATTTTAAAAATATGAAACGTGAAATGAACACTCTGCTAATGGTAAAAAATACGACTGCTGAAGCAGCAGGTAAGCAGTTTTAATGCATTTAGTATTAATTTTTGATATTCAAATTCAATGTTCCTACACTTTTTACTTTTAGTTCTCAATGTTACTTATTTGTCAATCTTTTATACTCTGCTATTGTACCCCATTTTGCCTACCTTCGCTTCTCTTTTGTATTGGGTGTGTCGAGAATACCATTTTCGACATATTTCATTTTTCGTTCCTTCGATGTGTCCAAAATATCGTATTCTCTGCTCTTTCGTTACAGTCGTTATTTTTAGCTATTATTACGTTTACTTCGTTATTTTGTTTACTACTTCTTGGTCTGTATGTAGTATGTGATCATCTACAATTCCATGGTGTGTTTCCATTACTACTTCATTTTTATTTGCCATATTTTTTTTTTAAAATAATAACCACATTTACTGTAAAATAATTTTGCCAAATTGTCATTATTCTCTTAGCTAGTTCATTTAGTAAAAGCTCTTATTTATTTATTCTTTAATTTTCTACTATCGCTTTGAGTTACTTCTCAATGTACTTCTTTGTTTCTTTATGTTGTCTCTTTAAAATTTAAAGAATTATTCCTGCAACATACCAATCATATTGAATTATTATTTACGTCATCATCATCATTATCAATGGCGTTACAACTCTTTGTGAGTATTTGCCGCGTTTACTATTGCCTTTCATGTTTGTCGGTCCTGTGCCACTATTTCCCATTGTCTTACTCCTATTTTCTCCAGATCTTCTCTTACTGCATCTTTCATTCTAATTATACGCTGATTATATTTACTTCGTTATAGGCTTTTCTGTACGGACCGTATCCAGAATACTACACGAGAGCAAACGGTCTCTAAATAATAAAAACAAAGTTGAATTTTCTTCAAAGAGACCTTTACGAAAGTCACCTGTGACAGATTTACCAGAATATCAAATTAAAGATATTCGGCGTATAATATACGATTTTCATAGAACAGAGAATTTTCGTGTTACTGTTAATAAATTGAAGAACAAAATTGAGAGAGATTTGAACATTAAAATATCAGAAGCCTCGCTACGAAAAATTCTTCGAAATATGAATTTCCGTTGGAGAAGAGCACAGGACAACAGAAAATTGTTGCTTGAAAAGACGGAAATAAGGGCTTGGAGAATCAAATACTTAAGACTTATCAAACTTTATAGAAACGAAAACAGACCCATTGTTTACTTCGATGCGACATATGTACACAGTGGACATACTTTGTCGAAAACTTGGAATGATAATTCTAGTAAAGGGTTACTGATGAACATTTCGAAGGGTCAACGTTTAATAATAGTGCATGCTGGTGGTGATATGGGATTTATTTCAAACGCGCTTTTAATACTTAAGTCTGGTAGTAAATCCGGTGGCCACCATTTAGAAATGAATGAAACGAATTACCGCAAATGGCTAAAGGAAAAACAAAATCCAAATTTACCCCCTAACTCAGTAGTTGTTTGCGATAATGCCTCATACCATTTGGACAAGTGAATCCTGCGTCTAATAGTAATTCAAAAAAAATGATATGATTGATTGGTTGATTAAAAACAATATAACATTTAATCCTCAAAGTTTTAAAGTTCGTTCCAAAAGGTATGGATTCGATGAACTTTTGCGTGAATATGGTTACACTCCTTTACGACTACCTCCATACAATCCGGATTTAAATCCGATAGAGCTAATATGGGCTGCGAATAAAAATAATATCGCACAAAATAACATAACTTTCAAATTGGAAGATGTGAGACACCTGTTGGAAAAACGAGTTTCCGAAATAACCCCAGATGAGTGGAGAAAACGATGCCATTATGCAATTAAAATAGAAGACAGTTATTTAACATCCGAAGTCCAAATAGACCGTCAAGAAGATATAAATCCCATTATAATAAACTTAGGAAGTGACGATAGTGACATCAAGTGTTCTTCGGAATAAGAAAATTAAATTAGATTTTGTTGTTCTTCTTTGAAACATTCACATTAGGTATATGAATATTTAAGGGGTATGTATATAGAGTTAATTTTATATCTTTTAGGTTTTCGTTTACAAATTTAGATGTGCATATATTTTAGAACGACAGCAATATTGACGGTTGTTTTTAATATATGGCTAATATATATTTTCAAGAAACGTCTTAAATCGGGTAGGTCCATGAAATTAGGCCTTTTCCAAAGACAGGAATATTTATGTTTACATGACTTTATTATATCACTAAAAGGCTTCCAAGAAAAGAATTAAATCAGGTAGAAGTTCTAGGTACATGTAATTGGGACCGTTCATTAGCATATAATTATCCTCACTCTTTAATATTTTGGTATTGTATTGGTATTTGATATTTTGGAAAATACGCTTGACAATTAATTGCTATTTCAAAAATCCATTTTGTTAAGCTTATCAATATTCAGAACTTAATAATTCTTTTTTACAATAGAAATAGTTTGTTTGTCTAGGTAAAACGTATTACGAAGGTATTATTGTTTTTGTCCCATCAAATATCTTACTGATCATTTTTCAAATATTGGCTATATGTTCAAAATTATTGAAAACTAAAAAATCACCTTTAATCAGTATAATATGTTTTAGCTGTATCTACTAAATAGTGTGCGCCACTGTCGTTTAGTTCAAATTTCAGCAATCAATCACCAACTTCAAAGGCGGTTCTTATACAATTTGGACATACCTCATAATATGCAAATTAGATGCCTTCCGAAATGATGCGACCTCTGTTAAAATCGGCGTAGGTAGGCGTGGCTAACGGTGATACCAATATGGCGGTGAGATCACTGCCGGACTCAATAATATTAAAACTACTATAAAAATATGACTAGTTATTCAGAAGATTTAATCATAATCTACAAAGTGCAATAGGTACATTTTTAATAAACTATGATTTATTTATCCCGCGGTAAACACTAAAAACACGATATATTATACATAAAGATAAATTAATACAGTCAAATACTATTAATTTATTCTCTGAAGTTCGGGCCATTACTTTGTTTACATATTTGTATACTAACCTGTAGAACGTTATTCCTGAAGAATTTTTATTAACATTGCTTCTGCCACTGCAACTACGTTGAGAACAAGAAACCATTATTATGCACTATCACAATATATTATTACAGTTTCTATAAAAGTATTATAAAACTAAAAATATTCGAAAATCAACAAACGTAAACAAACATATACGATCTGTCAAAAGTGTCAAAACAATATGGCCGAAGTGAGGTCGTTTTTAGTCACGTGACGCCCTCTTCTAACTCGATGAGTTTCAATCGCGAATAAAGGGGTTTTGCATTCTTGTGTACTCTTGTGACGTAACTCAAGCACCCCCACCCCAGTCGGAAGAGGCAACCGTAGTACGGTTGCCTCTTCCGTCTACGAACCGTGGGCTAGCTAGACCATAGATAAATAATATAATATTAGAAACTGGGCTAGACGCTAGTTCCGTTTCGTAGTTCTCCAGAGTATTTTTTATGTACTATGGTAGTTCCAAAGAATATAGACGCTTCCTATATTCTTTGGTAGTTCTCTGGCAAAACGGCAAAAGTATAGAGAAAGTGCCGATGAAGTTAGCTACAAATGAGGGACAGATTTGTATTTGGCACTGTTGCCATATCACAAATAAATCACGAAAGAGTATGCGATATAATATTAATTAATATTACTAAACATTCTTTTTAAGTTTTTAAAGGAAGTTTAATTAATTTAAATTTAATTTATTATAATTTAAATTAACTTTAATTTTTTAAGGTATTTAGGTACCATTTCATCCCAAAATTATAAGAAAATAGGCATAAACTTAAAATCTGCTGAACATCTGTTGCAATCTGGCAACTAGTGTTTTCAAAGTTTTGACAATATTGCCAAGTTTATTTGCTAATCTACCAAAGGCCAATTATAATTTTTTTTTCTAATAACTAACTGCAACTAATATCAAAAGAAACAAATATTTATTCGTTCGTGTTTTACATAAATTTAAAAATACACGATTTCGTAAAATAATATAATAAAAATGAAAAAATGTATACTGCAACAAACTTAAGTTTGGGAATATGACTCATACTTCGACGATGCGCAATGAATCGTGAATGTGAATCGTGTTTATTATACATTGTTCATTATTATTATACATTTGAATGTAGTTTTGTATAGGAAAGACTTAATTTTAAGTGCTTTTATATAATTTGGCTAATTTAATTATAGTAATTATACAGAGATGATAAAATTATGTTATAATATTTAATCATAAATAAAATTTTGACGTTAATTTAAATTTATTGATTTTTGGGGTACCAACTTTTGTTAATATAGATATCCTTTATAAAACAAGTTTTAATTATCTTTTATTACACGTAAGTACAGGTTAATCAACTTATACTCCAGAGTTTAATACTTCAGATGTTTAAAAAGATACAAAAAAGTGGTAATGATACACAAAATTTGTATGTATATACTGAACTAAACACAAAATCAAAATAAATAATGATAAAGTCAACTTTATTTAGCTGGCCATCGAAGATGAGTGTAGTAGTGAGGTCACACTTATACGTCCATGGGTCACACAATATTTTAAATGGCATCTTTTGTAATTTTCACACATAAAATTATCTTGGTATTGTTTTAATGATAACATTATACCTATATTTTGGAAAGAAAGAAAAATATGTTATTTTGGAAGATGCTAAATTGATTTCCTCCGAAACAGATCTTATTGCAAATTATATAGCAGGCTAGTTTCTTACTTAACAAATCGATATGAAATAACCATTAAGGTTGCTGTCTAAAAAAATAACAACAATTTTACAGTAGCCATGTACAGACTGACATGTTAAAAAGCTTTAAACTGATATATTCATGTGAATTCTGGGTCTTCGTTAATCTACAAAATGAAAGATATTATAATGGAGTTTTTTCTAGTTGCATAACTATGCACATCACTCAGTTTATCCAAATGTTTTTAAAAGCACCTATTTTTAACACATAACAAACATTCAAAAATAGCGATGGTTCATATTTGTATAAAGAGACATACAAATTGTATGTCTCTACAATTGTATGTAAGCATATATCTAAATTATTTTTCTATTATAAAATAGATGACTCAGTCAGTATTGAGTTACTTTAAAATATATTTATTATCTCATAACTTGCAATTTGCAGTCGATATCATTGATATTATTGTCGAACTTTTGTTTTTATACAAGCCTTCTGTCTTGTCAGTGTAAAGTCGTCTGAAGTCGATATTTATTGTGTTTTGCGTTTGAACTAATTTGTGCCTTATTTTAATATTATTGTATTGTTTGGTAAGTAAATTTTGCATATAATAATCGGTGGGTTATAGTAATGTGTATATTTTTTATTTTATTAAATTTAAAAATAAATAAATCAAAAATACCATATTTGAATTATAAATCAGATTTTTCTTTATTGTAATCTATTTTGTTTTTATTTCAGTAAAACTACTTGGAAATGAGTGACAGTAAATCAAAATACGCAAATCTACTACTATTTACCTATACAAAAAGAGTGCATATATTATTAGAATATGTATAAAAGCAAAAATAAATATTTCGCCTGAACCCCCAGGAAAAGTAAAGGTTTTACGCGACTGAAAATATATTCTTATTCAATTATAAACAAAACAAAACATTTAAAAAAAAATCGATCATTTTTGACCATAATTTCAAAATTAGTCTAGACTACGTCACACTCCTAGGCCAGCTGTCAAATGTCATGCGCAATATCATACCTTGTATTCATTGTACCATGATTCCTTCTTCTTCTTTGGGTGCCGTGTCCGTATTCAGACGTTGGCCGTCATCATGTTTACAATTTCCTGAAACCTTTCTCTGTCGGCTGCTGCGCGAAATAATTCTTCTACTGTGGAACCACACCATTGTCTAATATTACGCAGCCATGAAAGTTTCTTTCGACCAATCCAGCTCTTTCCTTCCACTTTTCCTTGTAATATAAGGCGAAGTAGATGGTATTTAGGTCCTCTAATTATATGGCCGAAGTATTCTGTTTGTCTCCTCTTTATGGTGTTTATGAGCAGACGTTCTGAATTGATCATTTGAAGAACATCTTCATTGGAAGTGTGCGAAACCCACGATATCCTTAGGATTCGTCTATAGCACCACAATTCGAATGCTTCTAACTTGTTTAGCATTGTGGTTTTTAACGTCCATGTCTCACAACCATACAATAGGATGGACCACACATAGCATTTCAAGACCTTCTTACGAATATTCATCGACAGGTTTCTGTTGCATAAAACTGGTTTCCAGGTCATAAAAGCCTTACGTGATATTTCGATCCTGGTTATTATCTCTTCATCAGAGTCATAATTTACATTTAACCAGCTGTCAAGGTATTTGAAATGATTTACCCTTTCGATCTCCTCTTCATTAAGAGAAATCAGACCTTGATCTATATTGATCTTTCCAACTACCATCCACTTTGTCTTTGAAATGTTGATTTTAAGGCCTCTCCGATAATTTGCTTCACTGACTAGATTTAGTAATGTTTGGAGATTTTGTAAATTTTTTGCAAGAATGGCTGTATCGTCAGCGTATCTAATATTGTTGATTACTTCTCCACCTAGTCTTACTTCCTCTTGTCTGTCATCCAAAGCCTCCCTAAAGATTTCTTCAGAGTACAGATTAAAAAAAGTGGGTGACAAAACACAACCCTGCCGTACTCCACGTTTGATGGATATTTTTTGAGTCGGACTGTCTTCAGTTTGGATAGAGGCTACTTGATTGTAATATAAGTATGATACCATGATTCCATAGATAAATTAAAGCGGGTGGAAGTGTGCTGTGAATCACAGATAGATTAAACCTTGATTGGTAACAAGGATAGCCAAGTTCAACGCACGTTTTTATTTGTGCACGCTTCCATCTAGTAACACTGCTAGTCTAGTTCCTACGCATCTTCTTCTAATGACGCTACAACCCTTTGTGAGTCTTGGCCTGGTTAAAAATGTTCTTCCATTCTGCCCTGTCGGATACTTTCCTTCGCCACTGCCTGATGTTCATGGTTTTAAGATCCCTCTCTACGTCGTCTATCCATCTTTTACGGTGCCTTCCTCTTCTTCTTTTTTCTTGGGGCTTGCATCTGTGGACTATTTTTACAGCTCGATTATCTGGCATTCTTTCTAGGTGACCAAGCCAGTTTAGTCTTTGTGACTTTACAAATCCAACAATATCTGCGCTCTTCATTAGTTCATCCAGCTCGTGGTTCATTTTAATTCTCCACAAACCATCGCTGCATTGGGTTGGTCCTAATATCTTCCTTAGTATTTTGCGCTCAAATATTCTCACTTGATTTTCATCAGTGGTTAAGAGGGTCCATGTTTCACATCCATATGTGACCACTGGTCTAAATACTGTTTTGTAGATTCTAAGCTTAGAGTGACGATTCAGTAACTTACTTATCATTAAGTCTTTGTATGCATAAAAGCACTTATTACCGCTAAGAATCCGTGCTTGTATTTCTTGACTGATGTTGTTGTCATTTATTATTGAGGCTAGGTAGTGAAAAGTGGAGGCATATTTGTAGGTATAGTTGTCTACCTTCAGATTCTCATGTTGATTCGATTTTGCGCACTCCATATATTTTGTTGTGCTTTCAAACGCCTGTTTGAAATCGATATACAAGTTTTAAATAGGTATGTTATATTCAACACCTTTTTCATGTACCTATACCTCTTAACATATGTATTTGGTCTATAGTTGACCTCTTTGGTCTGAAGCCACATTGGTATTCACCAATCATCTCCTCCCAAAACGATTCCAGGCGGCTGTATAGAATTCCTGATATCTTGTAGACGACATTTAAAACTGTTATGACCCTAAAATTTTTGCAGAGTCGTTTGTCTCCCCCTTTGTACATAGGAAGTACGATTCCTACGTTCCAATCTTCTGGGACTTCTAGTGTCCATATGCATGTCCACAATTCTTTATCAGTTCTGCAGGTATTCTATCTGTGCCAGGTGCTTTGATGTTTTATGACGTTTATCGTTTCTTCCAATGTTGGTTGCTCAACTAGTTGTTCTGCTGTGGTGAATTATTTCTTCACCTTCGTTTTGTTTTTGTCTGGTTTTAACAGCTCTTGAAAATGCTCCTTCCACCTTTTCATTATTTGCTCTTTCTTTCTGATAATTGTCCCATTTTTGTCCTTTCAAACTGTTGATCTTGTAATGTATCCTTGCGACAGCCTAATTAACAAACCACGTAACTCCAAATAAATCGAATTTTGGATTTTAATGTTATGTTACGATAAATTCTGACCCAAAAACGGTAAACATGTTTATTACTAATATCTTTATTTATTCGAGTATTTTCTAGGTCATGAATACCTGACACACGATGTTATAAAAACAAAGTTCGAGGCGAGTCGATGGGAAATCCAGTTTGCCCTTACCGTTTTCTGGAAGGTACCGTTCAGTCAAGTCGAGAGGATTGTCGACTTTTCGAGATAACGGCAGTTTTTGTATATAAACGAAACATTTTATATGGAGGTTAGTTAATTTTGAAGAAGACGCGCTCGCGATTTTAATTGTTACGTTCGCCTAAAATAAATTATGTATTATTAGTAGTTAATAAACTTATATAAATTATCGTGCTTTTTAATCAATTAAAATAAGAACCTTTTAATAAAGACATTATAAATTAAATAAAGACATAGCAGTTAAATAAATTCACTACAGTTATAATGATCTATGATAGCTCTACATTTCTGTCTAAGCACTAATCTCCAAAAAATTTTAACTAATTATAGAAATGGAAAAAAAAACATATCTTTTTTGGTGAGAAATTTGTTAATGCAAACCTCGTAACTCATGGCTGTGGCAACCTGTTTCCATAGTGTAGCACGTGAGTTGTGTGGTGCTTGGCTGATTTATTCTGTCTGTGTATTTATATGTTTCCAGTTCATCCAATGACTCTCAAATTTGATGGTAAGTTACTTTAATGTTCTAACCTCAGCTTATTCTCGCCTGTTTAAGCTCAAATATATTAGCCAATCGATAAATTCCAAGAAGGACATTATAGTTACTTGGTTTTCTTACAAATCAAAATGTTTGGTTAGTTTTCTATTCAGTGGAGTTACAGGTTTTGTTACTTCTTCTTCGTCTAGCCATTAACGTCCACATCTGAACATAAGCCTCTTCAAGTCTTCCTTTCCATTGTTTTTTATTGTACGCTACTTGTAGCCAATTTTTCCCGGCAGTCCTTTTCAGATCATCTGTCCATCTCATAGGAGGTCTGCCTCTGGGTCTTTTGTGTTGGTATGGTCTCCAGGTTAAAATTGATTTGTGCCATTTGTTTAGATCGCTCCTAGCTACATGTCCGGCGTATTCCCATTTCAACTTTAATGATTTTTGCACCACATCGGTGACTTTGGTTTTCTGTCTTATCCATGTGTTTGTTTTTTGTCCTTAAAAGTCCTTGTCCTCTAAGTCCTCTTTTTTTTTGTTACTTACTCTTCGTTTATTAAATAATTTAACTGTTGAAATATGTAGATATAATAAAGTTTTAATACGTTTCATGTTAAATAATTATCAACTACATTATACCATAAGGATTTTACGACAAAGTATAAATATTTTAGTAATAGGAGTATGTTACTAGTTTTATCGATGAATGATAATGGAGTCACGTGTTTTTACAATGTTCTCTTTTTACTTCAGGCAAGATACCACTGTTACAATTCCAGTAAGGGAGAAGTGGATACTTCAGATCAGCTTGTTGGTACATATAGGTGTAAGAGGAGGCAACACGCTGGCCCATGATTGTTTTTTATAATATGCTGGACATTTCTGCTTATAGTTTGTTTTATGGACATCAATGACTCCCCAATGGAATATCAATAAACTGACAAAACGGAGAATTTTCTTGAGGAATTGGGAAAAGCAGTGATGAAACCACTAATCGTTTCCAGAAAAAATATACCAGGAACTAAAGACTCACAAGAACTGGTAATAAGGACTCGAGTAGACAAGATAGTGAAAACTCTAGTGAAGTGTCTATGGACAATTCAACCCCGCCTGCTAAACGAGCACGCTGTAAATTTTGCTAGAACAGTGATAACACGTCATAAACATATTTGTAAAACACATTTTCTTTACTGTTCCAGTTGTAAACTGAATTAAATTTTGTAGATAGTTGTTATTAGGCTTTTCTGGTTAATGAAAGAAAAAAAAATACCTTTTATTTTTGTTAATAAGGTTTAATTTACAATACCAACATAATTTTTGTTTAATTAACTATTTTTTGTTTAGCACCATTAGCTTATTTTATTTCGATTAAGGAGCGTAAACTATAGTTGGCTCATATTGACCTGAACAGAACATTTGTGTAGTTGACTCGAACTGGACAGCACGGTTAGGGTTATGTTCCATTAAAAATTCTATTTTGTTTTTTTTTTTCATTCTCATTACTTTCTTTACGCATGCTTGTTATATTCATATAAATATCTTCTCTTCCTACTTTCGCATTCATATCTCCCACGATTATATTTATGTCATATTTTGGTAATCTTCCAATTAGCTCACCGAGTTATTCATAGAACTCATTTTTTTTACAACCATGTCTTTCTCTTCTGTAGAAGTATGTGCATTTTATGCTGATTTTTTTATATTTGTTTTGTTTGTTTATTATGGGAGACCCCATGTAAATGAAACTATTTACTACTTCCAATCCCCCAATGGCTTTAATGTGTTTAAGATTGTTCTGTGCTCTGTCTAAAAGCATGATTTTTGTCTCACTCTTATTTAGTTGTAGACCATACTTTTGGCTTTTCTCCTCAGACATTATGTTTTCCATTTCTTCTTGTTTTAAAGCGATTACTAATGTGTCATCAGCAAATCTTAGGTTACTAATTTCCATCCTCCAAAAGATATTCTACCACTCCAACGATCGATAATTTACTGACATGATATGTTGCTTACGTTGTAATGATAGTATGACATCACGGCAAATGTGTGCAAGTAAAGTCATACTTCTAGGGGCTTTTTCGAAGAACCACTGATATCGAGTTTCCAGTTCATGGAAACATCAAAAGAGAAAGACTTAACAGGATATGTGAAAGATCTGCTGTTTGAGTCATCTTTAAATGCCCGCAATTGTGACACGTATCAAAGTGACGTAGATATAAACGACGAATATGATTATGAAAAACTTTAGTCAGTTACTTCATTATACCACAACCAATTTTTTATACGAATTCGGTTTCGACAAATTGCCGGTTTTTTTTTTACTTTTCTGTCCATGTTTCAGAACGAGTTAGTCCACTGGCACTGTGAAACGCGACCATTCTGCTGCCGTTATTTGTTTATCGATACTGATTACTATCCGCACTAAAATGCATCACTAAAAATTGCATTACAAGGTTTACATTGCACTTGAGGTTTTTCTCCAGCGTGCAATGTCAAATGTGTTTTCAAATAAAATTTCTGGGGAAACTGCCTAAAACAAATTTTGCACTTGTAAGGATTTTCCCCAGTGTGAACTATTTTGTGTCCATCCAAAGAAGTTTTCTTAGTAAACAGTTTAAAACAAATTTCACACTTGTAAGGTTTTTCTCCAGTGTGCAATCTAAAATGTGTTTTCAAATTACTTTTTTGAGAAAACTGCTTAAAACAAATTTCGCACTTGTAAGGATTTTCTCCAGTGTGCACTATTTTGTGTACATCCAAAGAAGTTTTCTGAGTAAACAGCTTAAAACAAATTTCACAGTTATAAGGTTTTTCTCCAGTGTGCAATCTTAAATGTGTTTTCAAATTACATTTCTGAGAAAACTGCTTTAAACAAATATCGCACTTGTAAGGATTTTCTTCAGTGTGAACTTTTTTGTGTCCATCCAAAGAAGTTTTCTTAGTAAACAGTTTAAAACAAATTTCACACTTGTAAGGTTTTTCTCCAGTGTGCAATCTAAAATGTGCTTTCAAACTATTTTTCTGAGAAAACAGCTTAAAACAAATTTCACACTTGTATGGTTTTTCTCCAGTGTGCAATCTAAAATGAGTTTTCAAAATACTTTTCTGAGAGAACTGTTTAAAACAAATTTCGCACTTGTAAGGTTTTTCTCCAATGTGCAAACTAAAATGTGTTTTCAAACTATTTTTCTGAGAAAACTGCTTAAAACAAATTTCGCACTTATAAGGATTTTCTCCAGTGTGAACTATTTTGTGTTCATCCAAAGAATTTTTATGAGTAAACAGCTTAAAACAAATTTCACACTTGTAAGGTTTTTCTCCAGTGTGCAATCTAAGATGTGTTTTCAAATTATTTTTCTGAGAAAACTGCTTTAAACAAATTTCGCACTTATAAGGTTTTTCTTCAGTGTGCAATCTTAAATGTCTTTTCAAATTGCATTTCTGAAAAAACTGCTTTAAACAAATATCGCACTTATAAGGATTTTTACCAGTGTGAACTTTTTTGTGTCCATCCAAAGAAGCTTTCTGAGAAAACTGCTTAAAACAAATTTCGCACTTGTAAGGTTTTTCTCCAGTGTGCAATCTAAAATGTGTTTTCAAATTACCTTTCTGAGAAAACTGCTTTAAACAAATATCGCACTTGTAAGGATTTTCTCCAGTGTGAACTTTTTTGTGTCCATCCAAAGAAGCTTTCTGAGAAAACTGCTTAAAACAAATTTCGCATTTGTAAGGTTTTTCTCCAGTGTGCAATCTAAGATGTGTTTTCAAATTATTTTTCTGAGAAAACTGCTTAAAACAAATTTCGCACTTGTAAGGATTATCTCCAGTGTGAACTATTTTGTGTCCGTCCAAAGAAGCTTTCTGATTAAACAGCTTAAAACAAATTTCACACTTGTAAGGTTTTTCTCCAGTGTGCAATCTAAGATGTGTTTTCAAATTATTTTTCTGAGAAAACTTCTTAAAACAAAATTCACAATTGTAAGATTTTTCTCCTGTGTGAACTAACATGTGATTGTTTATTGACCTATGGACAAGTTGCTTAAAACAAATTTCACATTTTGTTCTTTTTTCTTTAACAAGTTGGCTCGTAGGTTGTTCTTTATTACATGAACATACCGATATTGTTTTCATAATTTCTGATGTGTTGTCTTCTTCAAAAAAGCCTGAAATAAAAAGCAAAATATATATTTTTTATTTTAAGGAAAAATTTAATGCAATATCTAATCCCAATATATATTTAATATTCTGTGCGCACATATCAACTAACACATAATAGGCATTTATAGTAGTCAATGTTTATGTATAGATTAATACTCATTAATTATTATTATATATAAAAGAGAATAAATTTTCTGTAAAACGGTCATTTTCAAGTCTTACGAATCAAAATCCTTTTTATTTACTTGAAAATAATGAACAAGAATTTCCTATAGGTACTTCCAAAAAGTTATGAAAATTCTGCGTCAACTCAGTCAGGTGCAGATATCTATAAACCTGATTTTTTAACATCCCAATTGAATAATAGCTCAGATGTATCCACAGGAAAGAAAAGGAAACCAAACTCTTCTATCACACAATCTCCAATACATAAACCTTTTTTTCCTTTTTAATTCGGACCTACCCAACGTTTACCAGCTAACCCACATAAACAAAATTATCACAATGTAGAAAATAAAAATCAATTAACAAAAAGTGTAACAACTTTTATAATTAATTAATATTTAAAAAAATATTCGTTCAATCGAAGATATAGAAATATTAGACGATAAAACAACAATCACTGGTTTGGAACACGTTTTAGAAACAATAAACAATACTAGCTCCTATTGCTAGAATGCTAGATCTATTATGTCAAATAAATGCAGGTTAATGCAATATAATAATAAAACAATGGATATTGTGCTCATTAGTGAAACGTGGTTAAAAAAACTCTCAATATTCTCTTAGTTGTTATAAGCTTATTAGAAGAGATAGAAACGATGGCTATTCAGGCGTAGCTATTCTAATTCGCAATACAATTACCTTCAGTGAACTAATTCTAAATTATAACTTCAATACCGAAATAGAAATCTGTGGCATCAAAATTAAATTTGAAATAATTGAACTAAGTTTTCCATCCATATACAAATCTCCTAAATCTAAAAGCACAGTAAATGATTGGACAAACATACTCTCACAGGTCGGTGGCCCGTTAATTATAGGTGGAGATTTTAATGCTCATCATTCAATTTGGGGATCTAGTTATAATGATACAATTGGAAAACAACTTATTAAAACTACAGAGAATCTCAATTTTATAGTAATTAATAATGGAGAACCTACTATTTTATCCCAACCAGATCAAAATAAGTCATCTATCCATGTTACATTTGTTACGGCAGATCTAGTCAATAAAATTAATTGGTATATATATCCAGATACTCTAGGACCAAATCATTATGATCTACATATATAAGATTAAAAACATTAATTTACCTACAGAAATTATCCCGAAAAGTAAATGGAATATAAGGCATAAGGAAGGCTAATTGGTCCGTGTACGAAATCTCATCGGAGCAATTATTCAATAACTATCACCAAATAGAAGATACATCAGAGAAATATAATTTTTTGATCGATTGTATAAATTATGCAGCTTAACTGTCAATGCCACAATATAAAGCTTTTAAAGGTAAAATTCGAAATTCTCCGCATTGGTGGAATACAAATTGTGATGATATTATCAAAGAGAGAAAAAAAGCACTTTCAAATTAAATAAATATTCAATAAAAAAACCCTAACTTTGAAAATTACTTGAAATGTCAGGATATCATTTAGCAAAAAGTAATAAAATAAATCTTGGAAACTTAAAAATTCACCTCCACTTTGTGGATCATTTTGTAGTATAGCAAACTTTGATCCTCGTTTAAACCCAGATGATTGCTTAAACTTCGAAGATTATTCCTTCCTTATTACATTCCACAAAAGAAATATAGTACGTCCACTCTATCTTTTCCTGTACGTCATTATTCATTGTCAAACAAGTTAAATCAAAATATTAAATGAAATGTACGTCTATGTGTAGATAATTATCATTGATACCTACTACTGTCAATGTAATAATTACGAAATGATTATTATCCCGGTGGATGTATTTTATAAAGTTAAATTTAGTAAATATGTATATGATTTATTATAATTTTTGTGTATTTGGATTAGTATTCGTCGGGAATAGGATTAAAAAAGATAATTAAGGTGATTAAAAATTGAAAAGAAGATTAAACATTAATCTTAATATTATTTGTACAATCTGTCAAAATAATTAATTTTGTATCAATTTTATTCTATTGTTACATAGCAGTAGTGTCGAACGCGGTTATGATTTGGATAAGTGACCGCTACGGAACCACGTAACTCTGGAACACCTCGTGTTGTTGCCTTATTTTTTTTTTAATTCTTAGTATTATTTTAAGGACTTTTTTGGAAAATAGTAAGTATTCAAATTAGTTTAATATTAAAAAAAAATACAAATAAACTGTTTAAAATATATTTATTTCGTTGAAATCATATAAGTATAACTTTTTACGTGCATACTAAGTAAACACAATTTTTTTTTTTATTGAAGTGTTTATTCTTTTTCACTTTAAGGAGATTGATGGACTCAACATTAAACAGCTTGAACCTCAAACCGACTATTACTAATATAAACATTAATATAGAACGGTAATAAATAAATTTAAAAAGAGTCACAACAAAGTTAATATTGTTAATATTTAACATTACCAACGTTGACAAACGTTGAAACAGTGACACAAGTGCAAATTTTTCACAAATTGAGTTATCAACACTACAATCTTACTAATACTCGTCTTTGTCTGGAAACCAAAAAGTCAGGATTGCAACTCTTTCTTTTGTCACTCATGTGAGTTTGACTCATTTATGGATTCAATTGAAGGAAATAGATCTGTTTAGTGGTTATCGTATGTCACTCAATATTGTACTGAAAGACATTGGTTTTAAAATTGGTATTAAAAATTCTAGCCCAGGATCTGACGAAATATCTTATGCATTCCTTATAAATCTTCCAGCAAATGCTTCTGGATATCTATAATCTGT
Source organism: Diabrotica undecimpunctata (assembly GCF_040954645.1). Lineage (NCBI taxonomy): Eukaryota > Metazoa > Arthropoda > Insecta > Coleoptera > Chrysomelidae > Diabrotica > Diabrotica undecimpunctata. Next base: position 111,976,238 of record NC_092808.1, on the reverse strand, counting down.
TATTCTATACGAAACAATTCCCAAAATCTTGGAAAGCAGCAATTGTAATTCCTATTTTAAAACCTAATAAAATAAAGAAGTATCCAAATTCGCATTGACCGATATCTTTAACATCCACCTTGTGCAAACTAATAGAAAAAATACTTAACAAACGTCTGCAATACTTCCTGGAATCCAATAATTTAATATACAAACAACAAAGCGGATTTAGGAAAAACATATGTACAACGGACAACTTGATTAAACTAGAATCGGTCATACACGAGGCATTTGCAAGTAATCGTCAAGAACTGGCCGTCTTCTTTGATATAGTAAAAGCCTATGATACTGTGTGAAAGTATGATGTCCTAAAAATATTAAAACGATGGGGTGTGGACGGAAATCTTCTAGCTTTTATTAAAAATTTTGTTTATGACAGAAATTTTAGAGTTAAACTTACTAATCATTTTTCAAGATCGTATACTCAAGATAACGGAACTCCCCAAGGATCAACACTTAGTGTAACACTTTTCTCGATTGCACTGAATGAAGTTGTTGATAACATTAATACTCCTGTACAAATTGGTTTATGTGCAGATGACCTTGTTCTTTATGTAAGCAATAAAAATAGCCGGATAGCTGCAACTCTTCTGTAAGGATCCATCAAATATTTAGAAAAGTGGTCAGAGAGAACAGGTCTTCGTTTTTCTACAAGAAAAACAAAAGCAATATGTTTTTCAAGAAACAAACAAACAAGTTGGCCAAAATTAATACTATATAATCAAAATTTGCAGTATGTAGAAGAACATCGATTTTTGGGAATGATATTAGATTACAAAACTCACTTGAAAAACCCACATTCAACAATTTAAAAAATCTTGCATGCAAAATATGAACATTCTTAAAGTATTAGCCAATCATAATTGGGGATCTGATACCATACAATTACTAAATATATATAAAACACAGATTCGTATCAAGCTAGATTATGGATCAATAGTCTACAGTTCAGCTAAAGATAGTTTATTAAAGCAATTGGACATCATACAAAATACCGCATTAAGGCTTGCACTTGGAGCCTACAGGACCAGTCCAGTAGAAAGTCTGTACGTAGAAGCTGATGAACCACCTCTTTCAATTAGAAGACAAAGACTAAGCTTACAATATGCAGTTAAAATTGAAGCAAACTCTAATAACCCTGCTTATTCCTACACATTTTTTGACAATTTTCATTTAATTTTTGAACAAAAACCCTTTCTTTCTGCATCATTTAGTAAAAGAATCACAGGTTTCAATTTTCCTAAAGTTATTTCCAATGAAATAAACTACCCTCCTCCTTGGACCATAAAACTACCCAAATGTAATACAAATCTTCTACTATATCCTAAATCTGATACTTCATCACATATAATTCTACAACGGTTTCAAGTGATTAAAGGCAAGTACAAAAGATATTACCAAATATATACAGATGCGTCAAAAACTTCTGAAATGGAAACGGTAGGCGCAGCTTTCGTTGACGAAACAATTAAACATCAGTTCCAGCTACCTAGGGAGTACTCCATATATTCCGCCGAATTTTATGCCATATCTAAAGCCCTACAACATATATTAAACCAGCCCAAATTGGAAGGATTCATTTTCACAGATTCTTTAAGCGCAGTACAAGGAATATTAAGGGTTTACCCAAACCACCCAATACTATGTCAAATTAAAATTGATCTAAAAGAACTTTACAGTAAAAATAAAAGGGTAGAATTTGTTTGGACTCCATCTCATGTAGGCATAATAGGTAATGAAAAAGCTGATCGGGAAGCTAAAGAAGCCAGCTATACGAATAGACCAGATAAAGAGAATCTAGAAATTCCTCATTCCGACATTCAAAACACCATCAAAGAATTTTCAATGAGAATATGGCTCGAAAGATGGAAAAAACTTGACTACAACAAACGCATCAACCCAAATTTGTCACCAAAAGGGATAATGCCACAAAAACGACGAGATCAAGTCATACAACACTGCTTGAGAATAGGACATACCAGGTTTACCCACCAGTACCTAATGAAGAAAGAACAACAAAAACTGTGCTATGTTTGTGATATTCCTCTGACAATCGAACACATTATTGTTAGTTGCCCACTCTATCACCTGGAACGACTTCAAAGTAATTTACCAAGTGATCTTAAAAGTGCTCTGAACTATAGTAAATGTGATAAAGTGACTAAGTTTCTAAAACTAACTAAACTGTACAATTTAATATAAAAATAGACTTAAGTTCTCAATTGTAATTAGTTGTTATAAGCAAACATCTGATTTTATGCACAACTCTTCCCCGACAATAACCTTTCATGGTTGACGTGGTTTACTTAAAAAAAAAGAAAGAGAATGTTTCCTAACAGTTAGAGCCTTCCCACCTAAACAGGTAAGTTATTAATATTCGTAAGTCAAACAAAAACTCAGACCTCAAATGAAAATAAAGATGATATGAGATCTATTTTAGTGGAATAACACAACTCGAACGAAAATAATAATAAGTACACGAATCTCTTAAGGTTGATCTGCACCCCCCAAAAGACAAACTGTAAATTCAAAAAATTTGAAAAAATTTGAGGAGGTATATGTGATAACTAGAAGTATTTTGGCAACTTTTAAGCAAACTTCATGTTTTCGTTTTTGAAAAAACTCAAAAAAACTACTTTTTTCCAAGTATAAAGCGGGAAAACCAAACATAGGATTTTGTTAATTTTTTTACAGCATCAAGATATAATTATAAAAAATACTTATGAATTTTTTGAAAATTTTTGAATTTACAGTTTTGTCCCAATAGGAAAAAATAATATGTTTCGGCTTATAATAAAGTTACCGGTAAGAAACCGAAAATTTTTTTAATAACAACATATATAAAACTGTAAAAGTGGAAAATATTTGCAATAAAACCTTAAATATTTTTTCCTAAACATATGAAAAATCGCGTTAAACAAGAATTATGTCTTGAACTACCGCCTTCAAATTGTAATGTAGGGAGATGGCTCCATCTGAAACAATGGTAGTATTTATCATCGATAGATAGCATTACGTTCGGCTTCGAAACGCTTCAAACTAAACGTCATACTAACAGGGTTGCCATATCAATTACTTTGTACAACACTTTGGCAGATTATAACAAAATTTAATATAAATGTTATCGATTTGAATTTTGAACCGGTCATGCTGAAACTTACAGAGTTACACAATAGTAGATACTGCAACTTTTATTTTGAAAGTACGATATTATAAAATTTACACTCGTAAGTAATATATCTATAAAAAACCTATTTAGTTTTACAAAACTATTTAGGCGTTTTTAGTTAATTATTTTAGTATTTATAAACAATAGTGCTCCTTGCATAACCAGTGGCGTACTCACAATTTTTCTGAGGGTTGGGTTTTGAAATTTTTTTATGCTACCTCCATTGTGAGTCCCTAAAATTTGGGTTTTAGTTTAATTTAAAGTACTAAAGATAGCAGTGCCAAAGATTCAGGTATTCATTATCCTGCCTACCAACTAAAACCACCCTCTCTTACTTGTGTGCATTTGACTGTCGCACGTACCGTACTCCGAAAGGAGTGTGGAGACACGTACCGTACTCCGAAAGAGGTGGGGAGGTCACTGTAAGACTGATGACACTCACTTTTTGGGACACTCCCTTCTCTTATCTAAATCTTATCTATTGTTCTGAAGCAATTTTGTTGTGGCATTTTAAAGTAATTACTATTTTAATGGGAATAAGCCACAATTGAAGGTTAAAATAAGTTTATTAATGTTTGACATTAATCCAACTTATAATACTCCATTTTGGAGACAGCTATCGCCGTATTCCCGTTCTTCTCCGCCAATCCTGCCGGTTTAAGGCATGCTCCTCCTCCAGACCTTTTGATTCCATCGCTCTTCTAATTCCTTCATTCCATGAGCGTCAAGTTCTATCTCTTTTTCTTCTTCCAGGGGGCTTCAATTTGTGAAGTTTTTGGGGCCAAAGTTCGTCAGGCATTCTCAATAGGTGTCCAAACCATTTTTAACCTCTTCTTTCTATTCTGTCAATGACCGTTTCTGTAGCATTCATCTTATATCTTATATATTCGTTGGTCTTCCTTTCCTGCCTTGATGTTCTAGCACTTCTTCTCAAATAATCCATTTCAACTGCTAACAATCTTCTCTTCAGGTCTGCATTAATTGTCCATACTTCAGAGCCATAACAAAGAACTGATTCAACCATGGTTTGCCCTATTCTTTTTTTTGTTCCTTTTGGAAATCTTGACATCCCACCATAAGGAGTTCAGACATACTACAATTTTACGTCCTTGATAAATTCGGTGTTTAATTTCGGTTTGTCCCAAGCCGTTCTTAGCAATGAGTGACATACAGCACCCTTGTTTTAGTCCTTTAGTTACTTTTATTGACTCTGATAGTCTATTTCCGATTTTTAGGTAAGTAGTGTTATCGCTGTATACTTCTGTAATTATTCCTAAAAGGTATGGACTAATGTCGAGTAGTTGTAAAGCTTGTCACAATTTAAGTCTTGGAACTGTATCATATGCCTTTTCTAGGTCGATGAAGGCTAGATGTACTTTGGTACCAACTACTATTCTTTTTTCCATTAATTGTTGGAGTATAAACAAGTTATCAGTGCAAGATCAAAGATTCAAACGTCAATAAACTTATTTTAACCTTCATTTCCGGCTTATTCCCATTAAAATAGTAATCCAGTCGTAGGCCCGGTTGGTGTTTCCATTCTTCTTCTTTCTTTTTAATGACTGCTCGGATGTAATTGTGAACACTATTCCATCCCTCCGTACTTCCCGTCATCTTCACGATTATCTCTCTTACAGTCGCAGGGTTTATACCTATTTCGTTATACATTCTGTTTTTCTCCACTGTAGATCTATTATACTTCAGCATTGTGTGAGTAACAATGTCGGAATATTCGCAGTATAGGAGTTTATCTGTATCTGTCTTTCTGAACCTGTGAAGATACGCCCTAAAACAGACAATCTAACCAGTCTCCTTAGGCTCGGGATCAGCATCTTGGTCCACTGGGCAACATCTGCCTTGTTGTTCTCCTCTTCTTGCCATCTTTCCATTGATCTTTCCCTTTCTTCTTTTTTTTATAGCTGTTGTCAAATGCTCTCTTTTCTCATAGAGATGTGTCTTTTCTACTGCTAGCACATGCAGAGAAACGCAACCCGTGATAGTCCACAATGTCTACGACCTGTCTACTCTTGTCATAAGCCTAATATTAAGTATCTATATCTAAATATAACAAAAAATATTATTAATTATTGTGTATTTATACAATAATTATTATGTTCTACATATTTAACGTGGTAATTTAATTATTCAATTAGCGTTTTGAATTTTTTGTATTGTATGTGAAAGACAAGTTACATTTTCCTACTATTCTTTATATATTTTTTACTTTATATGCTCTGGGGAAGGGGGGTGTAACCCCCAAAACCCCCCTATTTTGTATATTTTGTATTGTGTTGTATGTATTGTATATTAAAATATACTCGCTATATATCGCTACTTCAATACAAAAGAGCCACAAACTGGTAATTGTAAAATTAAGTACATTTACTTTCAAATATAATAAACACTAGAGACCTCGTCCTGTGGACAAGGCATTACAGCCTGCAAGTCATATACTGCAACTATAAATATCTCAGTAACTTTTTGTTTGTCTTTTTCTTTTTCTGACCTTGAAAGAATTTTCTCTTTCATCTGGTTTTTGTTTCGCTTGTAAACTTGGTTTATCGTCAGCATTATTAGAGAATGTACATTCTTCACACTGGTCTTTCTTGGGCTGACAGGAGATATTAAAGTCTATCACAAAAATGTGATCATGCATTTGGTGTGGAATATATTGTTTATCCTCAGAAACACATTTATAAATAGTAACATAATTTCGGTGTAAAGCAGCAATGGTAAGACCGCCTTCTATATATTCGCGTTTAGAACGAGATCTACAATAATGGCTCTCGATTCTCGGAATGGAGTTAATATGACCCCTGACGTCGTCGTAGAGATGGATTAATCTGGTGATGATTATTGTGTCTTCCTCTAAAATTTTCATCCTGAATGCCTTTGACAGTACAGTTATTGTTCTTTTTCACAACAGATCTGATGGTTTTCTCGGAAATATCTAGGGTATTCATGAAGAATATTTTGCATACTCTCTTACGTTCAGTACCTAAAGGCAAATGTATGCGTTGTTAAAATTTTTGCGTGTACTGTCAACGCGTATAATATAACGATACTTTGGTACAATATAGACTTTTTATTAGATATCAGAGCTGGGAACAAATTAATTACAATTAAAAATTGAGTATGCACTTTACTTAAAAGTAAATGTAATTAATTTCCCTCTGTAGCTGTGATGTGATCGTAATATTTTCTTTTTCGAGATAAAAATGTGATTACTTTTCACTATGGTATTAAGAAGCCTAAACAAAATTAAAATAAAAGTACAATCAGTCCCATTAAAAATAATGACCTAATTTGATGAAGAACAAACAAACAATAAACAAATGAACTAATTTGATGAAGACGAAGACATAGTAAAGTGTATTAATCCATAAAGACTGAGATAGTATAAATATTACATAATACCAGATCATTTAATTTTTAACTACATATCAACAAAAATGTAATATAATATGATGTACCAATTTAATGGTAATATGATATTCACAGATATAGCCGCAATAATTTCTTTGTCGATAAAACTGTTTAGATAATTATTATATTCCGAGTGACACAGCAGAGCAGTAAAGTATTATACATAAAGATGGTGTTAAAGATATCTTTGCTTACTTGGTCTACTAGTATTATAAGTTATAGCGTAGGTATTTGATAAAATTACTGTTTACACAACTTTACACAACTTGGCAACTCAGCCAATTGATATAATGATAGAAAACTGCAATTTATGTTCGGGTTTGGAAATATTACAGAGTCATCATGTAGAAATCTACGATTAAGTTAAAAAAATTACCATAGTAGTATGCCGCAGTAGAGCCATCTCTAGGATCAGAAACAAATTAATCGAGGGTGAAGATCAACCTTAAATAATTATTCAACATTGGATAATTTAAAATGTCTCAAAATGCCTCAAAAAATATAATTCCCCAAGCACTGGATAAAACTTGAAATCAAGATACTGGAAAAAATGTAACAGAAACGCAAAGGAAATAAAGGAACACATTTACAAAAAAGTGACAAAGTCACTTTTTTGTGACGATACTGTTCTAATTTTTTCTAGGCACCTCCGAAGAAACAACTCTCATGAAATTGAGGTACAACATATTTTTTCAAAGCCAGCGGGTTCTAGCGAAGGAGACAGTTATTAGACGTATTTAGAAAAAAAAGTAAATTTTTTGAATAGTAATTGTTTCAAAAAATCTATAACAGTATCAATAACTGATACAGAGTTTTTACCTTGTAATAGTCTGGACATGTATTCTCAGCAATTGTGGAGACAGAAAAAATTGTAGTTCCAATAACAGTAAAAATCATCGAAAGATGGTCTTCGCTTGGAAGCGATTGATTTCGCTTGGAAGCGAAAAAGATGATTTAATATGCGCATATGCAGCAAGATATATAACTAACTAATAGAGAGAAGCGTTTAGCAACCGCGCATCACGGAAAATGAGGAAGCCTGCTAAATTGTTAACTGAAATTAAGAAATATTAGCCTTCTATTCATGATTTGTTTGAAGTTCTTCAACCGAAATCTTTCGACATTTGTGAGTGCAGCAAAATAAAATTATGTGCAAGACAGTTTTAAATCGTCAACTTTGGCACTCAATATAGGCACTAGCCCGAAACAATGTTGTGGCACCGCAATAGTTCTTGTTTTAAAGAGAATTATATTCTTTATACCCCCTGCTGAGGCAGATGCAACTTCGAAAAACTATAACACACCTTATACAAAGCAACAGGAGCTACGAAATATCTAGTAAGGCTGCTAGTGACTAAATAAATTAAATAATAGTATATTACTTTATGAGGCGGAGAAGCATGACTTTTCTTGACGCGCCCGATATTACGCGCCGAACGAAGTGAGGCACGTAATAGAGGGCAAGTCAAGAAAAGTCGCTTCTTTGCCGAATGGTAAAAATGAAGACTGTGGACATTGAGGATAAAGAAAATAATATATTATAGAAAGTAATAATTATCAAAATCCCAGACAGTAAAACACGACAAATTAGATCTTTTACGATAATTGGTCAAAATTACATTAAACTGTATAAAAATTATGCATCACTGCGGCCTGAAAATTTCACAGAAAACCGTGAGAAACTGAAAACCGTGAGAAAACCACAGAAAGTGTTACCGAAGCGTCATGGGAATACATTCGATCAGCGCAGTAGCCCAAAAAGTAGCTAGTTATTTAAATTTAAACGATGCAAGCGCATACACGGGTCACTCTTTACGACGAACTTCAGCAACACTTTTAATTGATGGAGGCGGAAATCTAGAATGCCTCAAACGACATGGGGACTGGAAATTAAGCACGGTTGCCGAAGGATATATAGAGAATTCAATAAGAAATAAGAACGATAATGCTCAAAAAATTTTAAACCCTCATGATTCGCCAACATCGGGAATGATTGCTGAAAGTTGTTCTTGACCATCAGTATCATCAACAATTACCAATGCGTATCAAGAGTCGGGAACATTTTTGCACGGTTTCAATTTTGAAAATGCCTCATTAACTAATTGTACTTTTAATATTACTATAAATAAAAATGATGTTTAATTGTTGTTAATGACATTTGTATTGTTGCTTTGTGACATGTTTCATATTGTTGCCATGACGACATTTTTCCCTCCGCCGTAAAGAGATGGGAAAAAAAACTGCTGCCGGCGGAGACATCAAACTTTGACAGGATCAAGTTAGATAAGTAATGTCATCATTATTTGACGTTTAAAGAAAAAATTACATTATTACCTCTGGCAACTGATTTGAATGTGTTCAAAGAATATCTAATAAATACGGAAAATTCTACTCTGAAAAACTAATAAAAAATAATAAAGATATAAAATCATTTGTAACAGATTTAGATTCTGTATATTGCAGAGTACTACTCTTGAATATTGGTAGACCAGGATAATTACAGATGTTGCCGTTTTACTTGTACATAATGTAATTAGAATTTGTGATATTTATAATTAAGTGAGTTTTTAAAGTTAAATAAAGTTAGTTAAACCTCTGAAGCTACAGAAAAACATAACAGTACAGAAATATATTGGACTACCTGGATTTTTTTTATCGAGATCCTAATTTGAATTATTAAGAAATAAAAAATCTTGTTACGTTTTGTAATTTATGTAAACAAAAAGAAAAATATTTTAACATACTTTGTTATTTAATGCAGAGATATCCGTAATTAATGTATTATTTGGAATAAATGAAAAGTACAAAAAAAACCTTTCATTGATTTTTTTTATTTGAACAAACAATTGCTTTAATGTTCAAGTGCCCACTATTTAAGTTTCGTGTAAGAGGGAAGTATAAAGTTTTTGGTAGTTGTCTGCTAAATCAGTGTAAGCATTTAGTAATTATTAAAAACATAAAAATTTATGATTCTCAATACTCTTTTCCTATCCTGCCTCCTGTTGTCTTATACGCCATTTTATGAAAATTATTATTGACATTTGATACTTCAATTTTATCATTTTTTTTTATTTGTATCGGATTTTTATCTTTATCCTGTAATCCTAAGAATAATACTGTGCATACATATGAATATGTAGTTTTCTAAAACATTAACTTTCTATAGTGAAGCCATTCGGAGCAATATAAGATGCTAATAAATATTGTTTGAATGGCGTTTTTGAAAAAAATTTGTTTACTTTTATTGTCAATGAAATACATTAAAACAAAAAAGAGTTCTCCACATCTTGTCTATTAGGACCTATATTATTAGGTGTGAATGGTCAACCCCCTACAATGACACTTGTGAATCATAAATTGTATATTTCCGACTAAGAATCATAAATTGTAAGAAGTTTATTGCGGACGACACTTAAAAAAGGGTATTTAGTTATAGCTACGGTCGGCCAAAACGTAAAAAAACACGTTTTTCAATCTTATTTTCTCTCGTTATAAGCAAATTTACCTCGCTATAGAGGGTTATAGTTCAATAGAAATTTCAAGTTACATCTAATGTACCTCGTTATAAGCGAAAACTCGTAATAACCGTGTTCGTTATAGGGGGAGTATACTCTATATGTTTGGGAAAGTATGTACTATTTCTTTTCATATTTTTACTATTAATATTTTTCTTTTAGTGTACTATAATGTGATCTAATTCAATGCTGTATTCTAACGACTCTGTTAAAATATATTGCTTCCTGTTATTTCGTAAAATTGTTAAACTGGCTATCTCATTTATTATTTTTTAAGTACGGAGAATTTGACTTCTTTTGTTATTTTTGTGTCGCCACAAAACTTACAAGTTTTGTATTAACTTAAATTATCGCCACTCAAAATCGCAACACAATAGAGTGATTTATTGGTGTACCCTCTTTGGTATACAGACCACACGCAACGGTTAGAGGGTTCTTTTCTGGCCATTTTAAGTCCCAAAGTACTTCATCTCAAGACAGCGGACCAAACACATCTAGTTTGAACGGTCTCGTATTATTAGCCTCGGCGTCCCGGGCGTCGTGATGCACCGCTACCAAATCTTCAGCCTGTTACGAATACATCAATATTTCAAAAGGTAAGTCTATATTCTTTGTACAGACAACAATAATGAGTAAGACCAGTTAATTTCTTAATTTATTTACAGTTGTATTTGCTATTTTCCGCTAATTCATTTACAAACACAATATTGCATTTTTTCTTCATGATTATTTATCTAATATCATTTAACCAGCGACCTCTTAAGGTTTATACAAAACATTTGGTCCTTCGAGCCGGATGATAAATAATTTTAACTTTGATTCAATTTATTTCATTGTGTTTCAATTAATTCATTTTAATTAATTGTTTTTTGTTTCTTTTCTATTTAAGCTTGATTCGGTCATTTGCGCATTATTTTTAAAATTAATTTACATAATTAAATTGGATCATATTTATATAGCAATTTTTAAATTTATTTCTATTTTTATAATTCATAATTTCAGTAGGTAAAATACTTTTATATATATTTTAATTAATATCATACATTAATTATACATATATATTACATTTACGATTGATTGTTTTACATTTTTACATTGTTTTTGTGCTGAGTTTTGTGAATTATTTTCATTCCACTTGTATCATACTTTCCAACTCCAACAAATGCAACTTTTCGCGCCATACTCGGCATTCTCTAGATTCAAGGAGGCCTATGAAACGCATTCAAGTATCAAAACCACACGCCTTCATTATTATTCATAGCCAGGGTAGATTTTCATAAATCTCACAACCTTGTTTAGATTGAATTTATTGCCTTCTTCTACTCGCTTTCGATTATCGCTATTTCATCGAACTTTTGTCGTTGGTTAATCCACATAATTTTTGTGTACGTGGCCTGATTCCACCCCATTCGGAGCGACGAATTGTACGATTCGCGAATCACGGTCTCGCGTTTTGCTTCGTCTGTTAACCAACCGTCAAATTTATCTTGTTCCTTTAGACAATCACTTCTTCAAATACCAACATTTCTAATCTGCTTCAAAAACACATTTAATATCCTCGTCTATTTCGTGCTTTGTGTTCTGGTTCTCACCATTCATATAAATGTTCGTATTTTTTGGGACTAAACGGCTTCAAGAACTTTTCTCGTTGGTTAATCCACATAATTCTTGTGTACGTGGCCTGATTCCACCTCCATTCGGAGCGACGAATTGTACGGTTGGCGAATCACGGTCTCGCGTTTTGCTTCGTTTGTTAACCAACGCTCAAATTCATCTTGTTCCTTTAGACAACCACTTTTTCAAATACTAACATTTCTATTTTGCTACACAACCACATTTAATGTCCTCGTCTATTTCTTTCCACATAGTTGATACAGATCAAATATGTTTTCGCATCTTTCTTATAATTCGTATCCTGCTAGATACAGCCTCCACAGCCAATTTTATTTCAGTGATCTACCAAATCACGCATTTTGGTAATCAGATCTTATAGACATACTCATAGGGGTTGAATTGGTTTTTCGTTTCGTAAATTTTGGTCAAAATTCTTGGCGAACCAAATCATCCTGTGGCCTTAGAAATCATTTTCAATTATGTTCTATAAGTGCGAGTCTCTACGACTTATTCTATATTTTATTTCACATCTTTCGTTACTTCTATGTATACAAACATAGATCTTTTCTACAAAGGTTTTGGGAAGTCGAAAAGAGTAGGCACCTGTTAGTTTTGTCCCAACACGACGAAGCTCGTGAAGGATATTTCTCAGTTGTTGATTTTTCAAAAATTAACAAGCCGATTTTCTGTTATTCCACCGTTTCTGCAACCCAATCCTCCTTATTTATCTTTTTCTCTTGTTTATATTCGCTACTTATTCTTTATTCTTATGCATATCTTCATTTTGTATGCTAGAGAATCGTTTCAGGAAACTTCCGAATCTCAAAGAGACATATGTTGCACTCATGGAAGATTTTGTTACTTCTCAACATATGATACCGGTTTCTGAATCCGATTTTAAATCGATTATTTCTTATAACTCTCAGACAGTTTTCAAAAAACAAATTTTTATTTCGCTTCTTTTATCCAAAATTCGTACTAGCTTCGACGGCAATCTATATGACGTTCGAGGTGTGTCGCTAATCGACGCTTTTGATACTGGTCCTAAAAGGGCATCTCGTTCTTTACTTAATTTACGATATCTTCGTTGTTGTTTTATTTGCGATATAAAGCAAACGTATCGACACATTAAAGTAAATGAGGAATTTTGGAACTATAAAAGGGGTTCTCTGGAGATCGGACTTTTTAAACCTCTCCAAGAGTTTTTACTACGTATCGTTACTAACGGTACTTCTTCGTTTTATTTCGCTTATAAACTCTACAAGAGTAACGCTTAGTTTTTAATGCTAAATGGTTTTCCGCTAGGCAGTGGGCCAGCAACCATTTCGACGGACTTACGTCAGAATCACACTACATGTGATTCTCTTTGATCTACTCACCTTCTGCTGTGAGAATTTGCTTAGCTTTTAAAGCACGATACGATGGTTTTCCGCTAGGCAGTGGGCCAGCAACCATCTCGACGGACTTACGTCAGAATCACACTACAAGTGATTCTCTTTGATCTACTCACCTTCTGCAGTGAGAACTTGCTTAGCTTTTAAAGCACGATACGATGGTTTTCCGCTAGACAGTGGACCAGCAGCCATCTCGACGGACTTAAGTCAGAATCACGCTACAAGTGATTATCTTTGATACTACTCACCTTCTGCAACACTCGCTTAGCTTTTAAAGCTCGATGGTTTTTCGCTAGACAAATCGACAACGTCAGCAACCATCTTTAATGATTTTCAGGCTTTGGCTTAGACATTTTGACATGTTGTTCGTTGACAAAGAGGAAACTTTCATTTTTACGGTACTGGGCCTAAAATGGAATCCTATGACTGATGTCTTTTCTCATTCTTCTTGTCCTTTGACAAATCGTGCACAAAGCGGGCTATTCGTTCGTAAATCAGTCGTATTTTTGTTGCTATCCTCTTGTTTTTATTCATTTTCCATGTCTTTTTGCTAGTCAAACGTCTTTTAAAACCGTTGTGGTACTTCAATGTATCCTGGGATGATGAAACATCTAACCAGATACATCTGACCTCTGTACTTGTATGTGTTACATTTCTGGTGTTATTTCTATACAGGAACATCTATCGCAAGATCGGAGCTCTTGGCAGCTATACTGCTGACTGATCTAGTCACTTTTGTCAACGAGTCTAGTCCAATTTTCATGCTCGCTCTGTCTCGACAAGATTGGAACTCTTGGCAACCATATTGCTGGCTGATCTAGTCACCTTTGTCAAAGAGTTCTCCTTCCGATATTTCGATTCCGATATCGAAGATTGCGCTCTCTTTAGCTAATTTTTCTACCCATAAATTGTCAATCGTATTAAACACATACAAGAACTGATACCACATTCTACTCGGCATTATATGCTTTCTAATCAACACCTCTCTGATTGTGTTATTCGTGTTTTATCACTGGCACAATTATTACAATTTTCACCAAACTGGTCTTTTCCTACCGTGGAGCTCGTCGAAATATCATTACTTCCCGGCTGTCATTGAAGACTTGAAATGGGACACCACGCCGAGATTTCGACGCAGTTCTTTTTGCCTTTTCGCACCCCACGGAATTCTTTTAGGAAAAGGGGCCAACGGTATTATGTATGACACAGTCTTTCTAGTTTAGTCGGTCGAAAAATTCTACTGATTCGACGCTATTCTTTTCTAATTGATGACATTGTACGCGTTGTTAATCTAAGCACAGGATTAGATGGCATCCAAGAATGTTCTGTGGTCAAAATATGACCGCCGCTTATTTGTCAATTCATATTTTACTCTTACTTAGTTCTTTATTAGTATATCGATCTTTTCATGTCTATTCTTTATACTTATCCTTTCAGCTGTTCTTAAAAACATTCGTTTTTGGCGCGGGAGAATGTTTGGGAAAGTATGTACTATTTCTTTTCATATTTTTACTATTAATATTTTTCTTTTAGTGTACTATAATGTGATCTAATTCAATGCTGTATTCTAACGACTGTGTTAAAATATATTGCTTCCTGTTATTTCGTAAAATTGTTAAACTGGCTATCTCATTTATTATGTTTTAAGTACGGAGAATTTGACTTCTTTTGTTATTTTTGTGTCGCCAATACACACAAGTGTATTGGCGACACTCAAAATCGCAACACAATAGAATGATTTATTGGTGAACTGTCTTTGGTATACAGACCACACGCAACGGTTAGAGGGTTCTTTTCTGACCGTCTTAAGTCTCAAAACACTTCATCCCAAGACAGCGGACCAAACATCTAGTTTGATCTATCTCGTATTATTGGCCTCGGCGTCCCGGGCGTCGTGATGCACCGCTACCAAATTTTCAGCCTGTTACGAATACATCAATATTTCAAAAGGTAAGTCTATATTCTTTGTACAGACAACAATAATGAGTAAGACCAGTTAATGTCTTAATTTATTTACAGTTGTATTTGCAATTTTTCGCTAATTCATTTACAAACAAAATATTGCATTTTTTCTTCATGATTATTTATCTAATATCATTTAACCAGCGACCTCTTATACAAAACAATATATAACTCTAACTCTTAAGTTATCGATTTTAATATTTTTACTACCTTTAAATATTATTTTATAGGATGTTATTTCCAATAATGGATGATGTGTCTAACATGAAAGTACGAGAGTTCCTAAACTTCAAAATCTAGTCATATTTCACATATGAAAAAATGTACTTATTCTAGTAATTATTCTATTTTTAGTATTACCTAGGTAAAATCTCATTTTCTGTTCTATTTTTGCAATAATACTTATAAATTAATCCAGAAGAAATTAAAATATATATTAGTATTTATTGGTCAGCATACCTACATACATAATATAGGTACCTAATACATAATATGCACTTATATCTTAAATATTAAATTTTCTAAAAATATTTCCACCAGAGTTATACTAAAGTTAGTGGCAACATCGAAGGAAGCTCGATTGTCTATTAACCCTCTCATGTATAATTTTACGAAAACATTTTTTTTTCTTAGAAAAATTATTTTATTGCAAATTATTAAAAATTAACATTAGAAAATAGTATTTTAAGAGAAAAAACATAAAATTTTTTTCTTAAAACCTAAAAATACTCCGTCCACTCTAGTGGTCACTATGCACTTGCGGAATCGCGGAAGCGTCAGTTACTGGTATGAAAGTAGTCAAAGCACGATGGACACAGCGGCTCGTTGCACCTTTTGCGGATGTATTTTATTTTTCTTTTGCAAGCTTTAGAGTGACATCTTCGAGCATTTGGTATATCAATTAGTTGTGGCCAGTGCCCCCAATTACTTTGTCTAATTTCAGGAGGTGCATGATGATTCGGTTTCTTCTTCTTCAAAATGGGAGGTGGTGTACCAGAAGAAGCTCTACCTCGTTTATTTTCTTTCTGTGTTCCCAAATTTATTAATGCTCTGGCAATACTTGCTTTAAATTCAAGCACATTTTTTTTTGATTTCCGTTTTTCTTGTACAAAATCCATGCATTTACAACAAGAACATCCATAAAATGCATAAAAACTCTTATGTACCAGCGTTTGTTTCTTCTCCTTAGAGGATACAGGGCCAACAACTGGTCCATCAGGTCTACTCCTACCTTCTTCTTCTTCAGGTTCCTTCTCCTATCGGAGGTTGGAAATCATCATCGCTATCTTAATTTTATTGGCCGCGTTTCTGAATAATTCCTACTCCTACCATATTTCTGTTATAAAACTGAACAGAAAATGGTCTGTTCACTTCTATAGTAGTCTTAGTAGATTTACACCAGTGTTTTGTTTTATTCTGAGGTTCTATTCCAGCACAATTAGAAACAATGTAAATAGTCTTGTTGTCTAGCCATTTAGAAACAATTATATTGCCACCTTCAGTACTTGCAACGGATGAAGTTCCCCTACCCTCTTGTTTCATTTGTTAATCTGTTTTCATAACAGAATTACAATTTTGTAGTCGATTCAATCCGAGAGTTCCTGTCGCCCATATACCTCTTTTATGCAGTTCTTTGATAAGAGGAAGTGAGCAAAATAAATTATCAAAAAATACTTTATGGTTGATTCTATCCAAGTCGTCAGTTAGACGCAAAACTACATCAGCGCACGCTCCAAGTTTACTAATTTGACTTCTGTCTCCTGAGGCTCCTTGGTAAACCTCAAAACGATACATATATCCACTAATTCCAGCTCTTACCCAAACTTTGACTCCCCACTTTTTAGGTTTTTTTGGTAAGTATTGCTTTATATCTAATTTTCCTTTTAGTGGAATAATTTGCTCATCAACTGATTGGTATTCCTCTGGATCTGTGGCACCTAAAAAGTTTTTCTGAATTTTATACAAAAATGGTTGGATTTTTCGCAAGTTGTCCATGTTATTTTGATTTACATTATCATTATTTACGAAATGTAAAAACCTCAAAATAGATCTAAATCTATTAACAGGCATAGCATCTGCAATAAGGTCCATCATCAGGCCATTATCACTTTACCAGTAAAGCCACATTCTGGGATATCTGATGTATGCCATCACTAAATTTATGCCCAAGAAAGCATATAACTCATATTTTGTAAAACCAAAATTTAATTTATTGTTTTGGCCAGCATATAAATTGATCTGAAAGACGATATCATCCATTATGTCTGCGGTGAACAGTGATAAAAAATAATCAATTGGATTGTTTCCTTGAACATGAATATTTTCTGTTCTTCTAAACTCTAAACTGTGGCAAAGTTGCTGGCCCATACATGCTGTCATTATTGCACCATTTCCAGTCTTTTTCTCAGCCTTTTTTGATTTTTTCTCTTGACTTTTATGTTTTGATTAAAATGCCAAAATACGCTGAGCTAATGGAATGTCATCTTCACTCATATCATCGTCACTGTTTTCTGGCTGTATTTCTTCTAAGTCATTTTCATCAATTTGGTCTTAAGCCATTACATGTTCGAGTGAATATGTCTCTTCGTCATTGTAATCAGATTCTAAATCTGAACCTTCTGGTAAATCATAAATAATAATGTCATCATTGTCAATACCTATAATTTCTTCATTTTCTGGTAAACATAAAGGTATTTCATCCCTATTGTCATCTTCATCAGCAAAAAGTACTTTCTGAAATAGAATAAAATTTCCCATTGAAGAAGTAATATTATGTGAATAAATAAAATTTATTTATTTGTACTAAAATAATTATAAGTAAGTAGATAAAAAAATGCCCTCGAAAATCCCTGATTCAATAATAAATCTTTGACAAGAAAATAACAAAAAATTTTTGAACAAGAAAGTTACTACCTCTCTGAAAATTATACTCATAAAACATACCACAAGAGTGAAATTCTAAATTATATATTACATGACGTCCAGTCTAGTGGACATGACTTCAAGGTGATGTTTTCAGTGAGTTTTCAATTATTTTGAAATTATAACAAGGGCCAATTGTGTAAAAGACATAATTCTATAAGAAAAATATTTTCTTACCTTTTTGTTTGCTTTTCCATATTTCCATAAAAACTATGGGTACTTATTTCAGGCAATTCACAGGTGGCCATCGCTGTCAGGTTATTTATAGATACTAACATAAACAAACTTTGAATTTCAAAATAAATATTGTAGATGGCGGTAGTAGTTACTTGATTAGAGTCCACTGAAAAGGATTTCATGCATTTTGCACAAGTTTCATAGAATTAAAATATATTTTTTGGAGTTAAAAAATCTGTCCACTGCAGTGGACTCAATGTGGGAGAGGGTTAAATGAATGTGAAGTGTATATAGGAAAGATCTAGTAGTGGTTAGATGTATGTTTTTTGTATACACTCTGACGCCTTATTAGCTGTAATGTGAGGAACGCTCCATTGATTATTAAATGTACAGATATTATTTTTTTTATCTAAAATATTTTTGAAATATATAGAGTACATTGTAAATTGTATATTATAAAAGAAGTTGTTCTTAGTGTTTTTTAAAAGTTGGAAGTTTTATATATGGAGAATGTAAAGATGCTTTAATGATAGTGAGATATATCTATAGTCTTTAGTTTGCAATTTCCATCTTTGATGTATCCTCTAGTAGTTGGTCTTTCCATTGCATTTTTGGTATTACCAAAACAGTTTCTAACTGCAACTTTAGAAGCCTCATACTACAAAAGTTTAAATTGTTCACAAAAATTGTCACAAAATAATAATTGTGACAACAATACAGTTAAGTTTTTATAAATCTGAACTTATCTGAATCATAGAAAAAAACTTTATTTAGTGCAACTATGGCTACATGTATGTTAAGAAGCAGAATACATTTGTTTCAAATTTCAATACTTTCTATTTCTATAGATCATATCCTTTGTCTTTATACCATACTCTTCACTAGCACCCAATAACATAAATTGTCATGAAATGAACAAAGAAAACATTATATATACTAAGACAGAAATACCCCAACATGTAACACTGTAGTGACATTTATAGCAAAACTTACAGAAAAAATCAAGCTTATAAAGCTGAAATCCATTGAACATTTTTAAAACCATAATACAGAATAAAAAATTCACACTTTTATTATTGATCTCACCTGAATTATATTCGTCTGGTTCATTCTTCAAGACTCCCAAATTGGGAGATGTAGATAACTGTCTCTTTATATATTTTGAGTCACCTTCAGAAACCTCTTCTCTAATTTCAGCTTTTACTGCCATAACTAATAAAAATAGAAATTAAATCACATTGTTTACTAGGATTCTATTGTCTTACCTGAGCTATCTTCTGGTACATTCCCTAAGTCATCCAGATTAAGGGATGTGGATAGCTGATTTTTTATATATCTTAAGTTATCTTCAACAAACTCATCCTTAATTTCAGCTTTTACTTCCATAGCTAACAAAGGTAATTTCAGACGGTACCCCTCAAAAAAAATTTTATAAATTGTGCTGAAAGAAAAAAGAAAAGCTCAAATCAAATACAAAGAGAGAAATCTTGGCTTTTAAGGCAAAAGCAGAGAACTACGAACTAGGAACCAAAGAATATAGACTATATTCTTTGTACGAACTACGAGACTAGCGCCATAGTATAAAAAAGAACTGTAAACTGTGCTAGCGCAATACAAGTACACTTGTACCAGTGAGTGTACTATGCACTTGTACTCACTGTGCCTGGGACGGTGGGATGTTTTTCACATTTGGCCCCAGTAAAAGCCTCAACCTCAAAAAATGAGTTTGGCAGATAAATTTATGACTTTGTTCGGTGCTATGACCTTATGACCATACTAACTCGAAAATCGATGCCATCATGGTACCAAAGAATATAGACGTGAAAACAAGGTATGATTAAAGAATATAGAGGCTTAATAAGCTTATTTATATTCTTTGGTATGATATTTATATTGCGCATGACATTTGACAGCTAAGACAGGCATGCGACGTAGACAAGAACCCTCGGATCAGTCAACAATTTTTTTTTAAATATTTTAACAATTTACCGCGTTTTTCTTCAGTTAAAGCATTATAGTGTTTTAAAAAGTACCTGCGGTGTTTAGTTGCTTTTTAGATTATTATATTGCGTAGTAGTTTTTTTGTAAAACTTAGAGGTTCACTTGTTTTTAGTGCTTTGATGTACCTACGGCATCAAATGATATGGATTGTTTACGTTTTTTCGTTGTTGTTTCCTGCACATAATTTTACTTTTTTGTATATAGACTGATTTACGAACATTTACTCTTCAGTATTTAGTTTTTATTTGCCATTGTGTATCTAGTTTTGTACCTTTTTCAAAATGCGCTGTGCAGTTGCTTCTAGCAATAGTGATAATGAAGCTAAAATCTTTACAGTACCTTTATGTACAAGTAACTTGAGTATTTTTATTTATATTTGGGTACCATATGCAGCAACTTCAACTTATAGTTCGTAATGTTATATTATGTAATTTACAATTTATTTAAATTTTGCAATGGATTGTTTATTCTATTATCTTTCATTTTGTGATATTGACGATTTATGTAGTTTACGTAAATTTTAATTGTTATTGTTATTTTTTGACTTTTTATAAGCTTTGTCCATAAAATTGTACAATTTTCTGTAACAATAAAGCATATCTCTATTTTATTCTATTCTATACCCATAGGATATAAACAGTTATATTTTTTTGACGTAACAACGTCTTAAATTAGGTTGTGGCTCGGAGTCACTCATGAAAAAGTGTAACGCCCGCTCACGTCTGTTACGATGAGTCACCGAACGAGAGAGAGGCCCGCCGGACCGGCGAATGCCTTGCGTCTCTCTCCCACTCAAACATGATCGGTCCGCTGCGCGCGCAGCACTAGAGAATTAGGCGCGTTGAATCGGTGCGTGCTTGTGTCTCTGTCTTTCTCGAGCGTTCTTGGCGTTACAACTTTCACAAGACACATTACAGCAGAAATACTTCCTTTCATTTCATATTTCTCCTATCATCGTCCTATCCTCAACAAAATCACTCAAATAGAAATTAGTTAAGTTTAAGTTTACATGTACAATGTTTTAGTAAACAAAATATATTTCTATAGTTAAAATTTGTGCAATTCTTATTTTCATTCAATTCCTTGTTCCTATTGTGCAATTTAATAATATTCATATCAATAAATATTCTACCGAGAAAAATACGTTGTCACGTAAAATCTTCGCCCGTAAAACCGACTTTACAGGCAACCGATTTTTTAAGTCTTTTAAACATAGTGTTAAATAATTCTTGATTTACCACAGTTTCTATTCTATTGATGGGTATCTGTTTCATGTAACCACCTGTACATGCAAAGAATTGAGTTATAATTATGTATGACTGTTAGAGGAATGTGTGAGTTAAATAATGAATGGCAATTTCACCATGTATTTGTATTTATTCTTATGTGGTTGTATTGTCTTTTTTAAGTCTGATGAATGTAATAATGTAGAAATTTACATGAATAAATCTACCTAACTATCTACTTTTTAAATTTTCTACTTTTTCTTCTTAACATATTATAACATCATTAACTCTCCAAAGGACACCGAATAAAGTCAAGATAAACAATGGTTTAACAGAAAGCTTTGAGGTCCATTATCCTCTAAAATGTTTAGCATAATATTAGAAAATGTTATACAGGAAGAGAACAGGTCTAATCTAGCACAAAAAAACATCACTACTTAGCATTTATGGATGACTTGGTAATCTTGGCTAGAAGAAAAATAGAGCTGATGGAAACAGTCATCAAACTGAAAGAGAGGGTAGCAACCAAGGGAATGTATAAAAATGAAGCAAAAACGGAGTATATGAAATGCACAAATAAGCAATTTGTTCGGGAGCAGTATATAACAATGATAACAGCAAAGGTAACACAATATAAATTCGAAGAAGTTAAAAGATTTGAGTACTAATTGTCTCTTCACAAGAAAACCTAACAGTGAAGAAGAAATACAGAAAAGAATTATGTCTGGCAACCGCGCTTTATATGCTCTCAATGGATTGTTAAGAAGCAAAAATATATCTCGAAAAGCAAAACTAAGGACATACAAGACCATAATATGGCAAATAGTGATATATACTTCTGAAAAATGGGTCACAACTAAAAAACACAAATGGTTTTTATTAGTTTTGAAGCGCAATATCTGGTGGGAAAAACTTAAATGGACAATTAATAAGAACAAATATGTTTAGTCATTTGCAGATAATGATTCCATCTATAATTCCCAGAATAGTACTATCTAGTCTAGTGCATTGACAGGCAAACGACGAAGAAGAAGACCGACGTCAACAGCGTCAGCATGAAGCAACGAAGTTAAAGAAGATATGAGAAAGGAAAAAGGAGTGCTTAAAACACTCGATCCGAAATAAAACCGAACACTTATATTTCTTCTGCGCAAACTCCTGACGGTTGTCAAACAGTCAATGCAAAAACCCGAACCCATGGTATAATAAACTACAGAGGTAACATATTGCGCACGTCGCATGACCGTCGGCCAGGTAGTGACGTCAGTTGCAGCGTAGTGTAGTCAGTCAGAAACTAGCATCCGAAGAGTGCAGTTATAAATTTCGGAGTTTTCTCACAGTAATAGTTTTAATTTTTACGATATGCGTTGTGCGGTATTTGTCTGTTCCTCTGATAACCAGAGCAAGCGAAATCCTTGCCTTGACACGAGGTTTTTTCGTTTCCCTAAAGAGGAAAATCTAATTAAACAGTGGGTGCACGCCACCGGTAGGAAAGATAAATTTAACCCAAAGACGGCTTATATTTGTTCAAAACATTTTACAGAGACTGACTTTTATGTAAATCTTAAGCATCAACTACTGAATTATCGGCCGAAAAATTATAGGGGTTTGAAAAACGATGTTGTACCCAACAGGAATTTGCCTATGATGAAACCTGAGGTTACCACGATAAGCCACGATGGCGCAATAAAAAAAAGGCAAAAAAAACAAGTCGTTGATGAATTATTAAGCAGGTAATTAAATGTAATTGTTTTTGTAGATATAAGCTTCTTTAGAACTTCTTAGAAATCTTTTACTTATTGCTTGTTTGTATCTTTATTATTTAATTTCCGTAGCAAACGTGAAGGCTCTGGGGCTAACATTAAACAAGTAGGCACTGAAGATAACTCTCAAAGTTTTATTCAGGGTGATGGTTTTAACAATAATACTGCAGAGAAAAGGTAAATTTTTCTAAAATTTATGCTTTAAAATTTAAAATTATAGAGCGTGTCATAGTGCTCCAAAGTAAAATTATTATTTAATTTATGGTAATTATAAATAAATATTAAAAACAAAATATTTTTAGCACACAAACAGAACCACTAATACACCGGAATCAAGAACTGATTAATGAAATTTCACTTCTAAAGCAACAACTAAATGTGGCAACAGCAAAGGTGTCTGCAATGGAAAATACTATTTCAGCCGTAGAAAATATTTTTTCGAAAAATCAAATTAAAAAAATTAAAAATAACAAACGAATATTGTGGTCTACATCCGAAATTTCAAAAGCCATATCATTATATTCAGCTGGACCTCGAGCTTACAGACTCATGATAAAAAGAAATTTTCCGTATCTCGCAGTATCTACACTGCAATCTTGGTTAAAAAACATTAAAATACAGCCTGGTACATTAAAAAACTCTTTTAAAATTGTGGAATACTCCAGCTTTAGTACGAAAGATAAAGTTTGTACTTTGTTATTTGATGAGATGAAAATCAAAAAAGAGTATGTCTACGATAAATCGGAAGACCAAGTATTACAGCCATTTGCGTATGTGCAAGTCGTAATGCTGACAGGTTTATTTAAACAGTGGAAACAACCTGTCTATTACAATTATGACACAAAAATGACTTTTTCTATTATATCTGAGATTATTACATTTGTAGAAGAAGCAGGTGAGTACCAGCATACCATATTTAGGTACTCATATTAACTTATAAATTTTCTCTAGGTTTCCAAGTATTAGCCATGGTTTGTGATTTGGGAGGTGGAAATAGAGGACTGCACACAGAATTGGAAATTACAGAATCAAAACCTTATTTTAAAACCCACACAATGGTCAAAATGTTTATGTTTTTGCTGACGTGCCACACTTATTAAAGCTTATCAGAAATCATTTTGTGGATGAAGGTTTTATTTTTAATGGAGGAGAACTGAATAAGGACTGTGTTGAATCTGTTCTTGATGCTACAGCAGGTTCTGATTTAAAAATTACCCACAAAACAGACAAAGAAAAGCTCAATGTCAGAGGAGCTCATAGACAGAGAGTAAAATATGCCGCAAAATTATTCTCCCATACGGTATCGAAGGCTATTAGTAGGTACGGCATGCTTGGTCTCATTAATCAAGACACAAATTGGACACAACTAGCAGATGTTTTTAAATTAGTAAGTGTTATAATTTGTAAGGTAAACATTAATTACAAATTTGTTTTAACTTGTTATAGGTGAACGACTGGTTTGATGTTTTTAATGTAAGCGTTCCTGTGAGCGACACTCGAACCAGAAACCGGGCTTACGGTTTGGCGCTAGAAGAGCAAAATGATATTTTAAAAGGAATGTCTGACATGATTTCAACAATGCGCGTTAAAGGCAAGAAATCATTGCTTCCGTTCCAAAAAGGTAACACAATATATCAAAGTAAAAACACATTTGTTACATTTTATAAAACATTGTAGGTATTCTTATATCAAACAAGGCTCTGCAGTTGCTGCTTGAAGATGTAGGTAAACGATACAATATGAACTACCTTTTGACAAGACGCTTAAACCAAGATCCCTTGGAGAATTTTTTTGGGGTCATAAGAGCGAAAGGTGGTTTGAACGATCATCCAACTTCTTTAGATTTTAAATACAGACTGCGTTCTTATTTAATGGGAAAAAACGAAGGTGCTTTTTCAGATTACTGTAATGTAGAAGACGATGGTACTCCTACATTAACTATGAGCGGTAGTATGGTGGAAAAGCTTGCTTCAAAAAAAACAATCATTGACACCAATCCCACGGATGGAGATGATATAGTCCTCTCTGAAGAACTCGATGATTTAAGATATGATGGACTAGAACATTTAGGAGGATATATTTGTAACAAGCTTAAAGGCAAGTTACCAAATTTAACTAAACAAAGTTCAACGTCTTACACCTGGACCAATCATTTGACAGAAGGTGGACTATGTAAACCTTCTAACGAATTTATGGCTCATTTGGAAAAACTAGAGCAAATTTTTCAAAACTTAAATGGAGATACCATATTTACTGGCAAACAATATATTTCAAGTCTGTTATCCGCAAGTATTAATATTGATTGTCCTGAAGATGCTAAGAAAATATTTTTTCGATCGCGTATGTACTTCCGTATAAAAGATTTTAATAAAAAAATTATTTTAGCACGTACTAATAAAAGAAAAATACAAAAAACTGTCGCATAATGTATATAGTTATATATTTTTAAACTAAATTTTTTAAAAACTGCTTTATATATAGTTATTTATTTTGAAAATTGGCATCTGACTTCTGTAAGTGACGGTTGTTTTAAGTATTTAAATTTAAGTATATATTTACCAATTATGTGCAATATAAAAATTTTGTTCCTTAGAAGTTTATAAAAAGTGCAAGTATGTAGGTACCTAAATAAGTAGCTATTTTTTTGTATTAATACCTTATTAGTTTTAATTCGCATAAAAATTAGACATATTTGACTAATAAAATATGATAAACTTTTGTTTTTATTTAAAATGTATGAAGAAAGTAAAATAATATGCAAAATATCCATATTTAGGATGACTAAGTTACGAGTGCTTATGTATACAATTAGGAGCAATGTGAATACTACGCTGCAAGTGACGTAGCTGCGCAAGGACAACGCGATTTTGCACTTCGGAATAGATGGCCCTGAGTCACTCCTGTCCTAGCCTAGCCTTTTATATAGGTAGATAGATTGTGTAAGTGTAAATGTTAATTATTGGATGTAATTTCTAAGAAGTAAAATATCTAAAGTTATAGTAATTGCAAAATAGCTCTGATGGAAACAGATCAGGCTAGGCAAGAGATATGCCATGCAAGACGGACTTGCATAGCCTAGATGTAAATCTGCTTTAAAATTACAGCATCCATAAAATAATATAATAAAAATGTACTTTTTAAAAGCTTTCTCCCTTTGTATTTGATTTGAGCTTTTCTTTTTTCTTTCAGCACAGTTCACAAAAATTTTTTTGAGGGGTACAGTCTGGAATCTGGAACTATTTTTGTTAGCTATGGAAGTAAAAGCTGAAATTAAGGATGAGTTTGTTGAAGATGACTTAAGATATATAAAAAATCAGCTATCCACATCCCTTAATCTGGATGACTTAGGGAATGAACCAGAAGATGGCTCAGGTAAGACAATAGAATCCTAGTAAAGAATGTGATTTAATTCCTATTTTTCTTAGTTAGGGCAGTAAAAGCTGAAATTAGGGAAGAGTTTTCTGAAGGTGACTCAAAATATATAAAGAGGCAGTTATCTCCATCTCCCAATCTGGGAGTCTTGAAGAATGAACCAGTCGAATATAATTCAGGTGAGATAAATAATAAAAGGGTGAATTTTTTATTCTTTATTATGGTTTTAAATACATTCAGTAAATTTCAGCTGTATATAAGCTTGATCTTTTTCTGTATGTTTTGCTATAAATGTCACTAGTGTTAGATTAGATTAACAGAGGTGGCCTTTCTGCCTATTCCACTGCGACCTTTTCAGATCTATTGTGGTCCTCTAGTCCCAAATAACATTCTCTAGCCTGACCCTTTTTATAAAGTGAAGAAGAAGAAGTTTATTGATTCAAAAATAGGGAAAGCCCTAATACATACAAAATTAATCAATTTATAACATTCATATATGATAAAAATAACAATTACACTCAAAATATAGTATCTACACTTATTAAAAAATATAAAAGAATAATATGTAACATAAAACATGACAACAAAACAACTACCTAACTATTGGTGCTTTTAATATGGTCCATTAATTTGCTTTTAAACATTTGTATAGATGAACAACTTTTAACTGTTTCAGGAAGCTTATTAAAAAGATCAAAACCCTTAAACAACAAAGAGTTTCTGGAAGCCGTCCTTTTTGTTTTCACAATGTGTAAATTGCACTTACCTCGAGTAGGGTAATTGTGAATATCACATTTTCGTGTAATAAACTCACAAAAGTAAGCAGGGGCCAAATTATTTAGAATTTTATAAATGAACAACATTGTAAGTTTGTTGAACTAAAACCCACTGCAGCATGCTAAGCATTGTTGCTATAGGTGTATATATGTTTCCACCAATAATGATTCTCATTCCACGATTTTGTAATTTTTGCAACTGGGCCGATTGATTTAAATTGAAGAGAAAAATAACTGAAGAGCAAAAATCGAAGTGAGGTTGAATAATCGCTTTAAAAACTGTAATTTTAGTTGCAGTTGACAAATTTTTAGATATTCTTGAAAAAAAGTATAATTTTTTAGAAATCTTTTTTAATAGGTAATTAAAATGGTCATTAAAAGACAATAAATTATCCAATTTAAAACCAAGGTACTTAATTGTTGTAATGATTTCTATTTTGTCATTGTCAATTTGAAGATTAATATCAATATTTGAGTATTTGTATTTCATTGTTATTATCATAGCCTTTGTCTTTAACACATTTAACTTTAGTTTGTTGATCTTTAAATATTTATTAACAGACTGCAATGATGAGTTCATTTTAGATACAGCATTTTCTAAGTTTTAATCAAAACATGCAAGTAGGATGTCATCTGCATACAAATTAAAGAAATCACATTTAACAAACAAGTTTATATCATTTAAATACAATATAAATAAAAGGGGTCCTAAGACACTACCTTGAGGTACCCCAATATTAACACCAATTGCAGAAGAAGTAATATCATCAATCCTCACTTGTTGCTTTCTATTCAATAAGTAATCTTTAAACCATTCAAGAACATTTCCTCCAATACCATAGCCTTCTAATTTAGTGAGAAGTATATTACAATCAATAGTTTCAAACGCTCTTTTTAAATCAAGGAATACTACTACTACATAATTATTATTGTCCAATTCAAACCTGAATTTACAAAGTGAAAGTTGCAGTGCAGTTTCACATGAATACTTTTTACGAAAACCTGACTGAGTATTCATTAAGATTTCATTTTTATCAATGTGATCCATGACTTGATCATATACTACCAATTCTAATAATTTCTCAATGGGCGGAAGTATATTTATAGGTCTAAATTCATCCGCCTTAATAGTATGTATTATTAACTTTTGGTATTGGAACAACTGTACTGATTTTTAATAAATCTGGAATTTTTGATGATCTAAGAGAAGTATTTATAAAATTTAAGATAATGTGACCACAAGTTACAAAAAAATCTTTTAATATCTTGGAGTTTAGTATTTCATTAATGTTACTTCTATTATCTAACGACTTAACCATGACTGCCAAGTCGCTCAGTGACAGTAACCGAAATTCATGTATACTAGGATACAAATTCTGATTATCATAACTCCATAGTTCTTCAGAGTCGATAGTTTCAACAATTTGCTGAATACTAGAGACGAAATACTCACCAAACTGACGCACCATTTCAACTTTGTCACTCAGAATGCATAACTGATTCTGAACCTTAAATTCAATGCGATAAGGGAATTTTTGACAATAATTATTGTTAATTAGTGTTTTTAGCGTTTTCCACATAAGTCTAGAGTTATTTTTATACCTATCGATTTTATCAAAATAATATTGTTCTTTTTTTGCTTTTAACATATTAACTACTACATTTCTTGCTCTTTTAAAATCCTCCCATTTCTCTGACGTATCTTCTATTTGGTGATAGTTATTGAATAATTACTCCGCTGATATTTCGTTCACGGACCAATTAGACTTCCTTATATTCCATTTACTTGCCGGAATAATTTCTTCAGGTAAATTAATGTTTTTAATCTCTATATAGATCAATAAATTTTATTGAACAAATGTTACATGGATAGATGACTTATTTGGATTTGGTTGGGTTAAAATAGTAGGTTCTCTATTTATTTCTTCTTTGTCCAATTATTTACTGTGCTTTTAATGTTAGGAGGTTTGTATATAGATATAAAACTTAGATCAATTGTTTCAAATTTAACTTTGATGCCACAGACGTCTATTTCGGTATTGAAGTTATAATTTAGTTTTAGTTCACTGAAGGTAATTGTATTGCGAATTAGAACAGCTACTTCTCTATAGCCATCGTCCCACTAGCCATCGTCCCCATCTCTTCTAATAAGATTATAACCACTAAAAGAATATTGAGAGTCTTTTTTAACCACGTTTCATGGATGCAAGAAAAATGTAAATTAATCGAAGAGCTCCAAGTGAAACACGATCATATAAATATCTACAGAAAGACTCGAGAAGCCACTGGTCAATACAAGAGGAGAAACACACACCTCCTCATAAACAAAGACGGGAACCTGGCGATGACAGTTAAGGGGAAGTTGGTGACCTGGAAAATGTACATCGAAGAACTTTTTTGGGACTACCGGGGTAACCTTCCAAAAATAAATTGCATGACAGGGCCGTCAATACCAGAAAGTGAGGTAAAAACAGCTTTAAAACAGTCTAAGAATGGTAAAGCCACAGGTCCGGACGGAATACTTGTTGAACTTATTACGGTGATGCGTGAAGTGGGCACAAAGGAGTTAACTGAACTGTTTAACGCCATATACGATTCAGGTAATATCCCAGAGGAATGGCTGTTGTCTAAACTATCAGCCTCATGAGTCATGCACTTAAGATTTTTCTTAAAATCATACATGCCAGAATTTACAAGAAGTGCCAAGAAAATTTCGGTGAAATGCAATTTGGATCCCGCAATTCCTTGAGTTCCTTAACTGGCTAAAAGCGGCCCAGTGTAGAGAATACTGGAAAGAGCTAAGGGAGGCCTATGTCCAGCAGTGGACGCGATTGGCTGATTGATGAATTCCTTGGGTAGTGAACCTCGTAAATACGCATGCCCGAAAAAATAAACGGACCCTAAAAACATGCACCATTTTAATTTCATAGGACATTAGGCGACAGGATAGGATTTGCACGTGCTAATGATATCGAGTATTTCCAATAAACATGACATATTATGTTTATATAATCTTAAACATTCCAGTTAGTCATCGCATTTTTATTTTATCTCACATTGAAAGATGTAATAAAAAGTTACGACTTCCCGTCCTTACTGCCGATAAGAATTGCTAAGTAAAAATGTAAAATATTTACATTGCACCAATTTGGCTTATAAATAAACCTTTTTAGAATTTAAATAAATCTAGAGGACAAATAAATAAATAAAAAATCAATGTATGATAGAATAATAATAGGATTTTGGTTTTAAATTCAGCAAAATATGTTTATACGAGACGAAAACCTCGAATTCCTTGGGAAAAATATTCTCCCATGAGATTTTCCGCATAAGTAATCACTTTCATAAAATACAGCAGAATACTGTTCAGGAGGTCGCACATACAAAAAGTGGTCTTAATTTATTAAACAGTTTGGTATAAATCCATTTTTATTTTGTGATAAGGGCCTCAAACAACTAAAAACAATGTTTTAAAATCAAATAAGCCCAAACTAAAGTATCAGAAACTGATAGAACAAGGTTTGGTGAATTCAAAAATAATTGTGTGTTTTTGAGCCTTAAAAATCATCATTTTTCGCATTTTTTTCAATTTTAAATTGTTGAAAACGATCAACTTTAGAGAAAAATTACAATAAACCTTTTTTATTCAGAATAATCCAAAAAACCGAAAAAAAAAATTGTCCGGGCAGATGAAATTTTTATACAATTTATTTAAAAACAATTATTGTTTAAATAAATTAGAACCACTTCTGCTGGTATTATGTTTTAAGACGAAATACAAAGTTACCAATTAATTGAATTGTAAACCATTGTTAAAAAAAAACAATAAAAATATTAAAGCTCTTTCACTAACGCAAAAACTAGTTCGTCTCTGTCTCGCTACGATATCACACTGAAGAGAACTGCTTGTTTTTAGCACCTCATAGCACTGTTTCGTTCGTAGATCGACGTCACTAAATGATTACGTCAGGTCCACGACATTATGAATTATCTTTACACGTGAAGCACTTTTCACCTTACAAGTCCTACTTCAGAGATGCCGCGATGTCAGTTGTGATGTCTATATTTGTTTTATTGACTACGTCAAGGCATTTGACCGTTATCAGCACCAGAAGATGTTCGTCGCCGTACAAAGAGTAGGATTAGATTATAAGGACATTCGGATTATCATGAATTTATACGGGAACCAGCGTACTCAAGTCAAGGTCGAACACCAGCTTACCGACCAAGTGAAGATTATGCGAGGAGTAAGGCAAGGCTGTGTGCTCTCGCCGACTCTTTTCAATATATACTTTGAGGAAATTTTTTCTGAAGCCCTCACAAACCTAGAGATGGGAATCCTAGTGAACGGTGAATACATCAATAATATCCGCTACGCCGATGACACTGTGTTGCTAGCAACCAGCCTAAAAGATCTACATGCCTTACTAGACCGAGTGAGAACTGTGAGCGTAACATACGGACTAAACCTTAATATTAGGAAAACTAAATTCATAGTTTTCAGCCGTGTAAAATTAGATCCCGGGACACTAATGGCAGGTAGCGAAGAGATCCAGAGAGTCGACAGATTCACTTACCTTGGAACTACCCTTAACTCACAATGGGACTACGCTCAAGAGATTAGATCCAGAATTGAAATGGCACGGTCCACATTTATCAAGTTGAGATCCTTGCTGTGCTGCATTGATCTCAGTTTGGGAACCAAGATGCGAATAGTGAGGTGCTACATTCGTCCAGTGTTACTATATGGAGTTGAAGCCTGGACACTGACGCAAGCCACAGAAAAGCAGATTGAAGCCTTCGTGATGTGGATCTACAGGAGGATACTAATAATATCGTATATGGACCATGTCACCAACGTTGAGGTCCTACAGCGCATGAGAAAAGAAAAAGAAGTGCTTAATTTAGTGAAACAACGTAAGCTTGAGTACCTCGCGCACGTGATGCGGAACAAAGAAAAATATCGAATTCTTCAACTCGTTGTGCAGGGTAAAGTATTTGGAAGGAGAGGACCGGGACGCCGTCGTATATCGAGGTTGAAAAACCTCCGACACTGGTTTGGGATGACCTCCGCGGAGCTGTTTCGCAGAGCAGTGAACAAAACCATGATAGCCTTGATGATCGCCAACCTCCGGACCGGATACGGCACTGAAGAAGAAGAGGAAGATAGCATTGAACAACGCTACTAATAAATCGTTCGACAGGAAAATAAACTCTGTTAAAATCTATATAGTCAATTTTATCTTCTCTTTGTGCCTTACGCTTTATCCTACAAATATGTATAACAGACGAGGATTCAATGTTTTCTCTGAGATAATTAATATCGTATTGAATATCTACATCCCTAACTAAGCCTTTAATTTCTATCAAATGGTTTGGTATGTATGCTCTTAAATTTTGATTTTTTAGTGATTCATTTTTAACAAGATTATTAGCTTCTAATCGTGATAATAGTAAAACTTTGATACGATTTCTGCCAATACATTTTATCTGTTTATTGATTGTTAGTTTCAAAATTTTAAATATATGGCCTACTGTCATGGAATGTAGTCTACCCAAGATTTCGCTTCCAATTTTTTTTAATATACCGAAGTATTATCTAAATTGTACTTATCTAAGACCAGTTTGAAACATTTAATATCCTTTTTATTTTCTATAGGCAGAGTCGCAATTTTATTTATATCATTTGTTTGAAAATTATTATATTTCATCGCACAATTTTTATTGTTAACATCAATAAAGTGATATTTCGTCTGAAATGACATCGTTTGTGAGCCGTGTTCCCCCATTACGGGGAAACAATGTAGTTTGTTTATTTAAAAATTCACTAAGTTATTAAATTTATTTATTCGCTAAGCTATTAAATTTAATAAGCTATTAAACCACTATAGAATGAACTTTTTAGGGAGCTCTTTTAGAATAGACTATATTTGACGTTGACAGAGGAGTAGCGTTACTAAATACCGTATATAAAATCCTATCAAAATCCATAAAAGATAAGCTAGAAAAAGAAGTTGAAAATATAATAGGCGAATACCAGTGCGGATTTAGACTAGGGAGAAGCACAACGGACCAAGTATTCATAATCAGAGAATTACAAGCAGAAAGCTATGAACACAACTTACCAACGATAGCGCTATTCATCGACTTCCAGCAAGCATACGATAGAATAAAAAGGAAGGAATTAAAAGAGACCCTTGAGGAACTGGGAGTTAGCAGAAAGTTGCATAACATGATACATCTTACTTTAGAGAATACAGAAAACAGAGTCAAAGTAAACAATCATGTATCGGGCAAATTTATAGTAAACGAAGGATTAAGGTAGGGCGATCCTTTGTCATCATTACTCTTCAATTTATGCCTAGAAAAAATAATGCGAGAAGCGAAAATCAATAGAGAAGGACTCCTATATCATAAAAGACACCAAGTTTTGGCATTTGCGGATGATATAGTGTTGCTGGCAAGAGGAAAAAAAGAGCTACAGGAGATAGTACAGAGAATAGTAAAAGCAGCAAAGAAAATGGGACTTTACATAAATGAAACTAAAACAAAATGTATGCAGTGGACAGATGATCAGTTCAGGGATGGACAAAAGTTTAAAGTAGAAGTAGAAGAAAGATTATCATACGAATTCGAAATGGTAGAAAGATTTACATACCTAGGTACAATAATATCACGCAAACCTAACATTAAAGAAGAAATACAAGCTAGAATAATGGCAGGCAATAGAAGTGTACATGCTCTTAGTGGAATGTTGAAAAGCAAGTTTTTATCAAGAAAGGCAAAAATACAGTTATACAAAACAACTATACAACCAATAGTAACGTACTGCAGTGAGACATGGACAATGACAAAAAATGAACAAAATTTACTGGAGATATGGGAAAGGAAAATCCTGAGGAAGATATATGGAGGAATAATAAGGGACGGTTTATGGATAAGAAGATCAAATGATGAGTTAAAGAAATTATATAATCAACCTAACATAATAGGAGTCATAAAGGCACAGAGACTAAGATGGCGAGGTCACCTAGAAAGGATGCCGAACACGAGGACTTCAAAAAGGGTAATGAACTACACTATAACTTTAAAAAAGAGAAAACGAAGGCCAAAAAATAGATGGAATCAGGAGGTAGAAAAAGATATGGAAGAAATTGGACTACAAGGCCAGAAAAGAAAAATGAATAACAAGAAGGAATGGAGAAAAATCACATATCGAGCCAGAGAAGATCTCAGTACATAAAGAAAAGCGAAAATGAAGAAAGAACAAACGTTTTAAGCCATGGGCCTCTAAGGCCTTTAGTGCTATTGTATATATATATATATATATATATATATATATATATATATATATATATATATATATATATATATGTATATATATATATATATATATATATATATATATATATATTGACGTTTATAAATTAATGTCGAAGGAATGTATAAAGTTGGTTAATTTGATATCTTTTAACATTTTGTACGCTTTGGAGACAAGTGTTTTACGATTTACGGTGTCATACGCTGATGGAAAGGTCCACGAATGCCGTACCCAGCTTTGTTCCCGGATCAAGAGTTTCGTCTATGGTTGCTGGAATGCGATTTGGGTCTATACTCTCGATGATTTTGAAAAGGTGGTGTAGCCCGAGATCGGGCGATAACTTTTAGCTTCCGATGGATCCTTTCGAGATATGAGTAGAGCGATGACATGAGATTTCTTCCACAGCTTCGTGGAGTACATGCCATTGTTGACCAAGTCCAGTAAAAAATCATGCATTAAGAATATATGGGAATGTGCATGTAATAATAAACCATATAAAATTTGTTCAAAACAATGTTCAACGTATTCTGTAAAAATGTATCTAAACTAAAGAGAGATTACATAATATTCCTTAATGGGAAAACAAAATTCGAATTAATAAAATTTCTCTTTTATATATAATGATAATTAATGAGTAATAATCTATACATAAAAATGCCTAGTATATACTAATGACTATTATGTACCTACTAGTTGATATGTGCGCACAGAATATTAAATATATATTGGGATTAGTATATTGCACTAAATTTTTCCTTAACATAAAAAATATATATTGCTTTTTATTTCAGGCTTTCTTGAAGAAGACAACACATCAGAAATTATGAAAACAATATGGGTATGTTCATGTAATAAAGAATCACCTACGAGCCAACTTGTTGAAGAAAAAAGAACAAAATGTGAAATTTGTTTTAAGCAACTGGTCCATAGGTCATCAAACAAACACATGTTAGTTCACACAGGAGAACAATCTTACAATTGCGAATTTTGTTTTACGAAGTTTTCTCAGAAAAATAATTTGAAAACACATCTTAGATTGCACACTGGAGAAAAACCTTACAAGTGTAAAATTTGTTTTAAGCTGTTTACTCATAAAAATTCTTTGGATGACCACAAAATAGTTCACACTGGAGAAAATCCTTACAAGTGCGATATTTGCTTAAAGCAGTTTTCTCAGAAATGTAATTTAAAAACGCATTTAAGATTGCACACTGGAGAAAATCCTTACAAGTGCGAAATTTGTTTTAAGCAGTTTTCTCGGAAAAGTATTTTGAAAATACATTTTAGATTGCACACTGGAGAAAAACCTTACAAGTGTGAAATTTGTTTTAAGCAGTTTTCTCAAAAAACTTCTTTGGATAAGCACAAAATAGTTCACACTGGAGAAAATCCTTACAAGTGCGAAATTTGTTTAAAGCGGTTTTCTCAGAAAAATAGTTTGAAAACACACCTTAGATTGCACACTGGAGAAAAACCTTACAGGTGTGAAATTTGTTTTAAGCAGTTTTCTCAGAAAAATAGTTTGAAAACACACCTTAGATTGCACACTGGAGAAAAACCTTACAGGTGTGAAATTTGTTTTAAGCAGTTTTCTCAGAAAAATAGTTTGAAAACACACCTTAGATTGCACACTGGAGAAAAACCTTACAAGTGTGAAATTTGTTTTAAGCTGTTTACTTATAAAACTGCTTTGGATGATCACAAAATAGTTCACACTGGAGAAAATCCTTACAAGTGTGAAATTTGTTTTAAGCAGTTTTCTCGGAAAAGTATTTTGAAAATACATTTTAGATTGCACACTGGAGAAAAACCTTACAAGTGTGAAATTTGTTTTAAGCTGTTTACTTATAAAACTGCTTTGGATGATCACAAAATAGTTCACACTGGAGAAAATCCTTACAAGTGTGACATTTGTTTTAAGCAGTTTTCTCGGAAAAGTATTTTGAAAATACATTTTAGATTGCACACTGGAGAAAAACCTTACAAGTGCGAAATTTGTTTTAAGCAGTTTTCTCAGAAAAATAGTTTGAAAACACATCTTAGATTGCACACTGGAGAAAAACCTTACAAAGTGTGAAATTTGTTTTAAGCTGTTTACTCAGAAAACTGCTTTGGATGTACACAAAATAGTTCACACTGGAGAAAATCCTTACAAGTGCGAAGTGCGATATTTGTTTAAAGCAGTTTTCTCAAAAAAGTAATTTGAAAACACATTTTAGATTGCACATTATAGAAAAACCTTACAAGTGCGAAATTTAAGCTGTTTACTAAGAAAACTTCTTTGGATGAATAGAATAGAAAAAAGCTTTATTCTCAGGATTCACAAGTTACACACAAATATAAATAGTCAATAGAGAGAATGGTGTCAATTATAATTTGTAATGGTTGCTGTAACAACCTACACTTAACATAAAAGTAATATTAAAATATAAGGATAATAACAGTGACATTTAGATTCAGATAAGAGCCCTCAGTCTCCCTGCAGGTCAGCTTGAAGGTATTCTTCCACTTTGTACGGTTCAAGGTGTATGAGCAACTGTTGAACAGACTTTCTATATTTATTTATGTCAGTTTCTATTTTGATGCTATAAGGCAATTTATTAAAGAATTTAATACAGGCATATTCTGTGGTTTTCTCAGATGCTGTTAGTCTGTGTATTGGTATATTATAGTTTATGAGATTGTTTCGTGTATTAGAATTATGGTTTGTTATGTGTTTCAAGAATTTATGTCTATTTTTAAAAATGAAAAGTAAGCATTCATATGTATGTTCCAGCCATTGTTAGTATGTTTAGTTTTTTGAAATTACCTCTACATGAATCCCTGTATTTCAAGTAGAGTTCTGATTGCTCTTTTTTTGTAATATAAAAACTTGTTCAGCGTTACCACTCCCCCCCCCCCCAGAAAACTATGCCAAATCGCGTTACAGAATGAAAATTTGAAAAATATACAACTCGTTTACATTTTTCGTCCAAATCGGATGGACACAAAATAGTTCACACTGCGGAAAATCCTTACATGTGCAAAATTTGTTTTAGGCAGTTTCCCCAGAAATCGCATTTGAAAACACATTTGACGTTGCACACTGGAGAAAAACCCAAGTGCAATGTAAACCTTGTAATGCTATTTTTTGTGATAATACTGCATATTAGTGCGTATAGTAATCAGTATCGATAAACAAATAAGAGCAGCAGAATGGTCGCGTTTCACAGTGACAGTGGACTAACTCATTCTGAAACATGGACAGAAAAGTAATACAAAAAAAAACCATAGTAAAGTAATACTTCTAGGTGCTTTTTCGAAGACCCACTTATATCGAGCTTCCAGCACATGGAAAGATCAGAAGAGAAAGATTTACCAGCATATGTGAAAGGTCTGCTATTTGAGTCATCTTTAAATGCCCCCGATTGTGACACGTATCAAAGTGACGTAGATATAAGCGACGAATATAATTATGAAAAACTTTAGTCAGTTACTTCATTATACCACATAACCAATTTTTTATTCAACTTTGTAAGATATTTTGTATTTTTTAGAAGCTCTTGATATTAATTGTAAACACAATTGAAAGCTCGAGTAAAAAATAATTAACAAATAGCCGCTTTTATTGACTCCAACCCATCCAAAACAGTTTATATATATATATACCGATTCGGCAAATTTTCAACTACCGTATACGTTATTCAGTATGTGGAACAAAGATAACACTTGTTTGAATAGAAGTGAGAGGCAGTCACCATCGATTTTATCAATTACTTAATTAGTTAACAAAGAACATTGATTTAAGTAATTTATGTGTGGCAACAAAGCATTATTCCCCTGAAGAGTTGTAAAATTTTAAGCAACGCCTTCTTTCACAGTGCGAAGCGGCATAAAAATACACCGATGACATGACCGACAGTAATTATCGGACATTTATGGGGAGTGCAGTTCTTTGCATAAAATTATTTTGAATGAAAGCTAGTTTTTTTTTCCAGAAATTTCTCACTGCTGTATTACGAAGCCGTTTTAAATTCACATATATATGTAAACAAACCGTAAATTATTTTTCGCTACTAATCGCGATATTTGGGATTTTAGTAGGAGAAAAATAAATTTACTTTTATCTGCTTAGTACACCGTTGCCGGCTAGCAATGAGGTATTTAATGAGAATTTTACATAATGAGTGAATTGAAACATTTTATTTCATTCATTTATTTTTCAAATAAAATACGCTGCTCATGAAATATATGCATGTTTTTATATCAAATTAAAATTTTTTACTAAACTTTTTTCTTGATATGATGATATAAGGTTGCCTGAGAAAAAATGGTTGCAAATTAGTGTTGCTAACTGTTAAAAATGTAAGATATTAAAGATAAAGTAAAAGACAGCCAGTGCGCTATGATTGGTAATACAATACTGGCAATACTGGTTTGAAGTGTCAGTTGGGTGAGTTTTTAAACCATGTGTCAATACATATATATTATAATAATATACATATTATCACTTGTCAAATCAGTGTTGTTGTGTGTCTACTCTATTTTACTTTATCGTAGATACTTTACGTTTTTAACAGCTGGCAACCCTAATTTGCCACTATTTTTTCTCAGGCAACTTTATATTAATGGTAATCAATTTAAAAAATAATTACTATCAATCAAATTAAAAGTATTTGTGGCTCATTTTATTTTAATTTTAAATTATGTAAAAATGTAAGTTTGATTAACTATGTTATCAGGCGTAACTGTTCAGCAGTACCTGATAGTGAGTGGTCAGCCTTAGAAAATGGCTTCTAAGGTATTTGATAAGTCTGTAATAACTTCTGGTTTATTCTTAACTGATAACTGCTTTTCTGATTAAACCATAATTTATTGTAATGCAAATTACATTTTATGTTTGTTTTGATGTCATCTATTCCCAATCCAGAAATTATTTTCAAAAAATTCTGAAACAAAAATTATGAATGATCTGGAATATTTATAATTTGTACAAATAATAATTAATTTATTTTAGTAAAACTCTTGGGATTTATTATTTCTTTAACAATATGTTGCTGTTTATTCATGTTGGTGAAATGTAGCTGAAAAAGTGTTTTCGTCTCTGCTGTTTCTAATATTCTTTTTGTCCTCTTTGTGTCAGTTCATGTTTCTGCAGCGTATGTCAGTATTGGTCTGATGACTGTTTTGTAAATTCTACCTTTTATTTCTTTCTCGATATTTTTATTTCTCCATATTAGGCTTTTTTATTCAGGCAACCTTCTGTTCTGTTTGCTCTATTTACTTGATCTTCCACTTCTGTTTCGAGCTTTCTGTAGCTAGATAATGTGATGCCTAGATATTTAAACTCCATCACTTGTTCTATTGTCTGACCTTCCAGCTCCAATGTACATTTAAGTAAATTTGCTGTTATAACCATAAATTTTGTCTTTTTTGGGGAAATTAACATTTTAATTTTTCTGGGGCAGCATACCTTGTAAATTATCTTCACTTTGAGAGAGTAGTATTACGTCATCTGCATAGCAGATTATTTTAAGTTATTTTCCTTCCATTTGGTATCCTTTTTTTGTTCTTACTTTTTTTATTATTTCATCTACAATAAGGTTGAACAATAGAGGACTCAGCTTCATAAACCAAAAGTACCTATAACTTGTCAAACTCTTTTTATCCGATTTTTAAATGAAGCCAAGGAGACACCAAATATTTCTAAATTGTTCCTATTTATAATTTTCAGTGTTTGCTCAATGGGTGAATGCATACTATAATTTGTATGGTAAAAAGGTATATAAAACAGATCAACATATCTGAGACTTCTGGAGGGAACATATAAACTAATACATGGGAGAAGTTCAGGGCAACAAGTTAAATCATTTATTAATTTGAACACTAATACTTAATCCTCGTACTAATACTAGTACCTAATACTAGTTACCTCGTCGTGTTTTTAATAAATTCATGTTGAGTGTTTTTAAAATATCTGTATATCATTATTAATAATGTTTAATTTATACGCACATTATCTTAAAAAATTTTTCTGCCATCTCTCCAATGTAGTAGAATGAACTTGGTATTGTGGAGACCATACAATAGATGCATATTCCACTTTAGATATGACCAAAGCAAAATAAACCGTTCTTAAAGCCCAAACAGATAGTCTCAGACAGTTGCGAATGATAAAGACTGATTTTAATGAAATAACTGTTACTTCATTTACATACGCATCATTCGTATGGTGGCCAAAAACACAACAAACAACAGCTAACGCCAAGCTTCAAAAAGTGCAGCGGCTAGCTTGTCTGGGAATCACAGGGGCAATGTCAACATGTCCCTCTGCAGCTCTAGAGGCGATGCTGAACCTTCCTCCCTTGCAGTTCTGCATAAGGAGGGAGGCAGTAACTACCGCCTTAAAACTGCGACAGACACAAATAATGAAACCTGGAGATCTAGTTGGCCACCTGAAAATCTTAGAAGAAATTCCATTGGATTCTAAGGACATGCCGACAGATGTTATGCCAGTCAAATTCGACTTTGAAACACCCTTTGAAGTGGTCATAAAAAACCACCAAATGGGTGAAAAAATTGAACCAAAAGTGGAAGAAGGTTCACTCGTATGATATACGGATGGATCTAAGATAGATGAAAGGGCAGGAGTGGGAGTTACTGGGCCCAATTTCAGGCTATCTAAATCTCTTGGAAACGCCCCAACTATCTTCCAGGCAGAAATACATGCTATAGACATAAGTGCCCAAGAATGTCTCAACCGAGACACCCGTAGGGCAAGAGTCCTTATTTTATCAGACAGCCAAGCCGCCTTAAAGGCTCTAAAGTCATTTACATGTGAGTCGAAGTTGGTTTGGGACTGTAAACAATCTCTCAAGAAGCTGGCGGAACGCAACAATGTAACTGTGATGTGGGTGCCAGGTCACAAGGGAATTGCAGGAAATGAGGAAGCTGACAGCCTCGCAAAAGAAGGAGCTAATACCCCATTCCAGGGTCCGGAACCCTTCTGTGGACTATCGAAAAGCCACATCAGAGAGGAACTCCGTACCTGGGAACTCAATCAACTAAGATCATATTGGTCTAACACAACAGGACAAAGGCAAGCAAAAAGGCTCATAAAAGTGTCGCCTACTGCAACAAACCGCCTTCTCGAAATGAGTAAAAAAGATATCAAAATGGTCACTGGCCTTCTCACTGGTCACTGCCGTCTGAGATATCATCTCAAGAAGATGGGCAAATCAGATAGTGAGAACTGTCGTTTCTGTCACAATGAAAAAGAAACGGCAGAACATATACTATGCAACTGCGTAGCACTGTTCTGCAAAAGACTAAAATTCCTAGGAGAGGTCAGTCTGGCGTCCTCTGACATAGGAAACAAGTCACCTAGGAAGCTAATCAACTTCATCAGAAGTATTGGCATTCTAGAGTTTAACTAGATTAAGGTATGCACAAAAGATCTCTATAGGTCGAAGTGCGGTGAGGCCGCATGGCCTTAACGACCTCACATAATCTAATCTAATCTACTTCATTTATATGTTTTAAAAAACGCAACTGTTTATCAAATGTGACTCCTAAGTCTTTTATTGTTTTGGCATAAGACAATTCATTATAATTAATTGTATAAGAAGTATCATATTTTTTAAAACCTCTATAAAAACTTATATAGCAGCATTTAGCAACATTTAAATGCAAAATATTGTTCTCACAACAAATACTCAACTGGTTTAAATCTTCTTGAATTAAAGTTATGTCATCATTTGAATCTACGGATTTAAATAATTTCAAATCACCTGCAAACATCAGCAAATCGCAGTTTTAAAATATTCTAAAATATTCACGAACATATTAAATAACAAGGGTAAACAGTGTGCTCCTTGGGTTACTCCTGATGTCACATGAATTATATTTGAATTTGAATTAAAACAATCTATTCTCACTATTGTGTCGTTTTGGTAGATATTTTCGATCGCCTTAATTATTCCTAAAGGTATCTCTCTTGCATACAGTAAGTAGATAACGTCCTTTAATTTGACCCGGTCAAATGCCTTCTTAAGGTCCACGAAACATAGATATGCCGGTTTTTTGCATTACAATTAGTTCTTTTGCACTTGTCTCATTAAAAATATAGCGTCGGTACATGATCTTCCCGACCTAAAACCTTATTGTTCTTTTGCTAGTGTTGTAATTTTATTTATTTTATTTGTTATTACTTTGGTTGTTAATTTTAGTGTTGTGTTTAATAAATTTATTCCTCTGTA
Source organism: Diabrotica undecimpunctata (assembly GCF_040954645.1). Classification (NCBI taxonomy): domain Eukaryota; kingdom Metazoa; phylum Arthropoda; class Insecta; order Coleoptera; family Chrysomelidae; genus Diabrotica; species Diabrotica undecimpunctata. The sequence continues at coordinate 111,933,324 of NC_092808.1, read as the reverse complement.
ATTTTCCGGGTCCGATTTGTCTTCTTTTTCGAAGGACTATATACCTAAGGATGTAAAATACTCAAATTCGTATATTATTGTTATTTCAGAAGGATATTCAATTATTTAGTCTATCAATAGAAAGAATACTAGCAACCGCAGATGTTTGTTTGGTCTGTATGTACATAATGTCTTCTAAAACATGCCAAAACTTGTTTTTGGAAGAGGTTATATACATCGAGTAAGGCATTACATGAATCATATTGTTACATAAAACAGTCTTCCCTGCAATTGATTTTATGTGTTGCGTTTACATTATATCGCGTAAACAGAACGATACGTAATTTTAAGATTGGAAGTTTATTTCACAGAAAAATTAAATTCTTTTGAGTGTCAAATAACTGAGTTATAAATATTTTCATTTTATAAACGTCAATAAAAAACTGAAAATTCCGCCAAATGAAGAATTGGAATACAAAGTAAACGCTTAACTTGAATGGTATGAAACAGGAATAATAACACAGCCAAACAAAATTTAAAAAATTGTTGCTTGAGAAATAACGAATTTTACATATTTTTGATGCTGTTATTTCAAAAATGTCTTCTTTTTTTTTCATAGTAGTTTTTTATCGATTGTATAATTTTACCTCAGCTCAGAAAGATATATTTTTCAAAAAAGATAAATATTTCTTTATTCCGACGTTTCTACAGTTTTTTTTTCTGTAGCAAAATTTGTATACTTGATTTCTATTTTAGATTATTCAGAGGAGGAGCACAAACTTAAAATTATGAAAACACATTCGCCTCGTAGAGAAGAGGAATATATAAGTCGACATTCTGAAGAGAAAACATTAAATAAATATGTGAGAATTCACACTATACAAGGATCTCACCGATATAAACTATGCGATTTGAAACCTCATAAATGTAAAATTTGTCTTAAGCAGTTTACCCAAAAAAAAAATTTAAATCAACATATGAACGTTCATACTAGAGAAAAAAGTTATAAATGTGATATTTGTCTTAATGTGTTTGCCTACAAATGTGTTTTAAACATGCATATGAAAGTTCATAGTGACGAAAGACCTTATACATGTGAAATTTGTCTCAAACATTTTTCCTACAAACATGTTTTAATTCAACATATGAGAATTCATACTGGGGAAAGACCTTATAAATGTGAAATTTGTCTTAAGCAGTTTACACAAAAAAAATATTTAAATAATCATATGAAAGTTCACACTGGAGAACGACCTTATAGATGCGAAATTTGTCTTAAGCAGTTTACTCAAAAAAATAGTTTAAATCAACATATAAAAGTTCACACTGGAGAAAGACCTTATAGTTGTGAAATTTGTATTAAGCAGTTTACTCAAAGAAAGCATTTAAAAGAACATATGAAAGTTCACACTGGAGAACGACCTTATAAATGTGAAATTTGTCCTAAGCACTTTACTCAAAAAAGTCATTTAAATAAACATATGAAAGTTCACACGTTTTAAACGTTTAAAAATTAGGGTTTTCACAAGTGACATTCTTTATTTGAACAAAAACTGAATTGGCACAAATTTCCTACAGCCCTAATTGTGATGTATTTGATGGATACACGAATCTTTCATGATTTAATATTAAATGATTTCGTGTTATCACGAACATATTCATAACTGTGCATAAAAATGTCTTCTTCTTCCTCGCCATTGGCAATTCCGATTGTTCAGTGGCGGATTAATACCTCTATGGGAGGTGTCCATTTCAACTTTGCCCTGTCGACCGATACTTCTACCGTTTCGTGATCTATATATTGATATTTTGACTTGTGTTGACCTCCATTATACTTATGTGATTATTTTTTTCTGCTTAGTACCAAATCGTTTATATCCTGTAGTTTAAATTATGTTCTCTCAGCGTATTTCCTGCAATTCTCATTGTTCTTATCTCCGCTGTTTCTAATATTTCTGTTTTAGCTACTAGTTTTTTTATACATACTTTATTATTGGTCTTTTACAGGCTTTATAAATTTTTAATTCCATCTTAGTCTTTTGCCTTCAGTGTTATTAAGGCATCTTGCCCGTCTTATTTGCTTTTTGTACTTGATCTCTCACTTCTCTTTCCACGTGTTCATAGCTGGACTGTGTAATACCAAGGTATTGTACTTGCTATCGACTAATTTACATCCGATTGGTATAACATCATTGATTGGTTAACATCATTGAAATAGTTGTTGATAATGAAATCATTAAACCTGTAACTAGTGCAAAAAATCTAGATTTAACTTTAGATAATTACCTCAAATTTACAACATATTAACACCTGTGTGAGTAAAGCATTTCTCAGTCTAAGAACAATATATCATAATCGCCGCTGTCTGTCATAAGAATACTGTGCGAAAGTTTAGTATTATCAAAATTTAACTATGGAGATGTTGTGTATGGATCTTGTATTAGTTCAGATGACAGGAGAAGAATTCAGGTGGTTCAAAATTCGTGTCTTCGTCTGATCTGTGGTGTAAGAAGACACCAGCCTATTTCTCACAAATTAAAACATGTAAAATTGTTGAGCATTTAAAAGAGAAGAGTTCTACATGCTGCTTGTCTTCTCCACAAAATTATCAAAAACTCTCTACCAGCATATCTTTTTAAAAAAATTATATACAGAAATGACATACATAATGTTAATACAAGATAAAAAAAAATACAATTACATTACCGCCACATCGTACAGACTAATTCAAAAATTCATTTACATATCAAATATCAAAAGTATATAATGGATTAGCTAAAGAATTAAAATTAAAATCGATTATATCTTTTAAGAAATCTCTTAAATTTAAATTGCTAAGTGAGTAACACATGTGCAACTATCTGATGACCTGTTATGAAGTATGTATAAACTGTGTGATAGTTTTTGGACAATATTTAAATGCTAAATGTTTCTATTGGTTATGGTTTTTAATTGATTGTTACAGAACGTGCAAAAAAAATATATTTTTTTTCTATTGCTTAAGATGAAAAGCAGAGGTACTGATTTCTTGAAATCAGCACCAACTGATCTTCGGCATTTTTTCTTTCTTATTGTATTTTATGCATATATAATTTATATATTTTGTGTATTATATGAATTTGAAGGAAAAATAAAGACCTTTATTATTATTATTTATTGCTGATTTACTATTATTTTCAGTTTTCTGTATTAAGATAGTCATATTAAATTCTTTTGGTGTTGGGTTAAATCTGTGGACTAGTCTTTAGAAGATTACTAGAGATTATTTCATCTTGGCCTATAAATGTTGCGTCATCTGCATAACGGAGTATTTTGCTTTCTTTGGTCTGGCCATTGTCTATATGTAGATTATAGTATATACTCAAGTAGTATATATATAATTTATTAGATAAGGGCATTTTAGTATTAATTCTTTTTAAATGTATTTGCAGCAATTTTATTAACGAAACTAATTTTATTTGGTGAGTTAACAAAAAAATGTTTTTCTTTCTAGTTCAACTTTGTAAGATATTTTGTCTTTTTTAGCAGCTCTTGATAAGAATTGTAAACACAATTGAAAGCTCGAGATATTAAATAGTTAACAAATAGCCCCTTTTATTGACTCCATATATATATATATATATATATATATATATATATATATATATATATATATATATATATATATATATATATATATATTATATATATATATATATATATATATATATATATATATATATATATATATATATATATCCTCTAAAATAACAGCTGAACTGGTAGATGAAAAAGGGGGGTTGAGGTTAATTGGGTATACAGCTGATTAAAAGCCAAGTGTACTCTGTTTAACAATTCATTATATTTCGCCAATTTTCATTGGCATCATCAGATGAGAGCTACAATTATTTAAAACATGGTAAAATACAATTTAATAAGTTTGTTGTTTATATACTTACTTAATTGAGGTTAATGGCAGTGTGATTTATTTTAATACCATCAAGTAAAAATTTTTTTGTTGGAATAATGTTGATTGTAGTTGATGTTGATTACAAATTAAAATATAGGAAACAAATACAATTCAAATTAAAAATAAAACAGACACAACGTTTAGTTCGGTAAATGTCATTATAATTAATATATTATATATATATATATATATATATATATATATATATATATATATATATATATATATATATATATATATATATATATATATATATATATATTATATATATATATATTATATATATATATATATTATATATATATATATATATATATATATATATATATTAATGAATGTCTATTATGAGTTTAATTCACTAAGTACCGAAAAGGTAACTCAACCTACCAGAAAACCTATTTAATACCACACAAGATTAAATTGAAGAGCATAGAGCTTAAGGATTTCCCCTGTCCTATTCCTTTGCCTATATCTCTAGCTTCAGTAAGTTGTATATCTATTCTGATTTCCATCTTGTTGTTTATGTAGATGTTCTCAAATACCATCATCAATCCGGTTTTACAACTCTGCGTGGGTCCTAGCCTCCTCAAGAATTTCTCCAGTTATCCCTATCCATCGCCTTCCTCCGCAAATCATGTCCCATATTTCTCATGTCTTCATCGATGTTATCAAGTAACTTTGTTCTGGGTCTTCCTCTTCTTCTCTGACCAATGGGTCTATCAAGGAGCGTTTTTCTAGCCGGGTCATTTTGTTCCATCAATATCGACTCGTCCAACGGAGACTGTACTAACTCAATTTTTGGCGATTTTGAGTTACACTCCTGAAGAATTAGATTATCGTGATATTTTTTACGAACAAAGTTTAAGTTAATTTCACCATTTTTAGGCAACCAATTTTGCACTTCGATATTGTACTAACTTATATATAGTATATAATAATTATAGTATATCTTTACATTTTCCAACGAAAAGTATCCTATCTTAAGTTAGTATAGTCTTCCTCGCCATTCCGAACGGAAACGTCGTTGTCTCGTGAGTTAATAAGAAATGAGACAGAGGATTTTTAAAGACTTTTGGAACTTGCAAGATCATAAAAGGCAATGGGACTTTATTGTGCAGTATGTGACACAGATAGAGAAAAAACAAAGTACATTTCGGCTGGTGTACACTGTCGTAGGAATTTTTCTCCGCAATATCATTTTCAGCTTGGCGGCGAACAAAACCAAATTTGTAAAAATATGTTTTTAAAAGCTCTTGGTATTTCACAAACCTGGGTAAATACAGCATTGGCTAAAAGAAAGGAAACTGGTTTTACAATTAGATCAACGTGAAAAACATAAAGTACGACCTCATAGACCTACTCCAAATATTGCAGAAACTGAGAAAGCACATAAAATTTATTCAGAAGGATTCTAAGAGGATGTGTCTTAAGGAGGGTTTAAGCATTCAAAAAATGTATAAACTATATAGGTACGAAATTTTATGGCGATGAAAACAGTGTTGGACAACTTGCTACGCATCGTCAGTATAGAGACATTTTTATTACTGAATTTAATATCAGTTTCTTTAAACCAAAGAAAGATCAGTGCGGTGTTTGCTCAGTCTTTAACCTAGCTGATGAAACTGGGAAGGTCGAATTACAGGAGAACTATGAACGTCACTTAGCCAATAAAATATTGGCTAGAGATATGAAAAACAGTGACAAAGAACTCGTCTTGACTAATAAGACCATCTGCCTTACATGTTTCGATCTTTAAAAAGTTTTAGCGACTCCCCAATCGAACGTAAGCGATTTTTATTATACAAGTAAGTATGCCACATACAACTTCACCATATTTGATATAGACAACAATGATGGTTTCTGTTATGTATGGCATGAACAAATTGCTAAACGAGGTTCAAACAAAATTGCTAGTTCTTTATGAAAGTTTATAGAGACCCAAGAAAACGTGATTTAAATCACTTATCTTCTATTCGGATAACTGTAGTGGGCAAAACAGAAACCACACCATATTTTCCATGTTTGCTCATGCAGCTATCAGCTATTTCCAAGTTAGTATTACTCATAGATTTTTAGAGAACGGTCACATCCAAAATGAGGGAGACAGCATGCATGCTGAAATTAAAAACGCGAAAAAACGTCCGTCGGTCTTGAATGTTCCTGAACAATGTACTTTGATAAAAACGACCAAAACTATCGGAAAATATATATAATGTAACAGAAAGGTCAAAAGAAGACTTCCTAGATTTCAAAAGCCTTATTAGCAACAAAAATTGGAAAACTGACGATGGAAAAGGAATGATTAAAATCAGTCAAATAGAGGAAATTAGTACTGCGTATAATATACCAAATGTTGTTTTTTTTTTTAAGTATGATTTAAGTTCCGATTCTAACAGCTGTGATCTAACAAAAGCAAAAGAGTGACGTTCATCTCGTATTGACAAATTTCCGTCTACAGTATACACAATTTTTTTGCGAATAGCTAAGAAGTTAACTGGATTATTATGGCTTTGCGATACTTGAAAAATTCCTACTATGTACCATGGCTTCTATAGAACTATGGAACATTCTGATACATCATAAAAATAGAAAATCACTGCAGGCAGTGTTGAGGAAGAACTGCAGTAATGTTTGTTTATAATTTTTGTAATTTAACTTATGTATGTAGATTTTAATCATAAATACAGTTTAACAGCACGATGGTATGTATTATTTATATTCCCGATTTTTTCCAGCGAATATTGTACTAACTCATTCAAAAACCAGATAAAGAAACAAAATTGACATATTTAAAAGCACAAATGGAACAATACGGTAAACACAATTGATAAATATAAAAACAATTTAGTCAACAATTTGTGTTATTAATGTTTATCGTTCGCCATCAGGAGAAGTTCAGAGTTTTCTGTGTAAATTACATAATATATTGGAGCTATGCAGTAAGTCATATCATGATATTTATATTTGTGGGGATCTAAACATTGATTATCTTGTCATGTCTAATAATAAGCAATCTTTTAACGAGTTTTTAGTAAGTTATAATCTGAGAGTCACATCTGAGGCTCCTACAAGAGTTTTCGTAGATAAAGTAGGTAAAACATCATCTACAAAATTGGATTACATATTGACAAATTCGAACCACATCTTTATAAATCAAATGTGTTCGAGGGTCACTTCAGTGACCATAAAGTATTTTCACTTAATGTAAATTTGCAAGCCAATAAAGTATCGAAAAAAGATACAAAACCCAGTTACAGGGATATGTCAGATGAAAATATGCTGATGTTTAAAGCAGGGATTTCTTCTACAGTTTTTGATGAAGTTTATTCACAATTGAATGCTGAATATGCCACAAATTCATTTGTTAGCATTTTAGATTACAATCTAAATTTATATTGTCCAATAAAAACACTGTATAAAGCACACAAAACAAATAAGGCTACATGGGTAACAAATGAGGTAAGACACGCTAGTGAAAAACTAAAAAATCTACACTGGATAGCAAAAAATATAGGGAGTCTCAAGATAGGTACCTATAAACAGGCAAAAAAAGAATATAATTCTCTATTAATAAATACTAAAAAAACTTTCATAGTGACTTAATTAATCAATCTTACAATATACCAAAAACGATTTGGAATTTAGTAAACAGTGAAACTGGTAGGCAAAAGAACAGGTCTGATATTATTCTACATTATGATAATAAAATTATTACAAAGTCTCGTGATATTGCTAATTCGTTTGCCTCATATTTTGCTACAATTACAGAATACAATCTTCAAACTCATTTTGGCACATCGTTACCTTCTTGTACTACCTCAAAAATGTGTAACAAAACATTTTTCTTTTTACCCGTAACCCCAATTGAAATAAAAATACAATCGATCAACTAAAAAATAAGCCTAGTACTGGTATTGATAACATATCTGTAAAAATAATAAAACTGATCAGTGATCATATATCGATTCCCATTTAGTTAATCTCTCAATAACAACCAGCCAATTTCCATCCATATTTAAAATGGCAAAAGTTATTCCAATCTTCAAAAAGAATGACCCTCATGATATTTCAAATTATAGACCAGTATCTGTCCTTAGCATAATTTCAAAAGTAATAGAGAAGGTTGTATACAACAGAATGTTAAATTTTATAGAAGAATACAATTTATTAACTCCAACCCAACATGGCTTTAGATAAAAAAAGTCAACACTCACGGCTGCATGCAGCTTGTTTGAGCGTATTTATGATGAATTAGATAGTAGAAACCATGTGGCAGGACTATTTTTTGATCTATCACGTGCTTTTGACTGCTTAGACATAACATTTCTTCGCAATAAATTATATAACGTTGGTTGTAGAGGGATATTTCTAGAATGGATAATAAATTTCTTAAGTGACAGGAAGAGTGTTGTTAAGATGAAAGAATCAAGCTCAGAACCATACACAACAAATAAAGGAGTACCACAGGGATCCGTGCTGGGACCATTATTATTCCTAATTTTTATTAATGACCTACCAGATCACATAAGGGCACTTATAATATCAATGTTTGCTGATGATACCTCGTTAATAGTCTCTGCACGTACACTAGAGGAATTAAAAATGACAATGAAGACTGTTGTTGACTGCTTTATACGCTGGTGTAATACCAACAGACTAATATTAAACATTGACAAGACGCAAATTATTTATTTTCATTCATACAATTCATCTAAATATGACTATATCTTAACCATCCACGATAGAAACAATATGTTATCTTCCACTCACTCTACAAAGTTTTTGGGTGTATTCATTGATTGTAATCTCAAATGGTCAGAGCAAGTGAATTCAGTGAACATGAAATTGAATAAAGCTTTTTATGCTATATCTAGAATTAAAAACACACTACCCATCTCGGCATTAATGAACGTTTATTATAGCCTTGCTTACAGCCACATGTGCTACAATGTAATTTTGTGGGGGAACTCAGTAGATAGTAACAAAGTGTTCATTAACCAAAAAAAAATTATCCGTAAAATTTTTAATTTGGATTATCAACAGTCTTGTAAACCAGTTTTTATTAAACATCAAATTTTAACTTTCTACTGTCTATATATCTATAAATGTTTACTTTATGTCAAAGAGGAAATCAATACATTTCCAGTAAATTCAGACAATCACTACTACAATACAAGAAGTGCTGAATCTTTACGAGTTCTTAAACACAGAACATCCAAATTTCAAAATTGCTTCAAATATTTGGGACTGACCTTATACAATCATTTGCCAAAAACTGTGAAAGAAATACCACTTATCTCTAAATTTAAAAAAAATGTTAAAGATTTACTCTTAAGAAAAGCATATTATTCTATAAATGAATATCTTGAGGACAAACTGCAATAGCTTCATATTTTACTTGTAAAAATGTTATTTTATATATTTTGTTTTGTCAATTTTTTTTACACCGTGAATATTGTATTATACACATTAATGTTTTTTATACCAAATTCTGTAGTGACGTATCCTATACATTTATTTTGAATGTCTTAAAGGATCAATAAAGATGACTATGACTAATAAGAACCCCCGATTTTTTACATTAATCAAAACATTATCTTGCTTTATTCGAAAACTTAAAAAAAATTATCGCTGGATGTACTTATATTATCAAATAATATAGAAGAAATTAAAAGTTTTAGTCCTCAAGTATCGTAAAATACTGGCTCCGATATACTATAGGGTTGCTGGAGATACATTTAAACTTTATCGTTCTATCTAACGTATTTATTTAGTTAGTTTTTAAGAATATTCAATATAAACATTTGTAACTCTTATTAACACTTAAAAAGGTGATTTGTTGGCAATTTCCATACTAATTTCGTACAGCATAAAATAAAAATATTTCCACCGCAAGTCTCATTTTACTTATCCTCTTAGCACTTTCCTACACTATTACTAATCCGCAATTTTGCAACATATTGGTTGTTCGTGTCATTATTTTAATAAATATAACCATGATTGTCCTCTAGTTTAAAGGTTTTTAAACCTATTTCAGTAGCTAGTTTCAACTACTTTTAAAATATAGCAAAATAACAGCAATATTTTGATTTTGTTCATAAATTTGACATGAAATTGTACGTAATTTTGGCAGTGTTCCAAAAGTTGACAGTCGGTTGTATGTAAAGTTTGTTTAGCAGTAAATGGTCGACTTCAATTAATATAGTATTATACTGACTATAAACATCCTGGGTTAACCGATAATAGTATAAAAGGCCCGGTTTCAGGTAAAAATGGTTTAACTGAGGTACAAGATCTTAACAATGGGCCAAGTCAGATAAATTTAATAATATTGACGACCGCACTAATTGAAGTCAACCATTTTCTGCTAAACAAACTTTACATAATATTTGACTAACATCACAGAATAAATTTCTGTGTTAACATTTACAATTTTCAAAATTTATTGTCAGAAGTCTTACTTACTTAGGGAATATAACATTGATAATAATAATTGTGTCAGGTGATAGGTAAGTAAATAAACTTTTTTACTTAAAATAAAATTTTTATTTTCAATAACATAAACGTACAAAAGATACCTACATAGGTATCTACACATTTAGGTAAGTAGGTACCTAAGTAGAGAAAAGTGACCTTTTTATGTCAAGAAACTACAATATTTTCCGATTTCCGGTATGGAATAAATACCTCTATTTACCGTCTCGCTATTGAGTGGAACGCCGTGTTGACATGCTAGTTTAAGTTTTCTCCATTATCATTATGCTGAAGTTATATCCAAAAATGTGGCTAAAGTATTGTATTTTTGAGTAAATCCTAAGTAGACATCATTTACTAGTATTGTAAGAGGTTCTAGGAAAGATCTACCCTTTCTGAAGGCATGTTGTGAATAGGGTAGAATTTTTTGATGCTAAAGTTATGGGTTTATACGAGTTTGCATTGCCATCCGGTTTTCCAGGTTTTTTAATAGGTATTACGATATACTCTCCCAACATTATTCAGTTTTATACAGTCACATTTAGGATTGATTGGAGATCTGTTTGTTTGTTTACGATTTCATATCAGTTAAATTTATTCCACACTTCCTTAATTGGAGTGTTGTGATTTAGATTTTGACAGTAATTAATCCAGCTTTTCATTAAAAGTTTTTTTGCTACTGTTCTACTCGTTACTCGTCTTTTATATTCTATCAGGTTATGGGAGTATGTATGTAACATAGGAAAGCTTGTTTCCTTGCTTTAGCAGCTGTGTTACAGGTTTCAGTACACCACATTCTAACAGTTACGTTTTTGGGAGTTAAGAGCGCAAAGGAATTGCTTTAATCGAAGCTTTGTTAATATTGTCAATAATAAATGTTTAATGATGTTTTTGGTTGTGTAACTTCAAATACAGAAGTGTGAAGATCTCAATTAGTAGCCTCGAGTCTCCAGATAGTATGCTTTACTTAATGAATTTGTGCAGGAGGAGCGTTATTTCTAAATTGGATATATTGGTAAGTCGTTAAATCCATAAAGTTCTTCTAAAGTCAACTGCGTAATTTCTTGTGCTAGTTCATGGTTGCACAGTCAAGTCTATTGTTGATTTCTTATTATTCACTAATGTAGGAGATCCGTCATTTAAAATGATAAAATTACAGTTTCCAATTAGTTCCAAAAGAACTTCAACGTCATATTCTCTATTCCAAATTAAATTATGAGCACACTAAAATCGCCCCAATTATTATAAAAGGTTTAGGAATTCGTTCCAGAAAATGTATCCACTGTTGAATTGATATTCGAGATCTTGGTTTAATATATAAGTATTGAAACTAAGTATGTTAACTGAAATACAAACATCAAAATTGATTATAGTGGAAATTGAAATTTCTCGATAAATTAAATATGGTTAATAAAATGGCTGCACCACCATATCCATCGTCACTATCACAGCGGATATTATTAAAACCTTTGAATTTATATTTTTTTGTTTTAAACCAGGTCTCAGATATCAATCCAATGGTGTATTTGCCTTCGTCTAGCAAGTGTTCTAGGATTATTAGATTAGAAACTGCCGAACGGCAGTTTCATTGCAAAATATTTATTTTACCATTTTGGTCTGAGAATGTGATGATAAAATTACATCTAAAGATGTTTTAACAAAGTTTTCTAGCGGTTTTTTTATTTACATTAACACTTTTGTTATTAAAACTTTTGTGATAATACCTATAACTATCTTTAAGATTGATTTTATCATACGCTAGTCTAAGAAAATAGTGAAACCGATTGATTACTAATATTACTCTTATAAATATTGCTATCTAGGTTCTTGACATCTAGGATAAGATATAATTTCCTTATGTAAATTTAGTGTTGTATCTGGACTAATTGGTCTCTGTCTTTTATTAGTTCAAATGCTATTGCTATCTGTACTATTATTAAGGAAATAATAGTTTGTTGTTGGCCATGAATTGAGTGGAAATTATATGGGTGTGACGTTACTAGGATTTATTGGAAGAAATATTTTGGGACATGATAAGTTTGTCGTTGGAGATAGAAAGATTTGTATTAGTGGGTATTATATTTGCATAAGTGTTTTTAAGAAATTGTTTGCTGCATCATGATAACTGATATTATTGGTTGACATTCGAGTTTTTGTCGTTTGAATTCTGAAGACACATTAAGATTGGTAGTGGAATGGTTGCCCGTACAATTAAAAGATTTTAAAGTAAATTCGATTTTTTGGCAATGTTTGGTATTGTGGAATTCACTACATTTATCACACCTAGCTCTGCTCTTGTATTGACGTCCAGGATGACCGTATCTGAAGCAATTAAAACATAACAGTTTTTGTTTATAAGCTTTAACTTATTTTATATAAATTTTTAGGAAAACGATACACGTTGTTGTTGGGATGTATTATGTACCATTTTCATCTACTTGCTTTCGTTTTATTATTTTTACTTCCAAAACATCAAACTGACAGAATCATACATTTTAATTTTGTTTTTAATATAACCTACCGAAAATTCTTATCAAAATATCTTTTATTATGGCCTGTCTTACTTATAAAGGTTATCCTCGTTAAGATAAGCAAAACGTCCTCACTCCCAGAATTTTTTCCGTTCTATGTAATTAAAAAATAAGACTGCGTAATTTTAAGCCGCCACCCCTTCCTACCCCCAAAAAGTCACTAATTTTTTTCGGTGACCTGCAATCAATTTAAAAATTTCAAAAAATTCACTGCATAGTTGAAGCTTTTACAAAACGCATTTTTTTCGTAAAAAACGTATAACTTTTGTTTGGAGTACAAGTGTAGTTTGTTTGTCTATTTATTCAAAAACTGTACTTTTGATTTTTTTTCAGATTTTTCCGCCATGTGCACACCTTCAAAAATACAAAAAACTGTTTTTTAGGAGTTTTTTGGGGATTTTCTCCAGTTCATAGATTTAAAAATAGATCAAATCAGGGTTTTTATAGGTTATATATAATTTGAATTAACTTAATCCTATAGAACATTAAAAAATTTGGCGAAACTCATTTAAACTCCAAAAAGCCATGTTTTTTAAAGGTTTTTGCGGAGTTAATAACATTTTTTGAGATCGATACACCTCAATAATTTTTTTTAAGTTTTATGCGAATAAAAAATAAGGCCCAGGCGCAATTTTAGCTCTCCTCTCCCTTTTCCCAAAAATGTCATTTTATCGTTTTTTTTTTCTATGGGTTGCAATCAATTTAATAATTTCAAAAACTTCACACTTTTTTGAGGAGTTTAAAAACCAGAGACATATAAACAAGATAGACTGATCGTTGCAATACAGCGTTGTTCCCCCAGTGCGAGAGAGAAAACTGACGCAAAGCAGACCCAGCAGTTTAATGGACCGGGTTTATTGACCACGTGACCGTGACATTGGTGACTTAGGTCACGTGCTGGATAAACCTGACAAATTAGAAAGAGATGCAGAGACTGCTCTGCGTCAGTCTTCTCTGTCGCAGTGGGGGAATTCGTCCGTATTGCAGCAATCAGTCTACTTGTATTATATGTCTACGTAAAAACTTGTCTATTTTTATAGACCCGTATGTAAATGTAAATGAAGTAAAAATGCATTTTATTTCGAAAAAAGCTTAAAACTTTTTTGGTAATAGTTGCTGGTCTATTTTTTATTTTGTGTATTTTATCAAAAAATATATTCCTGATTTTTTCCATAAGCCGACTTCAAAAACGTGAAAAACTGTTTTTAGGGATTTTACCCATTATATAGACTTCAAAATAGATCAAATGAAGGTTTTTATATACAATTTGAAGGAACTGAGTCCTTTATGACATCCAAAAATCGAGAAAAACACCTTTAAATCCCCCAAAATCCATGTTTTGCAGGATTAATAATATTTTTTTTAGATACAACCTGAATCCATGCTTCTCCAATTCACATTCAAAAAGAAAATTTTCGGGTCTCAAAGAAGCAAACACACCCATCGTTTATGGGGAAAAACTAGGTTTTTAAAGGGGTTATTTGGGGGGGGGGGCTACTGAATTTACTTAACTATTTATATATATATATATATATATATATATATATATATATATATATATATATATATATATATATATATATATATATATATATATATATATATATATATATATATATATATTGTCTCGTGTTATTCTCGTTAAGAGAAGTTCGCCAATTTATGTGAAAACGTGCAGAGAGGCTGGCGTAAACTCTGATCATTTTTTGGTTAGAATTAATATGAGATATGCAATAATTATAAAGAAGGTACCTCTATAAAGAGGTAGTGCAGGATTATCAAAAGGATATAGAAGAAACCTACGCCAAACAAGATAGCACTACTACTATGAGTAACATACAACAAAAGATTTTGAAAATAAAATGAACATACCAAGAACAAAAAGATTTAGGAAAAACCACTGGTTCGATGACGGAACAGAGATAGACACAAAAAGAGAGATAGAACTGAATGCGCAAACTATAGAGGAATATCCTTGTTAGAGGTAATACACAAAATGCTCGTCATACTAACTAAAAAAACGATTAGAAATATATGTGGAGAAGAATCTAGGAGAATACCAAGGAGGATTTCTCAAGGGAAGAATCAACAACCAATCAAATTTTTATGCTAAAATAAATTCTGATCAATTGCTATGAATACAACATTTCAGCATAAGTACTTTTCATTGATTACACAGCCTCCTACGATACAATAGACAGAAACAAATTAATAGAAATTAAGAATTAAAAGAATTCCAAGTGTCAGAAAAAATAGTAAGATTGGTAAAAATGACAATTAGAAAAAGCATTTGTGCTGAGAAAAATAGTAGGAGAATGAAGAAAACGAACGAATGTAGAAGTTTATCAATTGTATGCTAACCCTACAATAACAAAAGTAGTGAAACTACGTAGATTAGAATGGCTCGGACATCTAGCAAGAATGCTAGGTAATAGAAAAGTCAAGAATATTATTTGGGGTGTACCTGAAGACAAAAAAAAAGAGAGGAAGGCCAAGAAAGAAAAGGGGAGATGTAGTGATGGAAGATGTCAGAGAGATGGGAATCAGAGATTGGAAGCTGACAGCTAAGGAAAGAAAACTATGGAAATTATCCATCAAGCAATGGGCCTAAAAGACCTGTTAACACTATACATACATACATACATAAAATAGGGAAAATCGCCAAAACCCCCTAAAAATCAGTTTATCCTCTTTTTGGTGGCACATCCAAAAATACACAAGTTTTGTAGAAGCCTCAACTATGCGTGTGAATTTTTTGAAATTTTTAAATCGATTGCAACCCACAAAAAAAATAAATAAAAACGAAAAAAATGACGTTTTTGAGGGAGAGGATGGAGGGATAAAATTAATCCTGAATCTTATTTTTTGTTCACAAAAAAGGTAAAAAATAAAAAAATTATGAGGTTGTATCGATCTCAAAAAATGTCATTACCTAGGCAAAAACCATTAAAACACATGATTTTTTGTGGGTTTAGTTAACTAAAAGACCCAGTTACTTCAAATTATCTGTAACCTATAAAAACCCTTATTTAATCCATTCTTAAGTCTACAAACTGGAGTAAATCACAAAAAAGCTATTTTTTCGATGTTTGAAGGTCAAGCACCTTTTTATAAAAATAAAATGTATTTTTAGGTTATGTAGTCAACTATGCGTGTGAATTTTTTAAATTTATTGCAGCTCACCGGAAAAATGACGTTTTTGAGGCTAGGGATGACGGCTTAAAATTACGTGAGTCTTATTTTTAACGCATAAAGTATACCCTTAAATTCATTTGAATCATTTTCAATAATAAGGTCCCAAATCGAATTGATGATACAGTAATGTCTCTCTTTTTATTAAACTTTTTTAATATTGTCAATTACATTAAAATTTACTTCGTAAACAGGTTTAGAAAAGTATTTAGTACTTATCTGTGTGGATTGAGTACAATTTTGGTATCCTATTAATTCTTCTACAGAAGCTCAAGGTTCTGAATTTGATATGTCCACATTATGCTCTAATTCGCCTCCACTATTTGCGTTCATACTATTTAAAACCTAATGTTACCTTTTGAAGTAGATAAGTGAAATTCAATTTTCTATGCCGAAGCGAAATTAACTCAATTTGTAACTTATAATTCTACTATTTTATGTTTAAATCTTTAAAAATTCGCGAGGAACTGTAAAAAGCGTATTTAAACTTTTTGAGTTTTTTTTTATCCATTCAATTAGATCTTCCAATTTTCATGGTTTCTGGACTCGATTAAGGGTGAAAAGGTGAAAAAAACGATTATCAGAAAAAAATTCTATACTTTGACAAGAAATGATTTTACAAATTCATAAACTATTGCAAGACATCCCGAACACTCTTCACCATACACATCATTACAAACAGGCAACATTCATACCCACAAAAAACCAAGCTCCTATATATTTTTTAAATTGCCATTAGTATAGTATGTTAACTGAACAAATACGCAAAGAAAGCAAGATTTGCATCACGTTCTTTCTTTCTCGTTCAAGGCAATTTCCCGCCATTCTTAGAGTGACAAGAAATTTCCATGCAGGGACTTTCATACAGTCGGGCCAATTACTTTAGACAAGAATATTTTATGTCATTGCAATCCAGGAAATTAATAGAAAGCTAATATATATTTACTCAAATAATTTATTATACAGTACTTAAAAACAACAACTGTGTTACCACAAAATATAAACAATTTAAAATATATTAACTATTAGTATATCAAATGCAGGTTTGTATAAATATAATGTAATCACATTGTTAATTTCCTGAAGTACACCGAACAAAAGGCAACATAAAACAGCTAATTAACAAATAAGTTTTGACACATACTGTACAATATACAATGAATACTTAAAATTATATATATATAAACAGTAATTTAACGCAACTGTCATAGGCCAAATGCTATGGTAAACATTTGTTGCAAATATTTACTACAAAGCAGAGTATCACATTTTTTATTTGGTCTTTGTTAATGAATAATTCTTTTGATGGTAAAAAATTATGGAATTACTTAAAGAAATATTTTACGAATGAAACTAATATATAAATATTTAATTCAAAAACATGTTAAGAGAATAAAAAAAGAGTAAAAAAACTAACAAGGCTATTTATTGGATACAATTTAAAATATTTTGTAATGACTCTGATGCAGAGTTTTAGATAAAACAAACCTACCGGGAAAAAAGTTAAAATTGTTTAAATTAAATTAAAATGAGCAGTGTTGTGATTATATTAAGTGTATAGTAAGTAGTGATGTAAATTCGGTTCAAAAATCTGATCGAGTTATCTGTCGTATCAGATTTCAATATTCCTGATTGAAGACAAAAAAGAATATCAATCAGCAGTTAATTTAGACTGTAGAAAACAATATTAAATGCAAACTAAATACAAAATATATACTTTAACATGTTTTTTATACATCAATATTTTCAATTAAAA
This sequence comes from Diabrotica undecimpunctata, assembly GCF_040954645.1. Taxonomy (NCBI): domain Eukaryota; kingdom Metazoa; phylum Arthropoda; class Insecta; order Coleoptera; family Chrysomelidae; genus Diabrotica; species Diabrotica undecimpunctata. The sequence continues at coordinate 111,915,443 of NC_092808.1, read as the reverse complement.
ACTTTTTTAAATTTTTTGTGTCTACAAAGTTTTAAAAGAGTAGAAAAAAAGTACACATTTGTGTTATATGTATTAAAAGTTTACACAAAAAATTGCTGCTATGTAGTATTTATCTGTATTCACCAGCTGGCTTACTATATTAAAGGTAAAATGCACAACTTTTAGTATCAAATACAACAAAACATATTGCATATAAAGGCATTGGCCCATTGTAGGTCTACAGGACATATTTCTCTCAACACTCAAGTTTCTTCTTGGTAACTTTTGGTCATGTGAAATTTTCCTCGTAGCCAATCAATGTTTCAACAAAATCTCTCATAACACATGGTGATTAACGTTAAAGATACAATATAAATGTCAAAAATTCTTTGAGATTAGCGATGTAGTAGGTTTTGACGAAAAAAATATTGGAAAACATGAGATTTAGGAATAAATTAATAAAAAAAAGTGTACAAGAGCCTCTTCTCCATGAAAATCTACTACGATCACTATGCTTCAGACTAGTTTGAGAGCCAAAATAAAAGCATCTCTCCATTTTGGCCTTTTTAAAAACATTTTTTTAAAAAAGTACCGGACCAAAAAAATTTAGTTTCCTTACTTCCTATTTTCTACATTAATTTAATATATTATATATAACAATACCAGTTGGGCGTGGCTTTAGATAACAGTTTTACAAAAGTTCAGCTCTCAGATATAAGAAAGATCAGCAATTCTTATAAAAAAATGCAAGAAACAGAACATGCATACCTGTCTCATAAGCATAAAAAACAAAAATGCATACAAATCATATTAAATTCAATTTTAATGATTTGGTGTGGATTTTGGTAACTACTCTTGATTTTCTAATTATATATATTGACTGGTGTAGAAAACTTTATTCAATATCACAACAAATAAACAGCTTTAGCTTTTGTTGCAAAAAAGAGAGATAGATTTTTATAATTAGATCGATAGCCTTCTATTTTTATTCAAATCAACAGTTTCAAAATATAAAATATTGATATGTTATTAAGAGGTTTATCGAAATCAGTAGACTTTTCTGCAACCAAAGTTAATATTGATGTAAAAAAACAATAGATATACTAAATTTTAATGTTGAATTAATTTTTTACATTAATATTACAAAAATTAAGTCTTAGTATTAAAACAAGCAAGCCAGTAATTATTGTCTACGTTATATTTAGATGTAATGAACATATTACAATTCCAATAGAATCTAAGGAAACAAAAACACTTTATAATAGTTTCTATCAAGACATCCAAAGACTTCTAATTTTTCTGATAAATTATTCTAACCGCATCACAAGAATATTTTTAATAACAGAAAACAAACTGTACAAATTTTGAAAGACATGTTTTCGTAAAGTAACTTATGTGTTAATAAAAACCTATTAAATTCATTTTAAACGTAAAAGACAACGTCATGACAAATTAAAATTTAATATTTTACGGATATTGTATTTCCATCACTAAGTTGGAAACTATGAATTCTCCGTCAAACCTATTTTCAGCTTAAAAATTAAATGATATTAATGAGCTTATTATTTAAAGACCACTGCTTTTCTTGATAATTATCAGAACAACCAGTTTTTAAGATATATGTTTTGTCTGTATACTTTTTATAAGAAATAAGGAATCTTTCTTATGCTAAATTAATGTAAAAGTGAAAACTAACGTCACACCCAGTAAAATGAATAGTCACGTTTTTTGCTTGTCGCACTGTTTTAAAAAAATCCATCGATCTTCACCAATGGCACACTATGCTAAGTGTTACACACAGTTGGACACATAAATTTTTTCACGTTTTTATGTGAGTTTATTCAGCTTTTTCTCTAAAAAGACCCGTGGACTAAACGGTGACGGACAGATCACATTTTCACATTTTTTGGTCCCGGCTGCGGCTGCATTTGGTTGGAGACAGGTTTTTTCTTGTTTTCAATATGTTTTAATACACGTTCTTTACAAAATGCATGTTTTTACTACCGTGTTATCATAAAACACAATTGAAAAACATACTGCTAAAAAGTAATGCAAACACGCTTAAAACAAAGGAAAACATTTTTTCCAACCCTGCCTGGAGATAGGCCGGGGGCACCTTTAGCGAAACAAACCTCCAGGATAGTACTAGACCGTGATAAGACTAGACCAGGGTAAGTAGTACTAGACTAGGTTGTACTCACGAAGATTCGACTGCAATATTGTGTCTTTCACTGCCGCAAACACGAATTTTATATTTTCTGTATCTGTAAAATTAAATACACATAAATCATAAAGACTTAAAAAATGGACAAGTATTTCTGGAAATTCAAATAAAAATCTAAATCTGAAATATTTCCAATTTAAGGACAAACTTAAAAAATCCTCAAAAATAACAGGTCTGCTGTTTTGATAATTTTAACTGATTGATATGGTTTGTGAAGCGCTGAATGAAAAAATGAACTTTGTTTTGCAGTAGCACGTCACGTTTTTTCACATATTGTGTATCTATTTTTCCCAACGGTATTACACAAAAATAGATATAAATAGGGCATATAAAAAATTTGTGAAGTCATGTTTATTATTTAAAGATTGATTTTCAAAAGATCTTTTGAATTTACCTAAAATAGTTTCTTTACTGTGATTCTCTCTTTGGTACATTTTTGCTTATAAATACTATCTAGAATGTCCCCTATAGCATCCAGTAGTAGTGTGCTATGATTGTTGTGCTCCATTTTCCTTTATATCTTCAAATCAAAAATTTCTCCTGATCCATGGGTTAAAGAAGCGATGTTGTATTTTTTTGGCAAAAACATACACCTGAAGTTTCCATCTTCTGAACGTAGAATATTTTCAGAGGAGTGAGCAGGAGCGTTGTCTAAAAGCAATAAACATTTCACCTCTTCTGACGGTATTCCCAATTTCTTGTCTTGAAATTTTCTCACTGAAGGTGAAAAACCAATTTTTGAAAATATCTGAGGTGAACCATGGCTTCTTAGAGCTATAGTATGAAAGGGGCATATGATGCCCGAATTTCAATTCGACTGCTCGGACCAGGATCCCACTAGAACGTTGTTACCCGTACCATTTTAAGAATGCTTCTTCCAGTGCAGTTTCACGAGCCAATTTCATTCGTTTTCCAAGATTGCTATGCTCTCCTACATCACACATGAATGCAAATTTATTTATTTTGTATTTGTTTTTTTTTATGTCCGAAAGTTTGCTTTTTTATGCCATATTGATTACATATATGAGACGCATGTGTAATATTAACAGTATGTTTTTATTTTTTTTTTACATTTGACCGGATTTTTTGTCCGTTATATCCGAAGTCCGCTAAATAGAGGTCCGTTATATCGAGGTTTTACTATATTTATAAAGTGTACTTTTAGCTTCTGTCTGTCTGTAGGAGAATCACTAATAGTATGGATCGGAATGTCTAATGTAAGGTTGCACCGAACTAGTTTTTGTTGAAAATAGAGCACTGACAGCCATGAAGATACGTTAATGATATTTTAGTCAACTAGGTTTTCTCATATTCATACTTAATAGATAACCACTGTATTCACATGCAAGACAATGTGAGATTACATTCCGCAAGTGTGTTACAGAATAGTTACCTCAAGTTCGAATACAAAAATTAAATTAGTCAGCATGTTCACCTGGTGAAAATCCTATTGAAAATTTACTATTTATTAAAAAGACCCCTCATGAACAAAAAATACATGGTGGTATGATTATAGAGGAGTAGAATAACAGGCCCCATATTCGAAAGCTAATTCGTGGATTACTCCAGAGAATGGAAGCCATAGTGTAAGATAGACGATCCAAACCAAACATAATATGTTAGAGGCACTTGCATGAACTGAAAATCCTAACACTTGACTTTGGCCAGAAAGTTACACAAACTTTACTTTATTGTCAAAATTACAAAAAAAAAACACACACAAGGAAAACGTAGGTCTTAATTCAATAATTCATAGTTTTTAAAGAATGAAGATGTAGAAAACAATGAAGGAATAATGTATAGGGAATGAACCAGCCTTGCATAATATGGAGAAGATTTGCGTGAAGTTATGAATACAGAGAAATTTGGTGAATATTTGTCCCTTATTAATATTTAATAAAAGTTCATGGATGTTATAAAAATGTAAAATATTATTAAAAAATATAATTTCCAGAAATATTTGTTTTATTAGCTCAATTTCATGCAGCAGAAAATTTATGAAACAAGGTAAATCAATTAAAATAAGTAAATAATGTAAGGTATTACCTTAAGCCAAATTAAATTCTTTAAGTGCTGTCTGCATAATAGTATCTTTGACAGCACAAAATACTAGTTTTATATTTTCAGTATCTTTATAGAAAAAGAAAAATATCCAATCCAAAGAGAGCATGCATTAACACAAGAAAAAAATATTAAAATAACTTATACATTTTTTTTATAATAGAATAACCTATAAAGCGGAAAGCTGTAAAATATCTGTGTCCCTAGTAACAAACATAGTAAAAATTTGAAGTGTTGAAAATCAGTGTTAAATCAATTATTATTCAATTTTTTACTAGAAAAATATTGAACTATTTTTTCGGTATAAAAATTAATTGCAATTTAATTAAACCTATCAACATATACATTTACACTATACATACCTTTGAAAATGTAATAAATAAGAGCTATACTAACATTAAAATTTCCTAATAATGAAAGAGATTCAGTTCTAAACAATTAAGCTAGATAAGTAGTTTATGTTATAATTGTATAAAAGTCTACAAAGGTCTCTATAAAGTTCTAAATTAATAACATGATAATGATATATTAATACATGATAAAAAGGAAATGATGTTCGGTATTCTAAAAAGGAGATTAATCCATAGTCAGCGACATATAAGCCAGATGCATGGTACTGACAACAGAAAGCTAATCGAGGAGCTAAAAGCCGATATTGTGATGGGGAAACCTATCGATGCAACAGTTACGAGATATAGCTTTAACAATAAGTTCACAATTAAGATACCAGGCAGGGAAGACTGGAATAAAGGTGTACACATACAAGCTGCTGCTACCTGGTACACGGATGGCTCAAAAACATCGGAGGGTGTGGGAGCCGGCATAGTAGGGACAAATCAAGGGATACATTTCCCGGTAAGTCTATCTAAGGATGTGACAGTTTTCCAGGCGGAAATAAATGCAATCCATCACTGCGTGGAAGAAATAGAAAGGCAGGAAAGAACGTTCTGTTCAGTTGCCATCTTCACAGATAGTCAGGCAGCGCTTAAGGCACTCAATTCTGTAGAGGTCAATTCTAAGCTAGTATGGGATTGCGTGTGTGCCCTAAATAAACTAGGAGACCGTAGCAAGGTTACGGTAGCCTGGGTACCGGGGCACGAGGGTCATAAGGGCAATGAAAAAGCAGATGAAATGGCCAAACAAGGCTCATCATTGCCATTCATTGGACCGGAACCCTTCTGCGGAGTTGCTAAATCAGTAACAAGAACGGCTACAAGGAAGTGGGTAGCTCGCAAATCTCTGGAATGGTGGAGGAATTCACCAGGACAAAGACAGGCGAAACAGTTCATTACAGAACATTCGCCAAAATTTACGGCAGACCTAATAAGCAAAGACAGGAAAACAGTCAAGGTCATAGTAGGTCTTCTAACAGGGCACTGTAAGCTGAATAGGCACTTGAAGCTGATGGGATTATCAGATGATGACCTGTGCAGATTCTGTCACCTCGAAGAAGAAACAGCAGAGCACATTTTATGTCAGTGTGACAGTCTGGCAAATGTGCGGTTCTTTGCATTAGGAGAAGAAAATCCACCGGCAAATAGCTACATGGAAGGTACAGTCTCGAAGCTACTAGACTTTATAAAAAGGGTCAGGCTAGAGAATGTTATCTAAGACTAGAGGACCACAATAGATCTGAAAAGGTCGCAGTGGAATAGGCCGAAAGACCACCTCTCTTAATCTAATCTAATTCTAAAAAGGAGATGTTTTGAAGGATAGAACAGTAGATGTTCCTCCACCGTATATCAAACCACTGATATATAGGATACAAAAAAACATAGAATATTTAATGCCAATCAACGCAAGGAAAAACATTTTACTTATACAAAAAAATAACATAGAGATTCAGTATGGCCAATGTAGACTGGAAACAATAAGTAGTAAAACATGTACTTTGGTACCAATTTAAAATCATTATCGATTGGTACTGAACATAGAATTAACATTTTAAATCTTGTTCAAAAGTATTACTTACTTTTTGATATCACTGTTTGATTTGTTAAATTCTTCTCACTAACTCTTTTTACCTCCTATAGATTTTTTTGTTGTGGTGTTTGAGTGATGTTTCACTCATTTTTTAGGAGAAAATCTTCTTTTTATTTTGGCTGTTTAGTAGTATATTTCTAGTATTTTCATATATTGATTTTACTACTTGTATTGGATTATGCTGGGTTTTTAGCTGTTTTAAAAATTTCCCCAATATTTTTCTATTGGGTCAAATGCAGATTTCAAGTCTATGAATGCTAATTCTATTGTGTTTTCAGTACAAAAATATTATCTGTTACCGTTTTCTGAAGGACGCTTATTATTCTTCTGTTTTTTTTTTCAAGTTTGGCCCTTAATTATCCTCTATTATACCACTGGACATATCGCTCTATAGTTCTCCCAGTTGGTCCTGTCCTATTGCGTGTAGATTGGTAGAATAAGCTTATTTTCCCAATCTTTTGTTATTTTATTTTGTTTCAATTACATATTATCCAGAACCAGTCTGTGGTCCTATTGACGGAATACAACCAGAAATGGTTTGTTAATATCAGTTGTTTGCAATATAAATGGACACCACCCTAAATATTAAATATTAAAAGACCATATATACATACAAACAGAAGGTAATGAAAAATATAATGAGATATGAGCAGATCAAAAGTAAAAAATAAAATTGATTTCCAAAATAACTAAATTGATATAGCTATATATTAGCAGTTAAATAATATAAATAAATTGTTGGGCAATAATAGACAACAGATTAGGAAAACTTAGTAAATACGGAAATATCCTAGATAGTGGTAAAGTAGATTAAGATGTAACGAGAATAGTCAAAAGGGGGACAGGCTTTAAGAAATATTCCAATGTATTGATTGAAAATTCTTATTTGTCATGCATTGATAAAAATATTCTGTATTTATAGATTTTTATATATTTTACATTTGTTTTGCGAATAAACTTTCAAATAATTTTATTATGTTTGTACTCTGGACACTAACACTAATATTACTCTAGCAATACCTGTGGCACAAGTAAAATGTGAGTATATGATTTTTTCACTGTCGGGATTCAGGTCTACAAACATTCTTAGGATAAATTCCCTAGCTGCTATCGCATCTCGTTGTGGACCTAGACAAAATTGGTTTAAAAATTAGCTCTACTTACTATAATAAGTATAAAACTTTTAGATGTTATTGATTTTTTTGGTTTAAATAACATATATTCACTAGTACGAGTATTGCTATTATATGACATAATCAGTGACATTTATATTCCTCAAATCTCAATTGATTTTAAACTAAAATATTGTTTTAACCCAAGTAAATACTTCCTCCTAAAAAGATCAAACTATATCGTTCTTATAAATACGTACATTTATAAATAAAAAAATAATGATTCTAGCTTCTTCACAGGCTCATTCTTAATTTTAATACTTATTTTTAATAAAAATTCATTTTCGGTTTAAATGAACCTCAGTAGTCATAACTGCTATGAATCAAGAGTCTAACACACGTTGTTCATATTCTAGTATCGCCACTGTGTTTAATGTAAATCTCCAATAGATTATAGAGAATTTCTATTTTATTTTTATATGTAACATCGAAATTTTTTATGCAGGTAAATAATTCAAATATTTTTAGGATTACTGTAAGCTACTACAAGGATTGCTATTTATATATACAGACTTGAATTTTATAAATATTATTCCAGTAACTATTCCTTTATCTAAACCTTGATCAACCAGTTGAGATTTACAATTCAGTGATTTTTTGTTGTTGAAATGTCTGAAAATATATCCTAACCCCTTTATAAATCAAAACAATTATTTACTTTTAACGTCGCATTGAAACAAGTTAAGTATAGATTCACGCTAGAAAATTACAAGTATAAAACTGTTAAAGCGAGCGTATAGCAGATATTTGAATTTGAGTAACATCTCAGTATCAAAATGAATCGGATCCAGAAATAAGTGGTGATTCAATAATTGCATTGAAGACTCCAATATAAGTTTATAAAGATTTATTTTATTAAGGCAATCTGCAGTATCAAATGACGCGATGACAAGGTGATGTGAGTAAATGTTAAAAAGCTTTGTGATTTCCTGCTGCAAATTATTGCAGATATTTTCTCTCAAACCATCTGTTATATAATACACTTATTGCTGAATTTAACATAAAAAATTGTCTGCAAGATGGGTATCACGAATATTACCAAATGCACACAAGTAAACTTGTTACTAAAAGAGTAGATGGCTCTTTTGTAGCTATCCATTTAAAGTGGGAATTAAGCATGGGCATTCGCTGGCCGTTCTGTGTGTGTGAGTTTGTACCTACCCGGATATCTGACGATGCAGGGTTATGTTGAAATGACGTTATAAGATCCTATTGATACTGATTCATACACTTTATTAGCTAATGACGAGAAATAATATATTAACATAAATCTAGCTAAAACTACGTCAAAGGATTGATATTAAATATTTTTTTCTTTTTGGCCTGGTAAACCATTAAATTCTGAAGCACAACAATTTGACTTTAATGTGTAAGAGTATTTCGAATAAGAAAAAAATAAAGCAGGACCTTCGGTTCTCTTTTATATCATCTTCATTTTCATCTGTTTAACAGATAATATATTGAAATGTATGTTTGTTTATCAAATTAAAAAATACTTATCTCTGAACAATTCTTTATTTAATAAACTAACAGCTACTTTAAAGTATACATCATCCGAAAAAAGACAACCAATCTATCTGATGATTAAAAATGGCAGTACAGAATATAATATATGTGCAAACAAAGTAGGTACCAATTTCTTCAATGTAAATTTGATAATAAACCAGACGGTACTTCTTATCAATACTTTATATAAATATATGTTGTAAACAAAGATTGAAGAAAGTAGTTGTGAAAGTTTGTGCTGAATATATTTATTGATATTAAGTCAATTTTCTTGTTGTTTTTATGAGTTTTTTAATTTGAAATAATTCATAGTTTTAACAGATGAATAAGTTTTGATTTGCTAGATCTGTTCAAATTGTTACTTTGATTGATAATGGAATCAGTCAAAGAGAAGTGACCAGACAGCTTGGAGCCGGTTGTTGTATGGTCCAAAAAACATACCAACGATTCGTAGAGACTGGATCTCACGAACGACGACTAGGATCAGGCGCGAGAAGAATCGCGACGGCCAGAGAAGACTATTCTTTACAACGCACTTCTTTGCAAAATCGGTTCTTTACGGCTAGAGCAATCCAAAACCATTTTCAAAATGCTCACAGATGGACATTAAGCACTTCTACAGCGAGAAGGTTGAGGGAATTTGGTCTAAGGGCTCGCTGCCCAGCAACAGGACCTTTGTTAACAGTAGCACATCGACAACGCTGACTTGAGTTTGCTCGTTATCACGAGCATTGACGATAGAAGATTGGAAAAATGTTTTGTTTACAGATGAGTCCAGAATGGTTCTTTATGGCTCAGACGATCGCATCAAAACGTACAGAAGATATGGGGAAGGATACGCTACTTGTGCTCGACGAGCATGTGTTGCTTTTGGAAGAGGCTCTGTAATGTTTTGGCAGTCATTTCATTCGAAGGGAGTACTGATCTCCTGTATATTAATAGAGGAGCGTTGAATGCTCACCGATATATTACCGAAATTCTGTAATTCAAAATAGAGGTGCTAATATAGAATATTAAAAATCACGACTTTATTGTAATTTTTATTAAGAAAACAGACAACAACAGAGAACAAAATTTACAATGTAAATTTTTTAAATTTTCCATTAAAATCATCATTTTGGGAGAAGTTTTTTTGACATTTGTTATTTAAGAAATGGTTGCAAACTGCTTTAGAATATATTCTTAAATATTACACAAACATCTAATGGCAATCAATTTCTCGTAGAGTTCTTAAAAATTTAAAAATGCCAAAAATTTTAGGTGGCTTTTTTTTAATGACATGCAGTGTATATTTTAATACAAGGTGGCGGGCGATTGTCTCATTTTAGAGATATATGTGGTTCAAACTGAATTGTCCTTTTTCAAGAAAATATTTAACTTTTATTAGTCTGTATATACAAATAGCTTTACACTAGCAATACATTTGATAGTTAAGTCACTAAACCTGTAGCAGTAGTAAAGTGAGAATAACAGGAACGTTCTGGATCAGGATTTTCACGAAGATAAACCTTCAAAATGAATTCTCTGGCACCGATATGATCTTGTTTTGCACCTTATCCAAAATAGGTTTTTCAATATTAAATAGTTATTTTTTTATTGTAATTTTGTAAAATTCCAACAAATATACTTGTTCTTATAATTTTAGCAAGATTTGAACTGGGACTAATATAGTGTATGTTCCTAACAACATTACTAGCCTTGTCCACATACAAAATGAATTGTGTAGCAGTTTTCTGCATATAGAATAGTATATGTCTCGCAATAGGGCAAAAGTACAAAGACACAAAATAATCAGTAAAACTGAATGTAGCTAAAAATTTTAATCAAAAAATTCTTTATAAACTGGTATATTTTTATTTAAAGGAACCCTTTCGGGCTACATCAAAGAAAGTTTTCAAAATGAAAATTCCATCATCAGTGCTGCTACTAGGTATGTTTCAAGCCAATAAATATATGGGCGAAAACCCTTTAAATGTTATTAAATTAGATTTACATAATATATTACATTGTTACTAATAATTTTATAGGATATTAAAGTTTTCAACAGATTCAGTTCATGGCAATGTAAAATTCATAACTGGTCGTCTCTATACCGACCTTACATAGCAACAAATTATAAAGGATTTTTTAATTAAAATTTTTGTGATTTATAGTATGCAGCTAACTGCAGGAAATTCATTTTCCTTGTGGATTTGAATGTATTTGTTCATTTTCAATTATTTTTGCATATAGAAATAGAATAGTTAGAAATATTTTATTACTTATAAACAGTTATTAAATTGTAGCATTTTTAAATTCTTTGGTATATATTGGAATCCCCTCGTACGTATTAAAACACCGAAGAATATTCTTTCAATTCCTCTTTGCGTCGCCGAGTTGATACAAAACACATTTTTAGAGTTTGTTAATATACCACTGATGTATATTTTCTTTGATCGAAAGCCGCTTTTAGGATATTCTGCGTTTCAAATAAATATTCCAGGTTATGTTTTGTTTATACCAAGATTGTGCGAATGAATTTTAACGATAATTGCGCACTCTCGCTGAGGCGTTGTCAAAAGCGCTTGACTTCAGCGTTAGTCCAAATTTTACGTCAAATTTTTAATGTTTCTTGTTTTTCGTCCCTTTTTATGGAAAATATGTAGTGTATTGTGGCAGTTAATGGTTCAGTTACAGTTTTAAGTGAGGTTTTGAAAGATATCCATATGTTTCAGTTTCCTGTTTTTTTAAGAAGCCCCGTTTAAAGTTTGTATCTAGTGGCCCAACCTCAAATGTCCCTAAGAAGCCGTTGCAGAATACCTTTTCATAGTATGGACATGAATTTGTTCGTGTGGCAGAAAGTGTAAGCCCAGTTCTACCCCCAGAAATTCCAGTGAAGTCTAGTTTCCACCCCAAGATAATTTTTTATTTGTAATAATTTATTTCTGTTATAAATTATAGCCCAGTAACAATAGTAAGTTTTGTAGTATCTCCAACTCCTAGAGTTTGTAAACAGATAGAACATGGTAAGTGTTTCTCTTTGTTATTTTTGTATTTACTTTTGTGACTATTAATACAGTAATTTTGTATTGTTTTTTAACATTTTTAAATTTTTTCCCCAAAACAATTTGTTTCTCACATATGTTGTTACAATTTGTTTCCTCAAAGCGGCGTCCTTATTTTAAATAGCTAGAGGTCCTTCTTGTTGTTTTGTTGTTCCATTTGTCCAGGAGATTCATGTAAGTACCGCTTTGTTTCATTTTTTGTAGTTGCTCCAATCCAATCCCATTGTTTCATTCACTTATCCACGACTCCAGCTTTCCAAATAAACCCTGAGAGCCGTTCGCATAAGTTTCGACTTGTTTTGCTTGCCCTATCTCCACCCAATAATTTCTGTCCCCAATTTTCAACCCCTTATAGTAATACCCTATGTGGTAGGCAAAATAGTTCATTACAAAATGACAAAGAAAATTGGGACTAAAAAAATACCATAATCTTATCCAACATACTGAAGGTAACTGTATTTCCAACAATTCTAAAAAATAATATTTTGAAAGTCCTTTGGTATTGAAGTAGGTAATTTGTTGTTGCAATAAATATTTGAAAAACATTTTAGAAACTAAATTTAATTAATAAAACAATACATTTATAAACTAAGTTTGATCACTTTTCACATTAATCATAACGACACATTTTTTAAGTCATAGTTGTTGGAATTTATGAAGATTATTAGAAATAGTACTATACGACAAATCTGAGTTTAATTAGCTGAGGTCAAATGGGCCACACTGAAGGTTCACAAGAGGGAAATGATGTAGGCGGACGATCAGTATATCATGAAACATATACTATTTATTTCATATAGAAACACTTCTCAATTTTGTTTTGTTTTATAGCTTTGTCGAAAAAAATCCAATTCAAATACATTAAACCATTACAGGCTAAATTTATGATATGGTAACAGTTGCATTCATCTCTAAATGAGAATTTTTTTTCAAACCTGTACTAAAAGTCTAATATGGATCTTTTTCTTAAGGTACCATCTTCTTTTGAAGGTTGGAAATCATCATGAGTATCTGAACTCTGTTCACTGCTGCCTAAAAAGCAAGTTAGACGAACAATTAAACCACTTTCTGAGATTATGCAGCTATGATATTTGTCTCCTTCAAATGCTACAATTTCCTAAAAAAATTTTTCCTCCATGATACTTTGAAGAAATTGGTATTTTGTTCCTCTTATCACATGGTAAAGTGGCATCTTTATTTCATTATTCAGTTCTGTTATTTTCTGAAAGTCTTCATAAGGATTATTTATTCGTGACCCTGTCTATGTAAGATATTCTTAGGATTCTTCTGTTAAGCCACATCTCGAAAACTTCCACTTTTCTTATCATCGTTTTAGTCAGAGTGATCTAATATGGGTAATATCATTTAATTTATAAATTTCGAAGATTAAAATATATACTCAAATTGTCAAATGTTGAGAAGTTTTCAAATTTTTGTCATTTACAATTTTTTACTAAATTTTTTTTAATAAATATACTATTTGATGTATAATCATAAAATATAACCCATTTTATCAGTGAGCATATTTATATAAGGCATTACCATGTGGTAACGCTAGCCAGATAAGTACTAAATGATAATTTGTATATTATAAATAAAGAAAAAAATTATCCAAATCATCTGACCACAAATTTTACCAACAATTTGTTGGAAGTAATGATTATGGAGGTACAATTAATTGTAGAGATTATAAAAATAGAAGTACATATACTCGCTAGAATTTCGCTTTAAAAAGGAAACATTTATTTTTTTAAGACATAAGGTCGGTCAAACCATAATCTAATTGAAAAATAACGAGATGGAAGAGAAATTTTTAGAAAATAAATGGAGTGGAGTTTACTAAACTTATTTTAGATACAAATTACTTTCGGTTAACGTTCAAGCTAATATTCATTAACTTCTTTAAATTTTGACTTACCTAGTGCCATAAAAGTGACGATAATAGTTTGCTGAAGTTTATAAGATATGCAAGGAAAATATATAAATATAAGAATTTCTTTCCAATAAGAAGAAATAATTGAATTTCAAGTTTTGTTTAAATTTATGTTTATTACTGTTTTAACATAAATTACATTGCTTTTTTGCTGAGCCAAATAACACCCATTTAAAAAAAAATGAAAACATTCAGATTTTTCTTCAAAACAACAATTTTACTATTTTTATTGGGAAAAGCAATTTTACTTTGAAATAAGTTTATGATTTCCACTTCAAAACAACAGTTAGTTGGCACAACCTAAAAAGTGGAAGTAAAATATTCACATACGCTTTGTGTGTCCCAAGGTTAAGGTCTCCACTCAACTTTGTCATATAGTACCTAGGTATAATTTATTTAGATGTTAATGTTAACAAAAAGTTAGATTCTTAACTTACCTTCATATTCAGGAAAGTAATCAACGAGATGCGAATACATAATTTTTTCTTCTAATAAATCTTTTTTATTTAAGAATAATATTACAGACGAATGCTGAAACCACGGGTAGGTAATAATTGTTTTGAAGAGTGCCTTCGATTCTTCCATACGATTCTAAAAGAAAATAAATAAGGTAAAATTATATAATAAATATTTAATTTTTCTCAATTTAATAAATAATATAATAATAAATAATTTCATCAGTTGTTTCAGAAATACAAATTCAGAGAAAGAAAGGATGCCCAATGCATGGAGGGTTAGCGTGATGGCTTAGTGTGATACCTTGTTAGGGTGGCTATGTAAAGATAAAAAGAACATTCAGTACTGTAGAGTTTAAAGTTAAACTTTAGGAAAGAACTGCAGAGCGAATATTAAGGAGGGAGAAATCAGTAGGAGAACAGTTTGGGTTTATGCCAGGAAAAAGGACAATGGATGTCTTGTTTGCTTAAGAAGGTAAGTATGACACAGTTCCTAGACAAGAGCTATGGAGATGTATGAGAGAGAAATGGATTCCAGAGAAGTACGTAAGGCTCGTGAAAGATATGTATGAGGGATTTTTACCAAAGTAAAAACTTGTGTCGCATTGACAGAAAGTTTTCCAATGACGGTTGGTTTGCATCAAGGCTCTTCAAAGAGTCCTTACTTGTTTAATTTTGTTATCGATGTTCTAACAGATAAGGTAAGGGAGGGGCTCCTTGGTCTATGCCGTTTGCTGATGATACCTTGTAGAGGAGCAGAGCAAATAAATGTTCGAGAAGTTGGCAGGTTGAAGAGGGAGGACTTAAAGTAAGCATGTCGAAAATGGAGTATGTGTCTCGTCTCAAAAAAGGTTCAATGACAAAGACTGCAATGATTTGGTGATGTCAGATGTAGACAAAAGAACTATGTAGGACAAAGGATACAGCTGTTAGAAGTTAAGGGAAAGAGAGATAGAGCAAAACCGAGGAAACGCTGTGTGCAGAGGACTCTAGAGAGAAAGGTTTAAATGAAGAAGACACAATGAACAGAAATGAGTTACGACGGAGAGTATAAAACTGCGACCCTTAGAAAGGGAACTGCTAAGGAGGAAGAAGTAGTTTCAGAAATACAAAACACTATAGTAATGGCCGTCTATGAAGACACAGTGCAGATTCTCATTTTCGTACCGGTCCAATCTAAACGGTTTTGAAGTGTCAACACCGATCACGACAAGATAATATATCGTTAAGAAGTTGGTTCTTCCTAAACTTGATTTGGTATTGGGAGAAGAGAGAGAGAGAGTGAGAGAGAGAGTGAGAAAGAGGGGTGGAAGTGTGTGTAGTAAATCACTATTAAGTGGCCATTTCTTTGGTGTACTTCTTTATAGGTGTATTATATTACTTTTTTACAACTAATAGAACAGTATAACTGCAGAATTAACTAATCATTTCAAGGTACACATTCTACACATTCTGTACAAATATTTGAAGAATAAGAAAGATTAACTGGCTATTATCCTTATTAAGTATGCAAATTGCAGGATTATAAGATTAAAATCATTAAATTCAATATTTAAAATTTTTCTTGGAAAAGAAAAGACATTCAGTGTTATTCACAACAACTGAAAAGACGGATGGGGTTTTCAAGGCAATTTCCTCTCTTTAATAGATACTAATGCTAATACAAGATATAGTGTTATATTCTAATTCGTATGACAGTAAATAAAAACGTCTCCTTATACTATTAAAAATGTACAGTCTTTGAGATTCATTAAAGTTAAACATAAGGCAAAATCAGCCTTAAAAAAACAATGAAAAAGAATTTTGTGTAATGTATTTTTAACACATTTTAACACCAACAAATTGCAAAAAGTAATTATATGGTGAAATTATGTTAAAACATGAAAGAAATTGGCAAGTGGACAATGTACCTACAAATATCTACATATAGTTAGCAACCAAAATCATCCCCAGGAAAGGTTAGAAAACCTACAAACGAAAACAAATATGTACCATAAGAAAAATCTATTTTAATATGGAAATTCTGACTAGGTAAAATTTTTAGTACAGTGAAAGAAAATATTCCTGAAGTAAGACAAGATAAGTTTTGGATAATTATAAGGGGAATTAATTAATCATGCAGATACCAGTGGAATGTTAATGAATCATACATGTTTCATTCTATTAGCAGCTACTAGAAATAGTATACTTATATATGTACCTCATTTTCAGATTCAAATAAAATCTGGTCATATTCACTTAAAGCTACTAGGAAGATGATGGAAGTAACGTTTTCGAAACAATGGATCCATTTTCTTCTTTCAGATCTCTGTCCCCCTACATCTACCATCCTGTGAACACAAAAAATTGATTATTAGAAAATATGTAAATAATAGTGGATAAGTCCATACTAATATTATTCCTCCGTATAAAAAACCATATAATTTAACACAATTTACAATCCAGAAAAATATTTTCCAAATTTGTGAATATTATTAAAAAAATTAGTATGAACTTTTTATTTTTTTATACAGTGTAACTAATAAAATCTGAAACCCTTATATTTGATGACGTTAAAAAATATCTTCAATGTAGTAAAAGAACAATATTTAGGAAGCACTACAATAATATGAAGAATACAAACTCATGATAGAAAATAATGTTTCTAAATACTGAAAAGTTGATAAAATCAAAGGCAGATTGAATTAAAAAATGTTAAAGAAAAATGTCAACAACATATAGGGTGTCCCATATAAAAATAGTTGGTATTATATTTTCTTAGTGTGAGACCCCATAACAAAAAATTGGTGCACCACAGAACTCTTCCCTAATATGTTAATAATTTAATTTTGCAATCCTTACTTTAACGAAGAAGTCGGACTTATAAGACTACAGTATAAAGGACTTATAAGAATGCTACATATTTGTATATAACCGCCATAATTCCGAAATGTGTTAGCCTCGGTTACAGGTGCTCGACTATACTAATTCTATTGATAATTACCATCTACACCAATATTGTAATAAAAATTATGATAGAAAATATAGAATAGAAATCAAAAGAGAAGTTTGATTTAAAAATGTATCAATAATGAAGATATATTATAAAGGTTTCAGTTTATTTTCTTATTCAACCTCGGTTTGACATCAAACTACTATAATGCATGCAGTACATATCAAACCACAGCCAAACTTTATTAAGTTAAAATATAAACGTGCAATATATACTGAATAAATAAAAGCACAAAAAATAGGTTGGAAAGGGTCACTGGTATCACAAAATAACTTAATGTACTAAGGTAAGCGTAGACATGTTTTGACATTTTAATATTTACTTAGTTCCTGAACCTATATAATGTATTAATTTAAAATAAAATTAAAATTAATTGTATGTAACTCTAAAAATCTATATATTCTTCATGACAATCATATATAATAAATAAATAGAATATGAGATATAAATGAGGCTATGAGTGCAATAACGAACTAACCCCAATATTAATAGGTGTTAGAACATAGATTTGAAAAAAAAAGTGAAAATTAGGAGATCCACTATAACCTTGTTTAATAATATTTTTTGGTTAGAATGAATGGAAGTATGTTAGATATTACTTATTTCATAAATTTGATCAAAAATTTTGGATAAACACTTTGCATTTAAAATATTTTTAGTTAGTGAATGGGTTATTCCACAAAATAATACACTCGATATTGCATCAAAGACTTTATTACCACAGAATGTGTATAAAAACATCAGAAGTTAGACTGTCTAATCCTCTTCGTCGTCAAATGGGCCAATTACTTCACCTCCGGCTGCTTGAGCTGAAGATCTCAGGTTTTTATAAAATTTATGGTGTATAGGGGGTATCAGTTATTACTTATTACCATTTCGATACAAAAGTGGTAATTCCATTGTATTCTTGGAAACAGATTTCCTTTTATTAAAATCCACTGTTTCAAAATAAACATCTTCATTGTTCAAATACTTATATTGAAGAGTATTGTAAAAGTGTTTCCTAAACCGTAACCATTGAATTTTAAGCCACTCTACCTTGGTTTTTGATTCAGACCTTTTCTGTTGGTTATATTACTTTCAAGAAAGAAAAAAATTGATTTGTCCATGTTTATTACTGTGAACGGATTTTTCTTTCTCGCGTGCTTTATCACTGTATGCCAGTCTTGAGGTATAAATACGTGTGGGTGGAATTTCTTTTCTTTTTCTATTATACCAAAATCTTGGTCAGATGGCAAGTAAGAATGACCGCTTACCAGAAACTTGTGGTCTATTTCTTCCACGATAAAATCTAGAGATGTAGTTATATAATTGCATAATAATGACATTTTAATATTACGATTCTGACCGCTACATTGGTCAGAATACATAATAAATCGTTTCGATTTTACGAAATTTTTTATGTAAAATAAAATGCAGGATCCTAGCTCACGAGGACTCCTAAAGGCGACGGTTTCATCCCACACAAACATAAATGAGTTGTTAGTTCCCATTTCATGAATATTAAAGCAGTAGGTCCATAATTGCCACT
Source organism: Diabrotica undecimpunctata (assembly GCF_040954645.1). Lineage (NCBI taxonomy): Eukaryota > Metazoa > Arthropoda > Insecta > Coleoptera > Chrysomelidae > Diabrotica > Diabrotica undecimpunctata. Next base: position 111,896,563 of record NC_092808.1, on the reverse strand, counting down.
TGTAGTAACAAATTCCTGGTAAGCACAGGTGTAGGTAAAGTCTTCATCAGATCGAAACAGATGGCCGACGCGTTTCCTTTTTTTGCCATTTCAGTGTCTCTTTTTAAAGAATCTCTAGCACTCTTCGCCTTCCTTTGATGAATTTTTTTTTTTTCAGTTTAACGTTGTTTACTTGATTCACTATTGACTGCCTTTATTTTGACTTTAAATAAAACACTCTTTTTACAAGAGTCAGTAATTGGTGGATGAAAGTGTGCATTAATTATATTCCTTGTTGAACATTTCTCAGAAAATAAAATAGCATAGGGGATTCCGTGTTTCTAACCGTTTCCGGACTAACCGCGCATAGTCCACTTTGCTTCTCTAAGCTCCTATCAAATATGGAGTTTCAAAACTACTTTAGTGCAGCGATCTAGTAACAAATACAAAAATATGGAATGGTCCACTACGCAGCTGATAGATTTCAACTAGACAGTTAATATTCCACAATAAAATAAGTTTTGAAATTTTGTGGGTTGGTCCGTTATTGCACTCATAGCCCTAATTGTGCTAGTAAGGAATGAAAGAAGAAAACTCATTAATTAAGGCCGTCAATTAAAATAAAAAAATCTAAGGTGGGCGTTCCTCACATGCATCTACATCTCCAGGTATTCCACAGACGTCATTTCGACAATAACAGATCCTTTATACTTATTTGCTTTATTGTATTTAAAATGACTCGGCCGATTAAGAATTCAGTCCACTGTGAAAAACGCACTGTTATTCGTTTTTTAGTGCTAAAGGCGTGGAAGCAGTTGAAATTTATGGTCATATATTTTATGAAGTGCACAGACATAACAATAAGAGTGATGGAATGGTACACAAATTGGTAAGAGCTTTTAAAAATGGCCTTAAACACGAAATTGTCATCTAACGCTTTCTATCGATAGATACCAAAAATGTTGACAGTAGCACACAAAAACAAACGTTTAGGCAGTTACTTGATTTTTATTGAACCTTACGATGTTGTCGGTGACTATTGCGTAGGAAAAATTGTCACTATAATGAAACGTTAGTGGATTATACTACATTCGAGACAAAACAAAAATCTATATAATTACCACATTCAATATCGCCCAAAAGAGTGAAGTTTAAGAAGGCGATTTCAGTCTGGAAAATTGTGTGTACCCTATTTTGCGACATGAAGGGGTATTGCTTGTTGATTTTTTTGGATGTTACTATATAAATTTTATTAAGTCGGTTAAATATGAAAATAGTTTATTGCAAGCGGCAATTAAGAGTAGTAGTAATTGTTAGAATACAAGGAGTATTATTTTGCAAAGTATTTGTAATATAAAATGTGTACTGTTTCAGTCGTCCAGAGTTTATTCTAACAAAGAAGATCCGGGTATACATATTTGATAAATTCTCAACAACTCACAAGACTTCATAAATGAGATCTTAAAGAGTGTCAATTTCTAAAATTAAACTTTTTTCGAAAAACTTCGCTCTTCACGACGGAGTCCAAGTCAGTCATTCATAAAAAAGCAGTATTTTATTGGTTCCCTCTCCCCTCCCTTTCCACGATCAAAACTGCCTTTAAAAAGGCGCCACAAGTACAAACTACTAACGAAAACATGGCACGTTAACTGTTCGATCGATAAAAATAATTTTTCTGCCCTCTTAACTGTCCGCCTCTGATTCATCCGAAGGATGAAAATGAAGACAGTAATTACTATTTAAATGGGAATAAGTCACAATTAAAGGTTAAAGTAAGTTTATTGACGTTTCAATTTCGGAAATTGAAACGTCAATAAACTTACTTTAACCTTTAATTGAGGCTTATTACCATTTAAATAGTAATTACTTTAACATGCCACAAGAAAATAGTTTCAGAACAATATGAACACACAGTGTTTTCTGCTTCTGACGCTTGTGACGACATAGGCGAACAAGTTATAACCGTCCTAGAAAAACTTGTGGCCAACCAAAAACCAAAACAACGAGACTTGAGAGGAAGTTCTACCTTGAGAAGAATTGTTACAGCTTCAACTGAAAGCTTCACAAAAGACTAAGACAAGAAAATGGTCCAAGAGACTCCAGAATTGTACGAACCAGTGTTAACTGATGAGTTTATCATTTCATCCCTTGAGCCACAAAACTCATTCCAATCTGAATTAACGAAGAAGTTATTTTGAACGCGGGTTGTACCGTCAGATCTGAAGATGCTCTATATGATGTGAATATTTGCATTAATTGGGCTCAAGAAAATGGAATATACTGCATCATCAAGTTACAAAAAAATATATTTTGAAAAAACTAGCCAAATTAGGATATTTCCTAAAAAGGCCTCTAGGATGTTCCATTTCCGAAGGCACCCAATGTCTGCGATTGGTTAGGGGTGGCAGCTTATTGTCAGGGAGGTACCATCTCCACGAGGCGTGACCTCTTTGAACTTCGAACATGAGAACACCTTGCTCCGGGAAACTTTAGAGATGATTTTGTATGCACACTTATCAAATTTAACCTCTTATAAATACATACATAATAAAAACATTCATCACACACTTATGAAATGTATTCTTTCAACGTTTCACTCATATACGTAATAAAATAAAACGAGCACTTATAATAAAATTATGCACGCCTATGTATTATGAGTCTCGAAGATTAGTCTTCTGAGAATTTACTCTACTGTTTTTAAAATATACTATAGTATTATTACTACTACTTAATGAATATCTCTCCAGCTCAATCTCTTTTCAGTGACTGTTAATAACCGTGAACATTGGATTGGATACAAGTTAAATCTGACAGTTATACCACATGTATTTAATATCTAGTAATAAAATCTAGTAAAATACTTTTCACGCACTTTATATAATCAAGCATAACAGATACAATTAATTATTTAGAAAACTGTCAAAACATTGGTATTTTCTGATTCTTCTACATTGAGTACTTCATCAAAATAGAAAAATTCAAAATAAATTAGCTGCTTGTTAAAAAAATCAATTAATTTCAACCTTGAAACGAGTATTTCAAAAGCTTACAAGGAAAAAATAGTTATTCACTAAATGGATTTTTAGTAAAACCTTGTAATTAGTGCTTTAGGTTTGTATTTAAAAATAAAACAAAAATCCAAGAAACTCTTGAAGTTCCTGAATCCAATTATAAAATTTCATCTTGTTTGCAAGATAATTAAAAACGTTAGGTGTATTTTTAGACCAGACTGTACGATATAAGTGTGCGATAAATCAGTATAATGATTTTTAAATTAGTTATTATTTATGTATCAGCCTGTAACAAGATCAATTTTGCTCAGATTATATAGAATTGATGATTTTTAATAAACCAACATTTTTGTTTTCAAACTTTTCATCACATAGAAAAAATGTAGGGCGAAATAATAATAGTCAAGTTACACATACAACTTTAACTTAAAGAAGATCAATTTTTGGAGAAAATGGCATTCAGACACCACACCACTATTTTGAGATATGCCTAAGACTAATTATCAAAAGACCGAAGACATCTCGTTATAGTTTTGAACAATTTTGGTTGTTCTTTCTGATTTCTCAGTCTGTGCGGACGACGCCATTTGGCATTATCTACATATTGCATATGCTACCAAAAAAGTTATTCCGCGAACGTTCTGAAATGATCTTCAACTATAAAACTAACTCGTATATGGAAAGACGCAGTAATACCCCAACAAACTACATTGAAACTATTAAACACATTAGATTTTCCTATTTTCACATATGCATCAGAGATATGGACATTAAAGATCGTCAACCTTAAAAAATAAATGTCTGCGAGATGTGGGCTTACAAAAGAATGTTGCGAATATCATACACAGAACATCGCACCAACATTTCAAATTATAAAGCAACTAAATAAAGGTCAGCACAAAACTGTAACAAAAATAAATCACTTTTATTTTAAGACTTTCCCTTCCCCACAAGTCACGTTTTCAATAATGTATTATAATCCATGAAATAAAAATAGGACATCTTCATATATGTTATCACTTAAAGACAAGCAATCTGAAGATATTTAATAAATAATATAAATAATAATATAAATCAATTGGATATTCAAGTGCCATTGTTAAAGACGCTGCTTATTACAAAATATTTTTGGGTACGGTATTGTTACGATAAATATCCTGGCCTAAAAATAACTGTAAAATATATGATGACTGATTCTAATATGTTTTAGATTATACGAGACCTTTCGACCATAAACCCCAAGTAATAAAAAACTGGTTCCATTCGAATCTTCCGGAATTAGGCCTGTCCATTCGAGGCGAAACCAGGTCAATTGAGGTCAACATCCATGCAGTTCTAGAACAGCTGTTTTCGTTTAATATGAGGGAACTTTTATTTTGAAAGCAGTTAATAAAGAAGATTCGCGCTCGCGATATTGTGTTACGCTCGCCTACTAATAAATTATTGTATATGTAGTGATAAATAAACTTATATAAATTATCGTGCCTTTTAATAAATTAAAGTAGGAACAATATAATAAATTAGTAAGACATTATAAATTAAATAGACATTGAAATAAAATCATAACAGTGGTGCAGAAGTGTGATATAAAATAAATTGTGAAAATGGCTACGATTTATGAGCTGACAGTGACTAATTTAAGAAGACATCTTGAAGACAGAGAATTAGCTTCTACCGGAAAAAAGGCTGAGTTAGTCCAACGACTAAAGAACGCTTTGCTAGAAGAAGGACTAGATCCAGAGACTTATATATTTGAAGATGCTGTGATCTCGTCGATTTCGAAATTAGAGAACAAAGTTTCCGGCGACATCGCTTCTTTGGAAGACAAAGTTTCTAACCAGATTTCTTCGCTGGAAAGCAAAGTCTCTGCTAATATCTCTTTGGAAATCTCTAAAGTAACTTCTGAGATGTCTGCCATCGACAATAGAATGTCTTCGCTAAAAAACCAAGTTGCTGCCGATATGTCGGCCTTCGAAGAAAAGATTAAAGAGATAGAAAGGAAGATGGAGGAAACCGGGACAGCAGAGAGAGGAAACAATCCAATTACAGTGGAGACAAAAGAAGACGAGACGAAATGTAAGTTGGAAACACGACCGAAATTTGAAGGAAGTGGAGGTACTGTCCATGTGAAAGTCCCAACTTTCGACGGAAAATCATCATGGAACAACTACATGAAACAGTTCGAATCAGCCGCAAGAGCAAATGGATGGTCTGAAAAAGAAAAGGCTGTAAACCTGACTATCGCTCTTCGAGGAGATGCCTTAGATGTGCTTCAGACCATAGCCGTAGAGGAGACCGATGATTTCGAACAACTGAAGAAGAGGTTAAATATGCGATATGGCCACGAACATTTGGAGCATGTATATCAGTCGCAGCTTAAAAATCGTAGACAGAAGAAAGATGAGGCTCTTCAAGAATATGAAGTAGATATTGCCAGATTAGTACGATATGCTTATCCAACAGCTCCCGAAGACATGATGGAAAAGTTGGCCGTTCAAACGTTTATTGATGGTCTTCGTGATCATGAAATGCAGAGAACACTACGATTAGCTCGTCACAAGACGCTGGTTGATGTCTTATCCGCCGCCCTCGAATATGAGTCAGCTACGCAGGCCTCTGGCGGTTACAGTAAAGTTAGGACTGTAAAAGAGGAAGAAGATGAAGATAAACTTGACCAGCTCGTTAATATGATAAAAAGCATGACATACAAGAAAACGAAGACCATCAGATGCTGGAATTGTGGCGAAATAGGACACGTACGAAGCTCCTGTAAGCACCCTAGGTACGACGCAAATCAAGAAACTCACCACCAGGAAAACTAGAACGGGTCAGCCTTAGGGGGGCAGCTTCGACCCAGAACTTTTCCAAAGACCCTCTCATACTAATAGCTTCTTTGAAATGTCGTGAAGATAGTGTATATGTAGATGGAGACATAAATGGTAAAAAGCATACGTTGTTGGTGGATACCGGAGCGACCAGAACCATTATACGCCCGACAGTTATAAACAGCCGAAAGAAACTGTTACCAACGAGGTTGCGACTTCGGACCGCTACAGGTGAAAATGCCAACATTCATGGAGAAATCCAGGTACAATTGGGAATTGGAGCAGAAAAGTTCGTCCATACTGTTATAGTTGCTGACATCGAAGAGGATGTTATATTAGGAATGGACGTAATGAATATGCATGGATTCCAATTGGATTTTAAGAATAAGGTAATCAAAGTTGGCAACGAGGAGGTATTTCTCCATCCACATAATGACAACACTGTGCAAGCAGCCATTACAGAAGATACAGTCGTGCCTGCGAGAAGCGAAACGATCATAGTAGCGCGACTACAGGGAATTGTAGACGAAGGGAGACCTGTTATGATGGAGCCTTGGAACCACGACGATGAGGTTGGCCGTGGAATCATAATTGGAAAGGAATTGGTGACTTCGGCTAAAGAAATTCCTGTGAGACTTATCAATGTCAACGACTACCCAGTGACCATAAAAAAAGAGACAAAAGTAGGAACTTGTGTACCTGTGACATCCATAATCCGTCAGGCGACAACATCTGATAATTCCAACGACAAATTCGACCAAATGGTTGCAGTTGCAGGACAGTCTCTAAATCAGATGGAGAAAAGGAAATTAAGGGAATTTCTTCGGCAGTATCGTGATATTTTCGTACCGAAAGGAGGAAAGACGGGAAGAACTACGGTTGTTAAGCATAAAATTGATACTGGTAATGCTAAGCCAGTTCGTCAAACAGCTCGACGATTACCACAGGCGAAAAGAGAGGAAGCTGAAACGATTGTCCAGGAAATGAAGAAAGACGGGGTGATAGAACCTTCTACGAGCCCATGGGTCTCTCCGGTGGTCCTGGTTAAGAAGAAAGACGGAACGACGAGGTTCTGTGTGGATTACCGTTTGCTGAACAACGTTACCAAGAAAGATAGTTATCCTCTGCCTCGGATCGATGACACATTGGACACATTGGCTGGAAGTAAATTGTTTTCTACTTTGGATTTGAAGTCTGGATACTGGCAGGTAGAAATGGACCCAGTAGATAAAGAAAAGACAGCCTTCACCACAGGATCTGGATTGTGGCAATTCAACGTTATGCCATTTGGACTCTGTAATGCTCCTGCGACATTTGAGAGGCTTATGGAAAATGTGTTGAGAGGGTTATCTTGGAAAACATGCCTGGTTTATTTAGATGACATAATCGTCTTGGGGGAGACATTCGAAGATCATTTGAGGAATTTAGAAAACGTTTTTAATCGACTTAAAGCTGCCCAATTGATGCTAAACCCCAAGAAGTGCCAGCTATTTCAAGGTAAAGTCAATTATCTGGGTCATATAGTCAGTAAAGAAGGAGTGGCCGTGGATAAGGGGAAAATCGATTCCATTAAGGAATGGCCAAAACCAACTGACAAACATCAAGTGAGAAGTTTTCTTGGACTATGTACTTACTACCGGAGGTTTATTAAGAAGTTTGCAGATATCGCTAAGCCATTAACGCGACTTACAGAGGAAGCAAGAGAATACCGCTGGGATATAGACCAGATGAAAACCTTTCAGATATCCTACCGTTGAGATACAATCTCTGTGAACTTCAGTTCACTGGAAATAATCACTTTTACAAAGGTAGGTGTGTTATTTTTTGGCGATTAGTCTCCATAAAAAAGTCCTAAGGAAGATATTTGGACCTATCCCCAAGAAGTGCCAGCTATTTCAAGGTAAAGTCAATTATCTGGGTCATATAGTCAGTAAAGAAGGAGTGGCCGTGGATAAGGGGAAAATCGATTCCATTAAGGAATGGCCAAAACCAACTGACAAACATCAAGTGAGAAGTTTTCTTGGACTATGTACTTACTACCGGAGGTTTATTAAGAAGTTTGCAGATATCGCTAAGCCATTAACGCGACTTACAGAGGAAGCAAGAGAATACCGCTGGGATATAGACCAGATGAAAACCTTTCAGATATCCTACCGTTGAGATACAATCTCTGTGAACTTCAGTTCACTGGAAATAATCACTTTTACAAAGGTAGGTGTGTTATTTTTTGGCGATTAGTCTCCATAAAAAAGTCCTAAGGAAGATATTTGGACCTATCAACGAAAACGGAATATGGAGATCCAGGTACAACCATGAACTCTACCAACTGTTCAAAGAGGCACCGATCTCAGAGTTCGTTAAACTTTAGAGACTTTGATTAGATGGTCATGTCGTGAGAATGGAGACCGGAAGATTACCAAAAAGAGCCCTAGATAGTAAAATACATACCAAAAGGAAGGCCACGGAAAAGGTGGGAGGATGAAGTGGGAGACCCTCATTTTTGTAAGTTTTTGCCAGAACTCAATGGACTTGCGGAACGTAACAATGTCACTGAAAGAGCTGATGAACTTGCCAGAAGAGGATCAGCCACAAAATACGTTGTTCCAGAGCCGACCAGAACATAAATCACTGGGAAAGTATATCCGTCAAGCACATGTCAAACTGTATAATGTACATACACTAATAAGGCTGATGTACTGCCAAAATCAAGCATGAATCAGGCACAAAATGTGAAAGAGTCAACTTTCCTTTACCGTTTCCTCAGTATGGTAGGAGAAACTGCCTATTTTCCTTCTACACATTTATAAGTAAGGTGAATTGACATGTGTTTAAGTGTTTAGGCGCTGTTCAAACACCAGCCTCCCACAGCCACCGACAACTCGTGGGTAGTTTACATTATACCCACCAATTTATATCAAAGTAGTCTGAAGAGAGTCTGTTTGTTTGTGATGGTGTTGTTGGAATCCCTGATGCGACTGTAACCGCTGACTATGTACCGAACTGATAGAGTAGCTAGATTTAAAGACCCACTGTCATCGAAACTTTTGTTGAAAGGATTTCTGATGCTGCGACTAGTTGTCACACTGATCGGTTGGCATATGATTCTGTCTATCAGTTGCGTATGTTGCTGATTAATATGGTTATCCTTATTTTGCTGCAGAGTTGGGTTCCATATAGGATAAGAAGTAGCCTCCCTTTCTGTTCTTATCTGATTTTTACCTCTCCACGAAGTTTTTTGGGATAAAGGTAAAGATGTTTGGAAAGAATAAGGGTTTTTGTCAATCAATATGGAGTATTCGTTTTCTCGGCAGTGTTTTGCCGCTGCATAATCGGAACAAAGACCAGCTCTAATGCATCTTTGTTCTCTTGAATACTTGTTTTAACGGGTCAGTTTAGTTTCGCAAATGTATATGTGGCCACAAAAACAGACGATGGAATATACACAAGAAATAAGTAGGTGGTGGATCTTTAAGAGCATATTGCTTATTCTCCTGTGATGGATTGAATATACGGATTTATATGAAGATGTAGAAGGAGTAGGATCCGAATTAGATGCACGCTGATGCGTAGAATCGAGATGAAGATTAATAATCTTTTGGATTGTGAATTTCACCTTTGAGATTGTCCATTTCTGACATAGAAATTAACGGATGTATGAAATCAAGTTAATGAAATGTGTGTTAATAAATAAATTAATGATATCGACAATGGGGTGAAGAGGTAAGTAGTATTTTTTTGTGGATTGCTTTATTCTCTTTGGTGAACTAAGTGTAATTCTAAATATAAAATTCTGCTTCAGCTTATCTTTGAATTGCACAATGGCTTGTAACAACTGCAAGAGTAACTGAAATTAGCATCTCTACCTAAGATCTTTATCGCTTAAAGAGCTACATTACAAAGGAAAATTTAAAATGTCAAAACCTTAAAATCTGCGCTAACCAACTTACCATACCTAAAAATAATGGAGTCGAGATCGAATGGGTACTCGATGATTCCTGTCGTGGGCGCTCTCGCCCTCAGGATGTCCTGCTCGGTTGGCAAGTAATCGGGATCTTTAATGCGCTCCAGGTCACTAAGGTAACTGCAACCAACACAACGACCATGCAACATGCATTCAAAACAAAACTAGACTAAAATAATGTATAAATAAAAATAAGTATTTTATGCCTATTTGATGAGATTATTCCCAAAAATAAATTTTTGAATAATACCACATATATTTATTTAAAAACAAACAGAACAATATAAATAAAACACTGAAAACTTCTGCTTTCTTAAATTGTTAGAAAATTGATCGAAAAACTAGTCCTTATGGAATCTATTTAGAGTTGGTTTTAGTGAATCATATTTTAGATTTTCGTAAAAATGTCAAAGATTTCACATTTTCAACTGTACATCCATAATATCTAGGAAATTACCATCTCTATGAAAAAAGTTAATACAAGTAAAAATATTCCCAATTAAATTTCCTATCAAAAGTTGCTTGTGTAACTAAGCATTAGTAAAAAATAATTTTCCAGTATGTAAGAATAAAAACTGGTGAAAATTTTGCCAATAGTAACATTTTGGAATTTTTTTTATAATTGGATTAAAGTATCTGAAAATAATATATGAAAATACTTTTTTTCTTTAAAAATAACGTAAAAAATCTATTTTTATACTATTTTTTTGATGTTTTTTAAACAATTTTAGGAATCCGAAAAATGTATATCAATGTTTAAATACTTTGATCTTAACACGTTCGCACCTGACTACCACTATACTGGTAGTTCGAGTTTTCCGTAATATACTGACTACCACTTTACTGGCTCACAGCTCTACTAATTTCAATGCTTTATATATTCACACAGACCAGGAGTAAAGGAACGAGATGTAGACGCCGTATATGTATGTAGTCTCTAATATTGTAATCTTTGCCAGTATACTGGTAGTTCGTTCCTAAACAATTTTATTGACACATTTAGAGCACGTGATAATTTTAAGGTTATATGGTGATATTGGTGAATTTTATTGATGAAATATGGATAATACAAATATTCCGGGGTAAGAAATATTAAATATCATTTATAGAATAAGTCATAATAGTGCTAGTAATAAAACAAAATAATTTTGGTCTAATATTTTAGTGTTATTTAGTTACTGATTAATTAAAAGCACTTGTGCAACTAATTCCACTTTTGATAATTTTTTTATTATTTTTTTAGATGATTTTACTTTAAATGTAGTTGATTGTATGAACTTAAACCTCTCACTCTTAAGTTAAATTTAGCATTCTTAAATTTTGTTCACTTTATTTAGTTACAAGATTTTTTTTTATTGCCCCATTATAAACACTTGAATGTTTCTTGGACGAATAAATAATATTGAAATGTTTTAATTGTTCTTAAAAGTATTATAAAATTTAGATGAAAAATAAAGTTATGTACAGAGTGGTTCAATAGTTTGTGCATTATTAATTGTTTTCTTTTTGTTTTAGCCCAAGTGGTATGAAAAAACCTAGACTTTCAAAGTATGCTAGCAATCGCCCGTTAACAGAACAAGAATTACAGATTGAAGCAAATAAAATAGAGGCAGAATGTTTCGATAGTCTCCCATAAAATCTTAATGAGTCCGATGACGATTTTTCTGACAATGATTCTGTAGTTGATAAAACTTATCTTAGCGAAACTAGTGTAAATAGTTCTGAAGATACAGAGTCCGATCAAAGTGAATCTGGGGATGAACAACATTTTGATCTAACAGATGAACCACATATTTGCTATAATAAGACAACAAATACCACTATGACACAGAAAAAATCTACAAAATACATTTCAGATGAACATTATGGTTGGGGCGAAGTAGAAGAAGATGTAACAGAATTTGATTTTACTGGAATACCGTCTATCAATGTAAATCTTCCGGCCAATGCAAAACCCATAGATTATTTTAATGTGCTTTTCGACAACGATATAATCAACACAATGGTATGTGAAACTAATAGACGACCCACTGTATCCACATCTACAACACTTCAACGAAAAAGAAGTGTATGGAAAGAAGTTTCTAATGAGGAAATCAAAAAATTCCTAGGAGCAGGGAAAGTATTTACTACCACCCTGTTTTTGGAAAAACTATGGCCCGCGATAGATTTCTAGGGATTTTAAAAATGCTACGATTCGTAGACCATACTGATGTTAATACTGAGGACCGTCTTTACAAGATTCGGACTATTTTGGACGCAGTTCTAAAAAATATACAAAATTGTCTATACCCTAATAGAGACTCTCTATTGATGAGGCCATGATCTTGTGGCGTGGTCGTCTCATCTTTCGACAATACATAGCCAGTAAACGTCACAAGTATGGGATTAAACTATACGAACTCACTACACACGATGGATATATATTAAATATTATTGTATATACCGGAAGAGGTACCTTGAAAACGGCGGATATTGTCAAAGAGTTGACGAAGGATTATTTCGGAAAAGGTCATGTTTTATACATGAATAATTTCTACAACAGCGTAGGATTGGCGGAAGCCCTATTCAAGGAAAAGACACGTTGTTGGAACTCTACGAGAAGACAGAACTGGAAACCCCAAGGACATGTTAAAAAAGAAGCTAAAGAAAGGAGATGCTGTATGGAAACGTAAAGGGCCCGTATTGGTTACTAAATGGAAAGATAAGCGTGATGTCAGAATGATCAGCACAAAGCATAAGCACGTTATGACTGAGGTTGTTTGTAAACGAGGTGCTACGAAAATTAAACCCGATTGTGTGCTTGACTACAATAAGCACATGTCTGGGATAGATCAAGCAGACCAGATGTTGTCATATTACTCGGTACCAAGAAAAACACTTCGGTGGTATAGAAAATTGTTTTTCCATCTATTAGACATATGCATTTGGAACAGCTTTTACATCTACAAGAGAGCATCGAATAAGAAAACTTCTTTTTTGCAATTTCGTGAGAGCATAGTAATGGACCTCATCGACAATAACAAGGCTATTCAGGTACAAACAACTGCAAACAATATGCATTACCCAGAACAAGTTCCTGTCACGGAAAAAAATAACAGTGGTATGTTACGGTGCCGATATTGCACTAAGCAAAATGCCCGAAAAAGATCCCGTTATTATTGTCCCAGCTGCCCCTACTCACCAGGACTATGCATAGTTCCTTGCTACAAATTGTTCCATACACAAGTCAAACAATAAATTTATTTCTTATAGTTTTAAGTTTAGAATGATAATTATGTTTCTTTTGTAATAAAAAAAATAATAAAATTGATAAGAGAAATTTTTTTCCCAATTATACAGCGATTATTGTTGTTTATTTTGTCTAGATTAGCCTGCCAGTATACTGGTATTTAGTATATAGTTAAAAACGTACATCTATATCCTGACTACCAGTATACTGACAGGCTAAGTAAACCAAAAAAAAATGTTTTAATATCTATATACTAATCCATGTGTCCGAGTTTTAATCCAATATTCCTGTTTTTTACCTAAAAACCCATATCCGTTTCTGAGGAACGTCTAGTATCAATAGGTTAGGTGCGAACGTGTTAAAATAAATTTAAATAAATAAAAATATGACTTTAACCCATTTCAAAAATTTCTCATGGTAGCTAATTAACAGATTTTAATTTTTCAAATATTTTTTGCTCGAAATATAGGTTAAAAAATCAGCGATTTATATACCTACCAACAAATTTTCAAGCAGCAAAGTTTTGAAACATTTCTAATTATCCGGGACAAAGATGGATTTTGAAACACAAAAAGGTATCGCATTTTTATGTACGTAATTGTTTTTGATATAACTTCAAATTCTTTATAAAAATTTTGCAGAAACTTACACAAGCAACTTTTGAAGAAATTTAATTGCGACCAATTTTACTCCTTTCTACTTTTGTCATAGATATGATAATTTTCAAGATATTCTAGATAAAAGGTTGAAAATAGGGGTCTGTAGCGTGGATTTTTCGTTCTAAATTTTCTCCGAAATTTTCCTTAACTTTTTCAGCTGGAGCATATTCAAATTCTAGTTACAAACAACCTTCCACATACAGTTCTACAAAAATGTATGATTCTACTCACTACAATCAACTTATTTTATTTAAAGAATTATTTTTCTTAATTCCATGTGGCTTAATGCAACTGAGCCGGAATGTACAAAACTCCAGCCTGAAAACTGTGATTGGCATTTAGATAATTATTTAAAACAAACAGAATGTATTAGGGACCAAATACCTTTGAAAATGCATGACGAAAGATGATGGCGAACGAATGTAGTGAAGGCAATAATGAAAATTTTAGTCCCAATGAATCAGAAATAGAATAAATCACTAATTGGAATCAATGTATTACAAATGTAATATTTATATTTTGGTTTAGAATAATAAAATGTTTTTAAGTACTGAATAACATATCTTTAAAGTCATTTTTTAATTATTAATTAATTATAGTCTGGACAAAATTATAATGAGCACCTCTTGCTGTTTATAATTTTTAACATACTAAATTATCTATCAAATAATTTCTATCCATTAAACAGATCGGTTATTCTTATATCGGATCTTAAACTATATATAATATTGGGTAAAAATATCAACTCATTTGAGGAGTTTCGTTCTCATATGACAGTCATAAGACAATAATAATTTTATAAGGACAATGACCGCGTTTCCTTAGAGTGACAACGAAAAATCTACGCCATCTCATATTGATCAAACAGTTAAACATCCATTAAGAAAGATATTAGAGGGCTTATAATTCATTTTACAACTCACATACAGAGGATTTCTAGAACACAGACTGAATACAAGAAAAGTTTATGACAACAGTTAAGCAGTGTTTCATCAATACTGAGATCATTGTTATGTGTCCATAATCATGACGGAATATTTCAAAAACTTACTATATAGAATGATTAGGAAACTCCTGGATCGTAATCGGATTGAAAATCTTTGGACCATTGTAAAAGATAGACATCATAAAAAGAGTGTGCACAGCAAAAACAGAATTGATGTGTGCCTGTCATCCAGATATAGTTGCGAGAGCAACAAATATCAGGAAACAGTAAAAAAAAATATTGATTCTCTCTCATAAATATTTTTTCAGTATCAACCCATAAGTATTAGTACAATCTAAATTTTTCACTTAAGAAAAGAGTGTGTTAACATTTAAAATCATACAAGTTGTTTTGAGATGGTAAAAAAATGAAGATTATGAAAATAAAATTAGTTTTCAGTATTTTATTTATAACTATAACTATTTTAAAAGTTCTGTATTGTTTACAAAAATATAGTTATTAAAGTGGTATGGGTATTAAACAAAAATTTAATAGGGACAATCAAATGGTGGATGTAACGTCGACAGTGTGAGCGTGCCTCTTGGGAGACTGACCAGTGTTGTCTGTTTAAAAAAACCGTGCAAATTTAAAACAATATACAACTAAATTTTGTAATAACCGTGAGCAATATTACAGTGTTGCCAATGTTTTATCTCAAATGCTTATATATTTATATAACAACATAAATGCTTATATAACAACCAAGATTAAACTTTATATGTCCCTACAGCTCAATTTATTTCTAAAAATAAGTAAAAATTTTTCTATTTTTCTATTTAAAACCTTTCATTTTTTAAAGAATATTATGTATATTTAATTAGTAATGTAAAAATCTTGGTCTAAAGCCATAGTAATTTTCAATAGTAATTGTCATTGTCAATGAATGATTTATAAATTATGTACTCCTTATAATGATGTGGTTTGAGGTGCACGAACTTGGAATTAACAAATTCTTGGTTCTTAAGCCACTTCAGTTGCTTGGTGCAATCTGTTTGAACGACCCATTTGCTGCCGCCGAACACGGCCACGGTGTGTTCTGTTTTCTGTAACTGTGAGTTAATGTTTTTGTATTTCCGTTTAATGTTTTCGGAAAGTTGATATTTTTCTTCGGACAATTAAAATATCTAAAGTATGCCTGCTCTATTATAATAAATATATTTCATGTTCAAATCCACAATGAATCTAAATTCCTGTAGTTGGCTGTATACCATGTATCACAAAAATTCCTTTATAAAAACCCTATTGAGCTACATCACAGAACGATTTCAGAATAACTATTCCATCATCAGTGCTATCTGGATGTACATCTAACATGTACTTATTTGTACAGTAACACATGCTATTTAGACCAAAAGCTCTAATCAATAGATAATATCAAAAACTTTTGCTCATTCTATCTTTATTGATCTATATTCACTGAGCCAAATTTTCCTGAATTTAAAACTTAGATACCTCAGCTGAAGGACAATATGGCTTCAGGTCAAATCTTTATAGTGCCATTAAAATGTAGCACACATTAAGTAGCTGATCCAAATAAAATTTCTAATTTGAGATAAACTTCTATAATTTATAGTATTATGTTATAATAATATGGCTGTCATGTTCGAATAAAACACAAGTGTAACACTGTAATATCATTTTCTAAAATAAAATCGCTAAGTCGTCATCATGCCAATCAAATCAACAATTACGAGAAATCTGACTGTGTTAACTTTTTCTCAATATTAATATCCGTTAATAATGAAACACCACAAGCATTTAGCACTGATTCCCAAATATTATGTTTTAGGTCAACTTGCATTAATCCTATTGCTGATATTAAGAAAAATTATTTTTTTATTAATATTATACATACGATATATTCTTTTAAGTATATTTTTATTAAAATTGATGGTAATTTATGTATTATGTAAAGTAAAGAATGCTTTTACAATCATCAATAATAATCTTTCAATATTTGATCAAACCACCAGGGACCACAACCATAAAGTGAGTACCTTAAAATAGCTCTATTTTTATATCAAACTATTATAAGATTACATAATATTATACTTTATGTAACAAATTATTACTCATCATTTCAATAAGAAATTTTTTATATTTAACAAAGGGATCATTAATCACTAACTAGAATCGGTCAGGTTATGGCATTTTAGTTGGGCATTATATAAAATGTTTAGGAAGCGACTTACTCAATTAGTTTAGAGAAAATATACAAGGTCTGGCTCAAAAGTATCCGACCTCCAGAATGAGTAGGTTTGTGTCCAGTATTTTCTGTTAAAATGTTCCATTGTTTCGTGAGTTTTTGCAGATTTTATTTGGATGTTTCTATTTTATTTTTAAGGGAGTTGCTCTATGCAGGGTGTTTTGATTAGTTTGGATTGAGATTGAGGATGAACTTAATTGTGGCCTCACATAATTGGGATTGATGATATAGATGGCGGCTTAGACCATTAGAGAGAAAAATATTCGAGAGTAGGATGTATTCTCAACATCAATGACAATTGATACAGGAATAACCATATTTTCATCACGTGCATAATACACTTCAGGAGCCTGGAAGAGTAAGGGCGAACCGCAAAAACCATGTTTCGGGAAAACTGAGTTTAAGTTTACGAACATATTAAAATAGTAAGGGCGAATAAGTGGTGCTACGATAGTAGATATATTATTATACGGTCTACTGTCGCGTTTCTACTATATTATGCGGTGTATCTTTACAGTGAATAAAACGCGTAACACGTAAAAATTAAGAATTATCATTTTTATTTTAAGGCTTATTCTCAACCAAAATAGTAAATTGATATGACAAAGTATTAACCTGTAAAATTGAAATAATAATTCGTTTTACCTATGATTTTATTCACTCTGTAAAGATGGTATTTGTGAGTGTAAACACGTTCTACCTACTGATACGTCGGCCTATCACCATAATCTTTTCTGAGAAGAGTTTAAACACAATAATGAAAGGCATCCTTTGTAAGCAAAATATTTATTGCTAAGTACTAATAAACATTTTATAAACTTTATGATTATGCAAATTACACCGTAATCCCTTCCCAGGGTTTTCGAAATCCAAATCCTTTAGGTAGATTAAACCAATGAGGTGGAATGCATACTCTAGTAGCACCGAACAAGTTTTATTTTATTAATAAAAAATAAAAGAGGATTTTGCAAGATTTGCAAGGATTTTATGAAATAAAATGAAAAGAGGTTTAATATTTTTTATTCTACAAAATAAACATACCTAGTTTTTTTAACAGGTTTCTGTGAGAGCTAGTGATAGTGGAATACATTGCAAAATTCACAAATACAGCTTCAATTAAACTCAATTTGATTTTCATCGTCTACAGTTTCTTCGACTTCAGTTATATCACTTCCTCCACTAATAGCTTCTTGTAAAGTATGCTTGTGAGGCATGGGTACATAATCAAGAAGATCTTGTAAGTCTTTTTTCTTTTCTTCTGTAAGCTTGATGGCACCCTGGTATTTGAGAGGAAGTTCTATACTATCTAAGTTAAAATTTGTTATATCGTGAAGTCTCTTTCGTCCCTTTTGGAGTATGACATTTGTAGAAATATCCGTGTTGTATGCTATTTGAATTTTAAAGCCCATCTTAAAATCTGTTGAAAATTCGAATATTCTACCATCCTTGAAGTTAGCTCCCAATATTTGAGATTTAGTTGCTGCTTTTTGAAGAACGCTGAAATCCTTAACCATTTCCCTCGTGACATTAACAACTTGGAATTTGTTCTTTTTTTTCGTGTGTTCAATGAAATGGATATAGTGTTGTTTTGAAAATACTTCACAGTCCTTGATCTTTAATTTAATTGAACCGAAATCTCGATCACAACCCATCATCGAATGCCCAGACATTAAAAAAACGTGCTTAATAAGATCAAAGCGGTTTGCATGAATGTGGCGGAGGTTAGACAAAACAACGTTTATGTTCTTATTTTGCCCGGCACAGTTATCACTAAAAATTATAACTTGTCGCACTTGCTTGTTAACAAAGTTCTCCAAGTAGTGACTGAGAAAACTGGCTATTTCACACGATCCGCGTTTAGCGATGGTTTCATCCCATACATACATTACGGCTGTTCCAGTTTTAACGTTATGGATTCCTAAATTATAAGTCCACATTTTTCTTTTGTAATATTGTACGTTGCAGGTAAGTTTAGGCGTGGGTAATGCTTGTTGTAAATCAACACATATAACTTCAATATTTGTATCCTGGTTGCTTTCGTAGCTTTTCATCATAAATTGAGCAGCTTTCTGCTTTGCTAAATGAACCTTCAGTTTCGTATCCAATTCAATTATTCGGGGAGAATTCGGGTTACTAGTCTTTAACCCATTAATTTCAATTTTAGTCTTAGAGCAGGTATTGCATTCATCAACAGAAGGAGGCTGAACACCTATATTGAATTCATTGACAAAAATATTTCGGTAGTAGGACTCTATCACAGGCTGTTCTTCAGGATATGTGTTTCTTAGCCATTCCATATAAGCTCCATATGCCCCAGTAATTGATGAACCCGGTGGCATATATTTTCGAAAAGGACTTTTGGCTCTGTTATAGTGACTGGAAACAGTAACAAGAGAATCAATGTGATCTCTGACCAACTGCTTTCTATATCCAAACATTTTATTTCCTGGGTATAGCTTCCCTCGGTTGTCACTCAGCACAGTTCCTGTGGTGGTCTGCTTGTCTAAAACAACGCGAACTCTTTTTTCACTTATGCCATGGATGCTAATAAAAGCCTGACGACAAACACATTTTCTTTCTCCATTTATTGAAACACTGTACTCTATGGTCCGAAGCTTTCTACTAGCTCTGTCAGTAATTAAAGAATTTTTACAATCACTGAAACTTAACACTTTTTTGAAAGGTATTGGTTTTGATTATCATAGTTGCCCAGTTGCCAAAAATTATTGAAAATCATATTAATATTGTTCATGCCCAACTTTTCAAAACACGATTTACGACACTTACATGGTGGTCCGATTGTGCGCGCAGATACAGATCTGTTTGTATTTCTCGAAATGTACGCTTCACCACAGTTTCGTTTGGTTTTACATACGTTAACAACCCATTGTTCCGTGTTCTTTTGCTTCCGCCTTGTCGTGTTCTCGGTGTTCATTTTGAAAATAAATCGGAAAAAACACTATAACTTTAACGCTAATGTAACCGCTAATGTAATATTAAAAACTACAAGCATACGATCGTACAGAAAAACTTAAGAAAAACGCATACATCTGCATACAACGCAAGAATGTCTCACCAACTAAAGCTACAGAAACACCGGTGCGTTAAGTAACAGGGTTATAGAGGAGTAGGGGCGAACCTTGAACGGAAACGCAACGATAGCTTGTGGGTTCGCCTTTCCTCTTCTAGACGATTATGCCGTTCAGTTTCTGACATGAATTGGTTGCTATCTTATTTCCTACAGAATTTTGGGAGTATGAAGGGCGAAACATGGTGTTATAATGATACAGACGTATTCTTTAATAGTATGTGAGCAAAATGAGACTGTTTTTAAAATGACCATTTTTCGAATTCGCCCTTACTCCTCCAAGCTCCTGGAGAAGCTGACATGACTATATTGGGAGTCTGGAATACCAGTTCCTAAGAAAAATATGCGTGATAATAATTTGAGACCAAGATTAGTAATAATTTTTTAAATAGTATGATGGTGGATAGTCAGAAAACATTAGACATAACTGACAAAAGTAATCTTTTGGCTACAGAAATTCATGCTTTAATAACATTATCCAAAATTTGTTTGCTTGAAAGGTAGATGCAGACTCATCATTAGAGATTATTGCTGAGAACAGTATGTTTTTACATTGTAATAGTATTCCTAGTGATATGGCATATATTATAAGTTTATAGTATCAACTTTCAGAAAAATTATTGTTTCATCTAAATCTGTAATTGTTTGTGGATCCAGTATCATTCATCCTTGTCCCTGTCAAATTTAATGACTTTACATTGTACAGATAAGCGCATTGACAGGTTTTTTAAGCCAGACAAATAAAATAGAAATCAAATTGTACATTCAAATTCTAAACTGACTGCTTAACTCATTGGGAGGAAAACTACTATATTTTTAATGCTAGGGGCAACTGGTTGCACGAATCTTGTGCAACAGTTTTTTGCAAAACATTATGTTACACAACTCAGTCAATCTCAGCACTGATGGCATGGCAGGCCATTACAAAAACTGAATTTTAGAACTGCTTCGTGACTCACGGTACTAATGGGCGTGTGTTTCTGGGACCGATGGCTTTAGCAGGGTGGCGGCATAGTTAAATTAGAAATTGAAAATGTCTGATATCCGTGCTGGGATCGAACCTGAGCCGTCCAACGTGGTAAGCTAGTAGCCACTGAGCTATGGCAGCCACTCTTTACTTCAAACTATGCCATAAGCAGGATGACAAGAATAAAGCACAACCAGTAGAATACCATAGTCAGGTATTTCAATGGCATACCCTAGCTCCTCATGACCTCTTACAGTATATAAAGAACATTTTATCATGGCTTTATCTAAAATAGTGGAATTTTGATGTTACGTTATTGATTAATCTTTCAAATATTTAATTTATCATGGCTTTATCTAAAATAGTGGAATTTTGATGTTACGTTATTGATTAATCTTTCAAAAGTAACCACATAAAAAATAATAAAGAAAGTTATTTTAAGCTAAGGTATATTAGACCAAAATTGCTCAATCATTATTCCTAATTATAAAATTTCTTTGCCAATTTGTGTCAAATATACTTAAAATTATCAAATTTATAGGGAAAAAATTACAAAAAAATTATCTTGAATATCAAACAAGTGGAGAAATGTAAATTGTTATAAACCTTAATTTTTAGGAAAGCAATAACTGTTTACTCTGTGTAACAATATTAACGGACTTGTACATTCAAAAATGCAACAACAGTTATTCAAAATTAAATTTGAGATAAGAACATTCAGTCTAAGATTTCAATGCCCGTGCAGGAAATATAGGAAATGACGGGGTAGGTAGACTATTTCTCCTACCTAAACCTGATCTCGTCGAGATCAAAAGGATATTCGATGATGCCTGTAGTGGGCACCCTCACACGTAAGATGTCCTGCTCTGTAGGCAAGTAGGACCGCGCCGCTACTCTATCTATCTCTTCCAGATAGCTGTAAACGTACAGTTGTAGATCTTCTATTTTGTTTATTTTTAAAGAGGTATAATATTCCAGAAAACAGATAAATTTTTAATTAATTTCTTAATATTGTAAAAATATAAGGAGAATCTACTAATATTATATTTCATCATACATTAAACATATCACATTGTATTCTTAGGAAACCATCTTGTCAAGAAATAAAATGTACAGTTAATTTGGGACTAGTTGAGGATGTAACCATGCAAATTTTATGAAAAAATTAAATGAAACTTTCATTCATTTGGGCTCAGACAATAAAAAAGAGCTTGATGTGAAAGGAAAAATCATAGCTGTCTAATGGTAATTCTTTCTTTCTTTCTTTCATTCTCCCCTTCCTTTTACCCTAATAGGGTGTCGGATTTGGGCTAGCTATTTTAATTTCCATTTACCCACCTCTTCCATTCTTTTCTGTTTCCTGCCATTATTTTCAGTTCCTCGAGTGATTTTTGTTTAAGTTTTCCCGCCTCTACTACTTGCTGTATCCATTTTTTTCTTGGTCTGCCTCTTTTTCTTTTTCCAATGTTTTTTGCTTCATAAATTTTTCTTGTTATTCTATTGG
This sequence comes from Diabrotica undecimpunctata, assembly GCF_040954645.1. Taxonomy (NCBI): domain Eukaryota; kingdom Metazoa; phylum Arthropoda; class Insecta; order Coleoptera; family Chrysomelidae; genus Diabrotica; species Diabrotica undecimpunctata. The sequence goes on along the minus strand of NC_092808.1, from coordinate 111,874,143 downwards.
ATTGCATCCTCATCATATGCCCATACCAGTTCATTTGTCTCTTTCTAATGGTAATTAAAAACAAATATAATTGGAAATTTAAGGACATTAGTAAGTAAAATGACCCAAAACAGCTCATAGATTGAAATTGATTTGTAAAATAATGATGTAAAATTTATTTTAAAAAAAATGCCATATGCCATTAAAAATGCTTTGTTATAAATAATATGTCATAACTTGATAGTAAAGATTGCTATTAATAGTTCAGGTACAAAAAGATTGTTATCACGAGTTCTGGAATATTGTTAAACCTTATAATATACAATGCAGTTTGTATATATATATATATATATATATATATATATATATATATATATATATAAACTATATAATATATACAGGACTGCTTATATTTCATCTGTTTAAGGAATATATTATCAATAAGTTTTGTGAATTAACTGTTGATAAATCTATCCTTATAAAAATGTGTCCAAATGTATTTATCAATTTCTGCATATATTTTTACGCATTTAATAGTCATGAAGATAGGAGATTATTGGTATATTCTGATAGCATACTACGAATTATTTTATTAATCTAGTAAATTTTTTAAATATCTGAAATTATCTTATGGGAAGAGAAAATTGAGATACGTAATAATAATAACTATAAGAACTAAAATAAGATTTCATTTAAAAATCTTATACAGATATTTGAAGGTTCTTAAAGGTATTTGAGGGGTAATTGATGACAAATCCGTGAAAACATACAGCTGATTTTAAAAAATCTTAAAAAACTGTTGTAAAATATGAAAACTCAGAATCACTGTAAATATAATTAGTAATTGGAAACATAAAAAATAGGAAATGATAATTTGACCACAGTATTTTTTAATGAATACAAAGTTTATTTTAATAACCTGGAATATTAATGGAATATAGAGTAGATTGAATATTATTTAAAAGGATACTTCCTGTAAATTCGCTACACAACACTTTTTGGATATTTTTTTTTGCTTACAAAATATACCAATACTATAAAAATAACCAGTTTTTATCCAAATGAAAGACTTATTGGAAAAACTGGTTAAAACAAAGTTCTTTGTTAGACTTTTTTGTTTTGTTATAATATACTTTATTACTTATTTAATAATTCTATAAACAAAAATTGCCACTACAGACTGAATAAACATATCTTTTTCAAAATTTTTCATCAGAGATAATTTAAAAAAAATATATACACCTTGTCCTTTTCATGTTGGTTGTAATTAAAAGTATGGGAGCAATCATATACACTACCCTCGTAAGCCAAACGCAGTATTTACACAAGATATGAAACAGAGAAAAATTAGATTGACTTTGCAAAGCTGTCATCATTTCAAAAGTTACTCACATGTGAAGGTTTTTTTTTAGTAAGTCTGAATTTATGAAAAACTCAGTGTTTGGTAAACATACACAATATTTCATATTTATCAATAAAAAAACAGATACTGCGTTAGTGGTAACAATTTGAGAATTCGCCTTAGGTGGTTTGCTAGAAACAAGTGGCAAATTACATAAAAAATGGTTACTGTAATAATTTGCATTTTTTAGGAACAATGCATAAGGAGTTGAAGAGAACTAATAATAATACTGATTTAAATGAACATTTATAATATTCAAATCAGTTTGAAAGAGTAAATACTTAAACAGATAGGAAAATATTGTTAAATAGAAATATTTTTTTAAACAGCAAAATAGTTTTACACATGTTTTAAACAAGTTGTTATTGTTACATATTTTTTATCTTTCGTTTTTCACTCATGCACAGGTAAATTAATCCAAAAGTTTTTTCTGTTTTCTGGAATAACTGGATAAGTTGCTTCAATAAGTTTCTTTTTTTGAAATCCCATTGGTTTAGGTAGTGATGGAGATAGATGTCTTGTAATACAAACACTTTTTTTCTGACAAAGTGTACTTGAACCATGTTCTTGATCTTTTTTCAATTTAATTTGTAAGGTATAATAATTAATCCATTGATAAAAATCTGAAATATTCATTTGTTTCACTTCTATAGATTTCCTTGAAGTCTGGACTGCATTGCAAAAGTTTTGGAAGACAAAGGTTTTACCGTGTTTTCTTAGAGATTGTACCACATTATGATGCAAGCTATCTGCCGATATAAATGTATGGCCAACTTCAAAGTAGTTGAGGGTGATTTTCAGCTTTAATTTCAGGAGAATTTACAACCAATACAAGAAAACTATACCAACACCAGGTTTTATTTTGACTGGAGCTTTCCTTTTTTTCGACCACTGATTGCCTTATGCCATACAACAGCAAGAAGTACTTTGATTTCCTAATGGAACAAAACTTTCGTGGTATGTTGTTAACCTCTGCGTAAACAAGACCTCTTTACAGGTTTCCAAATGTGCCAACATTATTATCTTCTGCAAGTCTGCAGAAACGTAGACTCTGTTTTTTCAGGGTTTGAGCTCTGATTTTGATAAAGTCATTCCATTCATTCCATTATTCTTCTTTTTCGTGAATCACCCTTTTTAGTCACCTTTATTTTATTTTTTATGCCTTCAGGCATATATTCACAAATTAATCTGCTGCATATGGATACTAGAAGTCATCTCAGAGGATTGGAAATTAAAAATTGTACTTCTTATGTACAAGAAGGGAAACAAAAGACTCTGTGAATATTATAGAGGCATAACACTTTTAAATGTCATCTGTAAGATATTAACAGGAATTATACACCATCGACTGAAGCTAGTTTCAGCAGAAATAATAGGTGAATACAACTGTGGTTTCAGAATAAAAATATCAACTGTATACCAAAATACATATGTAAGAGATATATACAAGAAAAATGTTTTGAATATAATGTGTACTTACAACCTATATATCAATTTCAAACAGGCATTCGATGGAATGTGCAAACAATAGATGTTAAAGCAATTATTCATGATAGGTATACCCAAAGTTAGTTAAACTTATACAAATGATCTAGGGTTGTTCAAAGGGAGCTGCACATAAATGGGGATTAAATAGACATTTAGATATTGAAAATGGAGTTAGGCAAGATGATGCATGATCAATAGTACTTTTTAATCTACTGGCCGAAATATTAACGAAAGAAAACAAAATATATGAAAAGCACAAAATCTGATTTTGAAACATTTAATGAAAAGCAAATTACTGAATCAATTGTATAAGCTAAGATTCTACAAATAGTTATTAGATCTGTAGTCACATATGGATGCAAAATGTAGACTCTCTCAAGTACTGATGAAAATCCACTGAGTATCTTTGAGCACAAAACACTAATAAAGATATTTGGACCATCCCATTGTATCAATGGACTATCTCAAGCACTGATGAAAATCAACTGAGAATATTTGAGCACAAAATACTAAGAAAGTTATTTGGACCATCCCATTGTAGCAATGATACATGAAAAATTAAAATGAACCACAAGCTAGATGAATCAATGTTGAGCGCAAATTTCTAAAGTCACAAAGACTAAACAGGCTGGATCATACCGAAAGAATGCTGGATAATGAAGCTGTAAAATTAATCCAGAGATGGAAAACTCAAGGAAAAATAACACAAGAAAGGGCCTGTAAATGATATATGGATTATATAGAGGAGCTCCTTAAAGCCATGAACATCAACTAGTGAAGAAGGAAAGTAAATGATATGGCAGAAAGGAAGAATATTGTTAAACAGGTCAAAACTCATAAAGAAGAGAAAGACAATATGTAAGTTAGTGGCACATATTTGTATAATAATTATAATGAATGACAAAGGACCCCAGCGCTTTTCTTATATAAAAGTGGTTTCAGTTAAAACTGTGGGGTTTTAGGTTGGTTGAAACTTTGCATCCTGACCATTCTGAACATAAGTTATCATTGCACCAAGACTTAGAAATCAATTGTTTCTGAGTACAAAGGTTTAAAGTGTTGGTTTTTAGCCCTTTTAAATAATACAATATTTAGAAAATATACAGAGTTTTAGTAAATGCATGCCACTAACTTCAGGGGGTGACACTGAATGAAAAATAATGACAGTTTTCTATAAAAACGTATGCCCAGATGTGATTCCTTTTCCGATATATGGAGTGTTGAAATTTTTCTTACAAACTAACGATTTAGTTATTGCCCTGAATCTGGTTGAGATATTCAAATGAAATTTGGTGGGTTTTAAGAGTTGGTTATTGTGCATTTTTGGAATACAATTAGGAATTTTATATTCATCATTGGCGCAGACAGGTAATGGTCTTAATTGTTTTAAAGAAAAAAATGGTATCCCACTTTGATTTTTCAAATAAAAAAATCAGTTTTATATTCTTTGTTTTAATTTGGGACAAAAAATAAACAATCTTAACGCGATTTTTCATGGCTCTAATACATTCTCAAGAACTATCTAATACAATAACATTAAACCAAAACAATAACAGAAAATACCCCTAATAAAATTTTAAATAGACGGAAAGCTACAAAAATTTTTCAAAAATCATCTCCCTGGAACGTGACACGACACAAAATGCAACTCTTAGCCTTATTGGTTGTCGTAGTCATGCAAATATTCCTAGTGTATTATTTAAAAAAAAATTCCTTTATAAAAGGTATATTAATGTAAAAACCATATCAGGCTACATCACAGTGCTATCCTAAAATAAGTATAACCACTTTAATTAAAGCAAATGTGACAGTTAAATAAGTATAATAAGTTAAATAAAAGAAGTAAATAAGCAAATACCAGGAATATTTACATGAATACGACAACCAATGGAGCTAGGAGTTGCAACTTATGCCATATTTCAGGGAGGTAATTTTGAACATTTTTTGTAGCTGTGCGCCTATTTAAAATTATATTAGTGGTACTTTCTGTTATTGTTCTGGTTTAATGTTATTGTATTAGATAGTTCTGGAGAATGTATTAAAGGAATAAAAATTATACATTAAGATGTTTTATTTTTGTTTTTGTATAGATGTTGTTTACACACAGTGCCTGATATGAAAAAAAAAGGAGAAAGATTTTTTGACAAATATTAAATGAAGAATTTAAAAATGATTTTTTAATTTGAAGAATCTCAGTGGCATTTTTTTTCCTTTCTTTAAAAAAATTAAGACCATTACCTGTATGAGCGCTAATAATGAAAATCAAATTCCAAGTTGTTTGTAAAAAATGCACAATAACCAACTATTAAAACCCACCAAATTCCATTTGCATATTTCAAACAATTTCAGGGCAATAAATAAATCAGTAGCTGTAGGAAAAATTTTAATACCCTGTATCTCAGAAAAGCCAGTATTTACAGGCAAACTTTTATACAGCAAACTGACATTATTTTTCAATTAGAATTATTCGATGAAGTTGGTTGGAGGTATTTACTAATACTCTGTATATTTTACAAATATGTATTATTCACAAGGACTAAAAACTGACACACACAAATTTAACTGAGACATAAGAGAAAATATATAACATTATATAATCAGACATGTCTATGTTGATATCAATTTTAATAGTGTTGCTTAGTGAAGAAATGATAACCTTGATGGTATAGTAATTAGTCAATAATTGCAGTCTTTAACCATTACCATGTCTTTAAGTCAAAAATATTTTAATTAGGGTTAACAATTGTATGCATGCTTGACTGAAAATAAAGATAAATTTGAAATATTGATAAATATACTACTACAATTTATGGTTAAGGAATGGTATAAATCTTCATCAATTTTATTTTAATTTAAAAAAATAGTTTTTCCAACACTGAGTGGCAATTTTTGGTTTGAAGAAATGGCAGTTGTGAGACTTACTATTTGGCAGAATCTGTAAGTTGGTACTCCCTGCGCCGATCATAGCATTCTTGAATACCTGCATCAGCCCAGAGATCCTTAATAGCCTCAACATATGGACTCTCAAAAGTAGTCACAGTTTCATAGTCAATGCCTTTAATCAGTTCTGCTTTTTCCTGAAATAGCAAAAAAAAAACAAATAAAAGTAGTGGAGGAAAAATAAAATAGCGATTTGTTTCTTCAACTCTTTACATACTATGACAACCATAGCTTGATCCAGGCAACCATCAATCTCTTACTGTTTTTTTTTTCAATAATTCAGTCAATACATTTAAAAAACAAAATTCTGTATATGATTTGAAACTACCATTTTCTAAAGAAGTGTTGTAAAAACAATAAGTTATATTAATATTAGTTTGTTTTTCGTTCTCGCAAATATTGGCTTGGATTTTATGTGACAGACTGTACTTCTTGCCTGTAGGATATTTGTGTTATAAATACTTTATAGTAGGGCCTTGGGTTATAACTGACGCTGTACTGTCGACACTTTTAGATAAAGATTGGTTCAAGTCAAAGTAATCGCAGATGTGATTGTGTGTCTCAAGTTGATAGCCGAACGTGCGGCTGTGTACGGTAATTTGGTACCTACGCTCTCTTACTCTCAAAAATGCAGTGAAAAAATGCATTTAGTTTTCGCTATATTCGCGCGCCCCAAAAACACTATGTAAATATTCTGTATGATTTGTAAATATTCTCTAGTTATTAAATGTGTATTATCGATTGATTACACTTTATCTCTCGCTAAGTACAACCCGATCCAATCAAACACATAAGGAATCATCGCCGAGAAGTCTGCTTACATATATCAAAGGAATATCGTTAACAGTCCGTGGTCCTAAAATATTTGGTACTGTACCCAATGGGGAAAGTAATTCAATAAACTTTCCCCCAAAAACTGGTGGGGATCAGACAAAGTTCCAACACCAAGTATGCAGCGATAATGTGGGATTACTTTTTTCAAAACTAATTTTAATTAGGAAACATTCCAATCTGTTGATCTTAACAGAAATACTAGATATGTTTAGTTTCATGTGCCCTTGCTTGTGATTCACGGTAAGCTAAAGGAAATAATGACAAAAAAATACACACATCTGCAAAGTTTGCTCAACCAAGTGAATTTCATAATTTTATCAAAATTTATCCCACCCCTATAAAGTAGGTAAGGATTTAAAAAATGCGTCCAAAATGATTTAAGTGAACAACATACATGATCCTTTGAGTTTCGTTTTGCATTAGTTTTGTTTATTCATTTTGTTTTATACATATGATTTGTTTATTTCATTTAATTAAATACAAAGAAGTGTTCTTGACTAAATTTTGTTTCATTTACCATATTATCTGCGGATTATTTATTCATGTCTGTCAACTTACCATTGTATTATCTCCCGAACATGATAATTGTTTTCATGCCAAATAGTATTAACTCCACGTTTTTTCAAAAAATTAAAGAGCCGAAAAAATTACAAATACAGTAATATATAATATCAATTATACCCATCAAATAGTATCCATCACATATTTGAAGAAAAACAAATAAAAATTTAATTTAAAATTTACTGTTTATATTTCTTTTAAACTGCTCTCTTTTAAAACTTCAATTTTTTGAGTTAATATAGTTTAGCTCCGAGGTACAGATATGTAAATTAACAACTGTTAAGAAAAAGATAAGCAGAATGTTGCCTGTTGAACAAAGAGTTGGTATACAATATCTACATTTCTAATTTAGAAGTAAAAATACATGTATATATATATATATATATATATATATATATATATATATATATATATATATATATATATATATATATATATGTAAATATAAAAAAAAACGTACTACCTGATTGGAGGAATCACCATATTGTATTTTAAGGAGGTCCATAGCTTTAATCATACTTTGCATGGCCATAAATATGTTTTGGTAGACAAGTTTGATAAAACCTCTTTTATCTTCATCTGAGTAACCTGCACCATGGATAATTCGCATTTGCTTGATGAAAGTGGACTTGCCGGACTCACCAGTTCCTAAAACCAAATGATGTATTAATAGAATATAAATTATGTTTAATTACATTAGGAAAAGAGCAGTACCATGGAGAACAGTACCATTGTTAAAAATGTTTGAAAATTTAAAATGTAGGAGACCACATGTTTGAAGCATGTTAAATATATGGTCTCATCACCGCATTATAGAGTTTTATAATTTTGCTTATTCTGAAGTTATTGCTATTTCTAATAACCAAACCAAAGGCACGATAGTCTCTGTTAGTTATTTCACAAAAGTATATATTGAACTTAATGTTTGTTTGAAATTTAACTCCAAGATTCTTCATAACACTCACTCTCTCCACTCAATCACCATTAATATAATAATCCTCAATAACACTATTAAGTTTTCGAGTATTTTAAACTACTGCACACTTTTTAACATTACTTGATCATTTTCAAATTGTTGAACCATTGAATAACTGACCTTAGATCATCCTGCAATTTAACAGCATTTTCTTATTAGAGATTGTTTTAAAAAGTTGAAAATCATCTGCATACATTAAGCTGTTACAAGATTTAATACAGTCTAGTAAGTCGTTAATAAATAAAATAAAGAGTGGTGGTCCAAGTTTGCTCCCCTGTGGAACTGCTAAGGATGACACATATTGGTGAGAAAGGCACTACTTTTTACCTTTTACCATATTCTTCCTATCTGACAAATAAGATTTTAATAAATTAAAAGTTTTTCTTGAGAAACCAAACTGTACCAGTTTATTTAAAGAATACAGTGATTGACGTTATCAAATGATTTTTCGCAATCAGTATACAGAACATCCAACTGCTCCCTTGCCTCAATAGCCTTAGAGAAAATGTTCAGAGAAAACACAGAGATTTGTTACTGCTAATTTGTCACTTACAAAATCATGCTAGAATTTGCTAATTTAACTCTTAACATGATTATATATCATCATAAATACAAGATAGACTGGCTGCTGCAATACAATCGTGTTCCCCAGTATGATAGAAAAAAAACTGTTGTAAAGCCATCCTTGCATCTCTGTCTAATGGGCCGGGTTTATCGACCACGTGACCTTATCATTGGTCATTTTAGGTCACGTTGTCGATAAACCTGGCAAATTAGAAAGAGATGTAGGGACTGCTTTGTATCAGTTTTCTCTGTTGCACTGGGGGGAATAGGCTAGTATTGCAACGATCAGTCTATGTTGTATTATATGTCTATGATAATGCCATTTCAGAGATGACATAACCGGGAACAAAAACTTTGGTTAAGTATACATTTTACTGAATTTGTATTTTAATCTTTTTTGAAAACGATTTCCGAAGTGAAAATGTGGTTTTTTCCTGATTTTTAAAAATATAATTAATGAGAACACTGGAATTAAACCTTAAGAGACCTAGCCGCAAGAGACCTAACCATGTGAGTCATAGGAGACATGAAGGATAGAACAGATCCTCACTAGTCTTTCACCAAATTAAATGAGAATAAATTCAAATTCATTTATTGTAATTTTGTCAGTAGCCTAACACACGTCAAAATAAAAGCAGAACAATAGTTCTATTGAAAAGTTTTCAATTCTAATTACTTAAAAACACATATCAGTTTCAGCTAAAATAGTTTAAAATTGAAATTTCAGATACTCATCACTACTGTAAAATATATTTTTTATTAAAATTTCCTTAATTTTACTTTTAAACTGTGTTGTGGGAAGATCCTTTAAGTTATCACGCAATTTGTTCTAAAATTTAATTGCCCAATATCCTGATCCAGTTCGACACTTCTTTATCCTCGAGTAGGCTGGAACAAGATCACCCCTGTGTCTAGTGTTATGATCATGCATCTCTTCATGAGTCCCCCCCGCTCCTCTTAACAAACATAAGATTTTCATAGATATACAAGGAGGACACATAAGAATTGGAACTTTTGATAAATTGAATTGAATGAACTAAGAATGCTTTTGATAAATTTCGTGGTAACAATATGTATTAAACAAAATATGCAAAGGATTAAATGTCATTTTAAAGCTGAAGACAGGTAAACTATATGGAAAAGTGGGACAATTTTACTCATAAAGCATAGAAAATCCCTTAAAATACGGGTTTGCAAAGTTATTTTTGTTAATTCTTTGGTTAATTATTGCAAAAATAGCTTCAAAAATTGATTTTTTGAAAATTATGACAACTTTCTAAACATTCAAAAAAAAACTTTAATTTTGCGTGATAACAGAGACAATATCACCTAATGGTTATTTCAAAATTGAAATTGTTTATCCCAAAAGGCTTTTATCTACAACGTAATTATGCATAAACTATTAGATCTACATCAATTCTGAAAGCACAATTAAAATATGTCAGATGCAATAACATATAGGAAGCAATGGTGTAGCTAGGGTGGGGCGGGATGGTCGACCCGCCCTGGTTGTCACCCGTTCGGGGGCGACACCGGAGTTTATAAACAATGAGCAATTTAAAACGAACCACTTTCACCAATAAAAGTTTAGAAGAAAAAAAATTAAAAACCATTCCTTTAAAAAGGAGTCGCCAAAGATAAAGGGTTTAAAAGCGAAGCGATTTTACTATTTCAAAAACTGAATTCATAAATTCATAAATAAAACTCGCAATATGTCCGGTTCGAATAAACGAAAATTGATGTTTTTAGGTCCCTCGTGACATAGATTATAAAAATGCATTTAGTCAATTTGTGATTTGTTTATTTAACAGAGTAATTTGTTTAAACAATTTATTTATTAAAATAGATACCCATTTATTTTACAAAATTTTACTTTTCTCTTAGTAGAAAAAGTTTTTAAATAATAAGCAACTTTAACATTTATTTATTATAGTTATAAATAATACCATTTAACAATAAATTATACAAAAATTAATTTTTTATTTGAAAATCAAATCGATATTTGTTAATTTTTCTTGAATTAAGCTTATTATTTTTACAATTACTTTTTCTCAAAAACATTACAAATATATTTTACACAGATTAATTGTTACAAGCTTTGTATAATTATAAACAAAAATTATGGAATTAGTCTGTACATATAATTAACATATTGCAATTTACATACTTAAGTTTACTATTTTTATTTATAATTATACAAAGTTTATAGTAAGTAATTTGTTTAAAATATGTTTGTAATATTTTTCAGTCAAGAAAAGTAGTTCTAAAATAATAAGCATAATTGAAAAAATAACACATAGATTGGATTTTCAAATAAAAAATAATTTTTTGTAAAATGGAAAGGGTGGACGCCAAAATTATATAAATTCAGACAAATTCACACAAAGAAATTCGCCAGAAAATTAAGAAAGCAAAAGAACGTTGGATGGTGGAAAGGTGCAACGAAATATAACAATTGCAGGAAAAAGGAGATAGTTTTGGACTACATAAGAAGATCAAAGAAATATCGAATATACACAAAAGCCACCACAGAACAAGAATACGCAACGACAGAAACGAATACATAGAGTCAGAAGAGGAAATAGCAATGGCGTGGAAAGAATACGCAGAAAGACTTTTTAATGAGGAAAGACCAACACAACCAACGCGCAAACTTCCTTCCGAAAACTTATCAGGGCCATCAATAATGCGAAGTGAAATAGAATATGCAGTTAGAACCACAAAGATGCATAAAGCAACAGGTCCAGATGAAATTAATATAGAAGCAATAAAACTACTAGACGAGGAGAATATCGAAATCTTGGTAAAGCTGTTCAATAGAATTTATGATACTGGTTACATTCCGTGAGAATGGCTGCAGTCATCCTTTGTGATGATCCCAAAAACAACTAATGCCACAAAATGCAATGAACACCGCTTAATCAGTTTAATGAGTCATTTAAGGGAGGACTAGGAACAAGAGAGGCAATTTTATGTTTGAACACCTTAATACAAAACTGTTTAGATCAACGAAAAGATGTCTACCTCACCTTCATCGACTACGAGAAGGCATTTGACAATGTTAAACATGATATCATGATGGAACTACTACATAGGGCCAACATGGACCAGAAGGAGATCAGAATTATTCAGAATCTATACTGGAACCAAATGGCAAAGGTGAAAAAGGAAAGCAAAGGAAAATATATTTGCGGAAGCATTAGAAGACACGGAATTAGGCATTAAGGTGAACAGCATACCAATTAGCAACCTATGCTATGCGGACGACACAGTGATTATAACTGATAATTTGGAAGATCAGCAGTTATTACTTGATAGGGTGAATAGCATAGGTAAAAAATATGGCCTCAAAATCAACATTTTGAAAACGAAATATATGGTCATTAGCAGAAACCCTCCAGAAAACCCGATAATATGCATAGGTGACGATCGCATAAAACGCGTGAAAACTTTTAAATACCTTGGCACCACAATCAATGACCAATCGGATCCACAACAAGAGATAAAAACCCGAATACAAATGGCAAGACAAGCTTTTGTGAAATTCAGACCGCTCCTATGTAATCAAAACCTAAATTTCGAAATACGCTACAGAATGGTCAAGTGCTACATATGGTCCATCTTGCTTTATGGCATGGAAACGTGGACTTTGAAAAAAACATCTATCAACAAACTTGAAGCATTTGAAATGTGGTCATTGAGAAGAATGATGCGCATACCTTGGGTGGATAGAGTTCGAAACGATGACGTCCTTAAGAGAGCCGGCGTGGAAAGAGAACTCTTTGAATTAATTAAAAAACGCAAGATTGGTTACCTTGGGCACATATTGAGAGGAGCAAAATATGAAATACCACAGTTAATCCTACAAGGGAAGATCGAAGGTAGGAGAGGAGTCGGCCGCAAACAATTATCCTGGTTAAGGAATATTAAAGAATGGACAGGAATACACAATACAGGCGAGCTGTGTCACGCCGCCAAGAACAGAATTCTAGTAATGAGATAGTCGCCTACGCACTTTGGTGTATGGCATGTTAAGAAGAAGAAGAAGAAGAAGAAGAAGACAAATTCAGAGATTTGGACGGGTTTTCTGATTTATTGAAAAGTAAAACAACCTTTTTCGACGTTTCTCTGCATAAAGTGTGTATATTCATAATAACGCAGGAATATAAAAATGTCTTTCCAATTCGTAAGCATAAAAATTAAGTATATTTTATACATATTTCGATGGTCAAATTCATTACTGGAATATTTCCAAAATCGTGTAATTTGAACAAAGTATGTAGAATGGTTAAATATTAAAGACTTTCTGAATCACTTATTAAAATTTAAAATTAGAGAAAATTGCGAAAACACACCGCAACTGTCAAATAAGTGTTACCAATTTATGCCAAAATATCACCTTTGTTCGATTACAGCTACAGTGTGTTCCGAACAAATGTTCTTCATAAAAACGCTTTATAATGCATTTATACAAATTAAATGAAACATATTATTGTGTATTTCTTTACGTTAACATTAATAGAAATCTTTAAATCGTATATAATAAAATATGTCTAGTGGCTGTAATGCCAGTGTACTCAGCAAAGTGATTCTAAAAAAGAACACACATACCGCGCCTAAATAGTTCGTGCAATATGAAAGTCAATATTAAAAAAATATTTACAGAGAGAAAACTTGAATTCCCCATGTATATTCTTTAAATTTAATCTAATTTCTTTAAATAGAAAATAAAGAAAATCCTAAATTTGATAATGCTGTAATACATTTTTATGAACCATAAAAGAATATTAATCTCAATAAACTTAAAGAATTAATTTTTTAAATTAAACTCTTATATAAAACATATAAGTTGGATTATGTAAATATATGATAAAAATTAATCAAGTAATCAATATTTTGTAATACATGATTGCTATTCTGTACATTCTCCACAACTTTTAGATTGTCTTTATTTAAATAGTAAAAAATAAAGTTTTGACTACTAACTTGTTTGTTTCTCTTACTGGAAATATTACTTATAATTATTATAAATTGCATACCACAGTATAATACCAAACAATATAGAGGCATAAAGAAGGACAGTCCAAATGGGCGATTTGGTTACAGTTATTATATTTCAAAACAATCCTTAAGAGGGCGACTGCATAAACTAAGATGTGGCCGTCGTCTTAAAACCATCATGAAAGAAGGTTATAGGGGGAAGTAGGAAAGGAGTAGGAACAGAGCTATTTATTTAACTTAAGAATCCACGCGTAATCAAATTTTGATTTCATTGATTTGCAAACTGTTTTTTTTTTCATAAAATGTTTATTTTTAATATATTAAATTGTTAAATTTTTAATTTTAAAACTTTAAAAGGTATGAAATTTACAATATTCAAAGTATTTATTTTTTTTATTACATGTAAATAAAATTTTATAGCTTTGAATTAAAAATAGGTTTGTTCCAACACTACGAAAAACCAAAACTTCCTGTCCAAAAATTTACGAAACATTTTAAAAAAGTTTCAAAATTCAAAATTGATCAATCAAAAATTTCATTTTCTCAGGACTTTTCATTAAACTTTTTAGACTATTTTCGAAATTATTTCATTGAACAATTGTCCTATGTTTGTCCTATTGAAATAACTCTGTTACGAGGGGCTGATAGTATTCTCCTGAAGTCTCTTTTTATCCTCGGGTGTTGCTGATTTGGTTTTATTGCCTTTTTGCCTTTTTTCTCATCTTTCTTTGTTAAGCTCTAGAGAGGCCTTATTGGATGGGGAATGATTGTTAAGCTCTAGATATTGGATGGGGAATGATTCTAGAATATCAAAATACTCATCAGGAAGTTCATGTCCAGTGTTGTGGAGAAATTTAGCTTGAGGAAATGGAACTTTTCTGATGGGAAGCCTAGTGAGTATTTGCCCTCTTCCTTCTTCCTCTTGCTGAGGGTTAGGATTCCGTCCTTGATTGGTGTTATATTGGCTAATATATATAATTATATATATATATATATATATATATATATATATATATATATATATATATATATATATATATATATATAGCTGCCGCCGTTTCTCGCAACCTAGCTTCCAACGCTTGCGATCGTTCCAGTCATCTACTTGTAGACCCCTATCTTCCATTGCACCTTTTACTTCTTGTCTCCACGATCTTCTTGGTCTTTCCTTTTTCCTGCGGTTGGTGGAGATCCACTGTAACATTCTCTTTGGCCATTGTTGATCATTCATCCTTTCTACATGGCCATACCATTTCAGTCTTTTGCATTCTATAGTTTCCAGGACGTCAATGTCTATGCCCATACGCTCTCTGATTTCAGTATTCCTTACTCTATCTCTTCTAGTGAGTTGGCAACATCTTCTCCAATAATTCATTTCCATTGCTTTTATTTTGGATGCGTCATTTTTATTTATTACCCAAAGCTCTGAACCATATGTAGCAATGCTTTCTATGATACTTTTGTATATCCTAATTTTTGTGTTTCGGGTGATGTGGTTGTTTCAAAGTATACTATTCAGTTGACGTATTGCTGAATTTCCTTGACCAATTCTAGTAGCTATTTCTTTTGTATTCCGACCATTGTTTGTAATGTTTACACCGAGATATTTATAGCTATCAGTATTTTGAATTTGTTTGCTTCCTAGTTCTAAGTGCTTTCCTTCACTTCCCACTACTACATACACTGTTTTTGATAAACCTCACTTAGTATATTCTTCATCTATTTTTCGTAACATGTAGTGAATATCATCTTGATCTTCTGCAAGTATTACTTGGTCATCAGCAAAATGCAAGCTGTACAGTGTATGGTCTCCAATTTTAACACCCATAGGTTCACATTTTCTTTTCCAAATATCCAAAACCCCCTCCAAATAAATCTTAAAGAGTGTAGGTGCAATGCAGCAGCCTTGGCGAAGTCCTTATCTTTTTTGTCACTTTTTGTCCAATCTTTATTACATTCGTCATATCATCGTACAACTCCCTTACAGCATTAATGTAAATCAGTGGAATATTCTTGTCTTCTAGCACCTGCCATAGCTTGGCTAATGGGACACTGTCATACGCTAAGTTGGTGGGTCTTCAGAGAGACATGGACGCATGCTTTGTATTCGACGATCGGTCTAACAAAATTTTTGTACATGTGCAACAAGGTTTTTGAGATCTTCTCCTAAAAGTGATATCCGGCCCTGGACATCGCAACAATTGAAATATTTAAATAATATTGCTTGAGTTTTGCTCAAGGCCGTAGAAGGGAACACTTGCCACAAACGACCTGCGGCCTGGAAGAACACCCACTGGCCCATTAGTGACCAGAGATCATAGAAGGCAAAGATTTCATTTTACTCGTGAACATGTTGTTTGGAATAATGACGGATGTGAAAGAATATTGTTCACTGATGAATCCAGGTTATGTCTTTTTTCTGATTAAAGGGGGAACAGAGTGTACAGAAAGCCTGGGGAACGCTACGCACAGTGTAACATTGTAGGGACTAGTGGTGTGGGGTGAGGATAATTTGGAGGCTCGTACGGAGTTAGAATAGATCACGGGCGGCTTACATCACACATGTATAGACATTTTAGAAGAGCATGTCGTACCATTTGCACCATTTATTAGGGATAATTTCATGGTTATGCAAGATAAAGCCAGGCAACACATTGCAAGAATTGTGCAGCAATATCGTCAGGAGGTTGGGATTCCTGCCATGGTTTGGCATGAAAGAAGTCCCGACCTCAACCCAATAGAACATGTATGGGACATCGTAGGGAGACAACTATGATAACTACCTAACGCACCAAACACATTAGATCAACTGTTTTTGTGATTAGTGGAAATTAGGGATCAAATTGATAAAGATGAAATAAGAACGGTAATTCTCAGTATGGGAGATCGTCGTCAAGCAGTAATAAATGCCAGAGAAGGCTTCTTTAATTTTCTTAAATTTTTTAATTTTTTGAAAAATTTTCATTCTCTCAGTCATTTAAGAAGTTAGGTAGTTTTATTGCAATACATTTTTCGTAAAAAAAAAAAGAAAAGTTTTTTATTTCAGATGTTCTAAAAGCAACTTTAAAAAAAAAAACAAAACAAACTAAATTTTTTTCATTACGACTGAAATTATAATTTTAAAATTATACATAAATTTTGGCACACAATGTATATAATACTAGCAATTAATATAAATAAAACAAAATTACTTGTACAAACCAGATCAAATAGATAAGCACAACAACAACACTCTATATATAATACTCTATAATATATGATAAAGAACATGCAACAAACAATTCACAACAACAACAAATTCACATACAGTATGTTAAGTTTTAAATTAGATATACACCCTATAAATGACAACACTGCGCGCCGTCAATTTTCTACGAACCTGCTTTGTTGTCCCGTCGCTAATAATTAGTCATTATATAGTGGTTGTTTAAAGCGTTAACACCGTAGATCTTATTTGTTAGATTTTTACAGTTTATATTGACTTTTATGTTAAAAATTTCCATTAAATTAGTATACTTCTTGACTTTTGCTTGATTATTTCATCATAGAAAAACCATATTCCACTGAAATGGAGATGAGTTCATTGCTGGCTAATCAGGCATTATAATGGTATGTCACAAAATCCAATCAAAATTTATGTATAAGTATATGGGGAAAAAACTGATATTTTGATGTGTTTATTTTGATACTAGCTATTTACTTTTACATCTACATAGAATTAATATTCATTAATAATTGCTGTTTTGGACATAATTTTTACTTAATTTTCCCAAAAGTATTAGTTAAAAATATTGCATTGATAATTTCAAAGTATAATTCAGCGGCGACTAGGCCATGCGATTCTATAGCTTATATTAATTTTTTAATTGCTCATGTATTATATTATATGCATTGACATATGCCAAGCAACAATTTCATATCAAAAAAACTTCTTAACAGATCGTAACATCTTTTAATGAAAAAAATATGCAGTAAACAGATTTTTTAACCATTTATTAAAAAAAATATAACATACTAATATTGAATAATATGTTTAGGCAAAGAAAAGTACTATGAGCAAATCTTCAAAATAAGCCATTTTTGTAAGGTAATTAAATTTGGGGTATTTTGTGGAGCTGGTGCAATGTTTGCTACAAATCTAGAATTTCAAGGTGCATTTTTGTCACATCTGACAACGAAAAACTAGGCTACTTAATATATGTTTGGTATTTTTTCAGCACTAATATACCTATGTAGCATTCATTATAACTAGACCGGACCAATATGCAAAATTCATATATTGCATATTTTATGCAAATATCTAAGGATTTTGCAAATTTATACAAAAAATTGAACAAAATGCATAAATGTCAATTTATTTCGAATTGCGGATTTTAAATAATATTTATCTAACCAAAGGTATAACTAAGTAACTGGAATTTTCAATGTTCATTTTATATAAATATTTCAGTCTTCAATATTACGGATAGTACCTATACATACTACCTAATATTCCTGGTATTGTTGAGGCAGGTAACCAATGTTGCAAATCGTTTTGTTCTCAAAAGTGAAAGTGAAAACTTGTGAAAGTGAAAAAAGCATTTTCAGTTGAGCTGGTTTAATTTGTTAACATTTTGATTTTAAAATGCCAAAAATAACTTAGCACATGGAATGAACAGAGTTGCAGAAGAAATTAGAAAATAGTTTCCTTTTGAAAACTCTCTGATATCAAGCATAAAAAAGTATTCCTCAAATCTCCTACAAGAATTCAACTTATAAAGAAATGCTTCCAAATATTCCACTTCCACCAGAACCCATTCTAACATGATGGGGAACATGGTTGGAAGTTGCTTTTTTCTATTCAGCCTATTTCGTAGATTTAAAAATATAATTGATGCTTTAACGGATGACAGTTCCCAATCTCTGCTAAATGCTAAACAAATTTATAAAAACAAAATTCTTCAGCAGCAACTTTCATTCATTTAATCAAATTTTCGTTTGTTTCAAAAAACTATTACTCGATTAGAATCATCAATGTTGTCCTTGGTATTTAAATATTTACTATAATTAATTAAGTAGTACATTACAATATTACCTACTTAGTTTTTAAATTCATTTATATTGTTTTCTAATTATTAAAATAAACATAAATGTTTCCATTGACAGTTTGTATATTTTCTAAAAAAAAAACAAGCATATTTAATGCATATTTTCGGAAAGAAATACATATTTAATGCATACTTTTGGGTAAATTAGTGCATATATGTGCGCATATTTTTCACTTTTTTTTGCCTAAAATTATAAGTGTAAGATTACAAGTAAAGCATGGAAAGTCAGTAATACACACACAAAATATGATATCAAGCTAGAAAATTATGTTCTTTTTGTTCAAATACTGAAGTGGTACTAATGATAGTGTAATTAAATTTGAAATCATAATAAAAAATTATGGTAATTTTAATTTTGCCAGAGATATTTATTTATGTGGGTCTGTAAATTATAAGAATAAACTGTCATTCTAGAAGATTCTCAGCATATTTTAGACCAATAAAAATGAAATTGATGTTTTGAAAAATGTATAGAGCTGTTATCTCTTCAATATTATCAAACTTTTAATTATCAATAATTAAAATATTTCACAAGTAATACTTTATAACATAATGGAATTATCTATGACAAGATAAGAAACTATCACATATTTTCTGAATAATTACAAACATCTGATATGAATTTACCTTTTACAAAAAATCAGCTATATCAGAAGTATATTCAACTACTATCCAGTTTCATTATCTACTTAGACAAGAGACAGAACAGAGAGCAGAGAAAAAAAATGTAATAAGTTAAATATAGAAAATGAAAAAGAACTAGATAGAACCTGAAATCAAGTTAAACCATAAACTCTATTCGATATAACAATTTTATCAAATGGTAAAAATTAAATTAATAAACAAATATTGTAAATATGGTATTCAGATAGTTTAAGAAAATATTACATTGAGTATCTATAAACTCCATTTGCTTAGCTCGGACAAATTTTGACAGATTCATTGTCGGAAACCTACAACACAACAATTCCTACTTCTCAGTATTAATAGCTCAAGTATCCTGCTATTACAGACTTCTTTCTTTAAAAAAAGAAGAATTATTCTAAATAGTCGAAGTGTATACTAAACCCATCAAATTTTGGGTAGTATATATTTAAAAAATATATATTTAGTTGTTATAATTTAACATAACTATTTATTATATGGTGCAGATAAATAAATATTGATTGTCGGTAATTCGCAAAGTTCTATTTTATTTACTATTTAGTTTGTTTACTATTAATATTGGCTATGAGTACGGGTGCTTGGTTGTATAGTAATTTCCAGCCACTTTTAGTCTGTCAAAAAGTAACTAACTTCGCAAAAAAATAATTACTAAATTCACTAGACAGTTCGGACTGGGATTAGCGAACCGAGTTTATTAAAAAATCTATCATACAAGCATACATATACATATAGGTCCTGAGTTTTAACCTTGTTTAAGCTTATGCTTCTTCAAAGAAGGGGTACTCCTCTTTTTTTTTTCTAGTAGTAGCAGAGATAAAACATGTTGAATGATCTTCAAATGGAGAAGTAGTGGACTACTAAGGAGCTGGGGGTCAGAAGATGGCTTGTTTGTGTAGGTGATGTTTCTGAAGCGCACAAGAGAAATTTGGGTGAACTTTGCCAAGCATGCCAAGGATACATTAAATAAATAGAACAAATTTTATTAAATGAAGATGCCAGATTACTAAAGTAATTCAAATAATAAAGATGTCTTTAAATTTTTTTAATGAAACTGAAAGATTATGCTAAACTGGATAATAGTTATTGCAGTTCAGTATAATTTATGCATGAATGATGGAATTGGATGGATCCCCTTTTGAAAAACTACCTATCTAAGGAATTGCTCTAACAGCTAAAAAACAGGTTCCTATTTTCACACTCTTCTCCTTTTAGTAGCTTGTATTTATAAACTTAAAATGATTCATTAGTGTGTAAAAGTAAATTCTGAACATAGTTGTAAACAGTCACTAGAATACTAAATCTCCTTATTGGCACTTTTATTGGATTATTTTTTATTTATGTCATTTAAAAGTTAAATTTAAGATTGCATTTGCTCATATAGTATAAACTATTTATTTCAATACTTCCTCAAGGAACAGAAAAAATCTTATTGAAGATATCATAACCATAGTCTACTGTCAACCTCTGAGCTCTGCATACATTTTCTATAACTTACAATACTTAAGAATGTTCAAAATAAAATTATGAACATAAAATGGATGAAGATAGCACAGTGTGGAAAGGTCAGCCAGGCTAAATCACCCCTTTGAAATCTGCAAAAAAACCAAAATCAAAGCGAAACTGGTTACAGCACTATCAGTGTCCACTATTCTTAACTGAACAATTATGAGTTCTGTATGGGGGTCCATAAAGAAAGATTTAAAGTGGGGGCATAGTCTAAGGGAAAAGAAGCCAAGGAAGATCACCAACCTGTTATACAGATTTTATTATGAAATCCATAGGCAAGACTACTATAATCAATAAAAATAGTGGAATTTCAATATCAATAACAATTGATGAACTGACTGATAAATGACACATATGCCAACTTTTTGCAAACATTACAACTTGGCAAAATCAAACAGAAAAGGGCTCATTTGATAAGCAAGAAAGTACTTTTCCATCATTCATCAGGTACAGATAATGTACCTATTTAAAAAACTGTATTTTGAATTAGTGCCTCATTCACTGTATTACCTAGATTTAGCTAACATCATTATTTATCATCTGCTTTAAAACCTGGAAAATGGCTTACTGGTAAGAAATTATTGTCTAGATATAAATTAATTGAGGATGTAGATACATCAAGCTACAATGGAGGCATTGCTAATTTCAAATATTGTCATAAATGTGTTGAATATTAAAAATAAAATGTTTTTGTTGAAAAACTGTGTTAGGCTGTATGGTTAGGCTGCTGTAACAGATATATAAATTAAATAATTGTGAGTGTCTCCCTTTTAATATACAGCAGAATGAATTTTGTGGAGATATAATCTAGACTATGGTGAAACAATATTTAATTTGAATAATTTTAGATTTTATAATGGATTTTACCAATACAATAAGTACAAAAAAATCAATGGAACAAAACCTCACTCTGTAACATCTCCCTCAAAATCTCACAAACAAGATTTTCAAAACATGTATTTTTATGCTCACAGAGTGTCATGATATGTAGGTATATCTGAAAAAAATAGGTATTTTTGTTATATTTTAAACCAGCAAAAAAAAAGAAAATTTTGAACTAAATCAATTTTCTTAAAAAATATTGAATTTTGCAGGCACAACCACAAAACAAACATGATAATATTTACTGATTAATAGCCATATGTAGCGGAAAGAATATAGTTACACATTACGCCAAAAAAAACAGGTAGAAAAACAAACTAAGTAATTACAATTTTCAAATTGAACAAAGAAATACTTCCTATGCATGTTGTGGTAAAATAAAAGACATCAGTATAAATATAATGAAAAACTAATGGAGATGGATTGGAAATAAAACCAGATAGGAATATGAGATATTATCATTGTAATTAGCAACACTCTTTCCTTTTTTTTTCAAATATGACTTTATTACACCAAATTATACAAAAATTATTCTCCTTCTGTCTAAAAAACACTAATGTGTCAGCTGATTATGTTAACTTTATAATGAATATTATAGAAAACCCCTTAACTCCAGTATCTATTAATTTGAATTTTCAAACCTAACTCCCATCAGTTTTCATTGTCGTATCAACAGGTGATTGAGTGCCTTTATTGTTGTCAATTATTTACTAAATTAAAACAGCTCCTAAGGCTCTATATTATATACCTCTTATTAAGTGTCAAAGTATAATTTCATAGTAATTTTAGCAGTTAATAAATTTATTAACATCAATAAATGACTTTTTCAATTACTTAAATTTAGGTTTTTTTAAGCCCAAGAAGAACCTATTACAAATGTGAGTCTTACAAGTGTGGACATTTTGATGTAAATATTTATGCCCATATATTATGGAAACAAGAAGCTAGAATGGAGAAAGGCAATGATAAAAAGATATAAAATGCTAACATTTACAATGGACCTTCAAGCCCTATTGCTTGCACCAAAATCTACAGTGTCTACTATGTACTATAAATCCAAGCTAGCTGTACATAATCCTTTTTTATTTAAAACCTAATGATGGATGTTGTTTTCTTTAGAACAAAACAGAATGAGATTTAATATCTAATGAATCTGCTAGCATTATTTCTCATTTTGTGTTATCCTTCTTTCTTTGTCAGAAGATAAGGAAAAAATTGAGCTCTACAGTGACAAATGTGCCTATCAAAATAGAAGTTGTAATGTTTCCAATGCCCTATTACATATCTCTAGTAATAATGTTATAATTGAATAAAAATACCTAGAGGAAGGGCATACTCAGATGGAAGCTGATTGTATGCATTTCACTATCGCAAGAAGGCTGCAAAATAAGAAGATCAATATATCAGTCTACTATGTTCCCATGTGCCTCGAAGCCAGAAAGTCTCAACCTCATAATGTTCAGTATCTTCATTATGTTTTCTTCAAATATTTTGATAAACACTTATTTTATTAATGGGTTAGACCTGGAAAGAGTGTTGGTTCATCATGTGTTGTGGATGTAAGAGATTTAGATGTTCCCAGATGGTAAAATCCAATTCAAACTAAACTTTTCAGATGACTGGGAAGATCTTCCCTAAAGGAAAGACACCAAAGTTTACTCCTGTGCTCATCGAAAATCTTCCAAATATTTATGATGGAAGACTGATGACTAAGAAAGGGAAGTTTGATGGGCTACAAGATTTGAAGTCAGTTGTAGACAGGGACTATTATGAATTTTAAAATAATATTCCTCACAATCAACTGTAATTTTAATACATTATAAGTAAATACTGAATTGCAGTGTTTTATTATGTGTGTTTGTAACAATAAACAAAAAATTAATTATTATATAATTAATTTAATGTTTGACTCCTAGTTTCATTACTTAAAATCAAGGTAGAAAATCTTGTATCACCAATACTTGTAACTCCAAATATTTATTTATAGTATCAAAACTTCACATAGAGCTAACCCAGGTATAAATTTGATGTTTTACCAAAAATATTAGATTTTCATTATTTTTTTTATAATACTAGGTTTTAATATGTTAAGTGTCAACTATGAGATAACTAATAAATGTTCTAGGACACCAACTATGAGTTATCTACTAATAATGTAATGTGATTAAATAAAATTGTCATTTTAGGCCAGATTTCTGAAAATTGCTGTGGCAGTCAACATGTTGAACAATTTTATGTTTAAACTAGCTCCTGTAAAGTTTAAAATTTGACAAAAACAAAGTATTTGCAATGGAGTTACTACAAATACAATGATAACTTTGGAAGGTGAAATGATTGTGAAAAGTAATATATTTTAATTACCTAGGATCAGTATTACAAAGTAAAGTTGAGGAGTTAAAAAGAAAAAGGAACAACAAATGCATGTCATGGAAATGAGAATGCTTATATGGATGAGTGGAGTGATAAAAAACAATAAAATTAGTGGCCAAAATGCGAGAGCATAGGTTAAGATGGTTAGAGCATGTTCAATGTTGAGAAGTTAATCACCTAATATGAAGAATAGCTTTTCTGTAGGTACCTGGGAGGAGTGGGAGAGGAAGGCCAAAGAAGACCTGGGGGAGACACTAAGTAGGGCATGTTGCTAAAGGATATTGATATTATATGTGTGTGTGCCTGTGCATCCAAAGATTTACAGTACCAAATAACAAAACAAAAACAAACAAATACATTATCATTTTTAGACCTATTATATTTCATTTTGAATTGACTCATTTTAACACTTCTATATTTTCTAATAAACTTATATTATTATCACATATGTACAATTACTGTAAATGATATTAAACATATTAAATTCAAGTACTAATTAAAAAATAGGAAACAATGATATTTTGAGTGAATGTGTTCATCACTTCTATGTATGTGTTAACTTCTCAGAAAGTAAAATACTTTATTTACTAATCATTTTATTCTACTAATTTAACAATCTCCATCGACCATAATATGTACTCGACCTGAACTTTTATAAAAATAAATTTAAAATATATGTGAAATATATTATGTGAATATAAAAATATTCAATTAAGAGTATTGTGAGTCAAAAAAGAAATGCTAGGAAACAGATAGGTCATGATTGTAAAAAATATTCACTTTTTATGCCATGCCTTCCTGTGAAGCCTACAGCACATCAGGAAAAGACTAAGAGATGAAACTTTTTTAGTTTTTCAATGTATACTTACACTCCCAGCTAATACTAACAAATATATTTCTCTATAGATATGTTTAGATCAAATTTAAGCATTTAACAGAGCTTATAAAATTCATCTAAAGCTATTTTCTTGTGGCATTTTAATAGTATTCACTATTTTTATTGGGAATTAATTTATAAGTTGCTGTGTTTATAAAATCTAAATATAACTAAAATCTAATGATTTTAATAAATTTTAATAAAAAAAGATCTAATGATTTTTTATATGGTTTTTAATAAACAACTGGTTTGACAACTTTATGGAAATTTTTGAGGTGCTTTATGGCCTAACTTCAGAATATATGTGAATGTGGATTATGCTAGTTTCACAAGGAAAGGAAACCTTAAGATATGACCTGTTATCAAAAACATGAACATGGCAACACATTAATTTGAGTAAATTGATAAGAACACCTACACTTTAATTCTGTCATCCTGTGTTCCAATAAAAAGGGGTTATCTAAGATTGCCAAAATGCCAGAGAACATTCTTATCATTTTGCATATGGGATAATTTTATTTATGTAGTAACTTTACACCATCTGAAAACTTATGTGAGATTTGAACATCTCTGAACAGCAAGGGAAAAACAAAGATCACAACAATGAAAAATAAATAGGCTGTTCTAATGTACAACAGCAAGGAATTACAAGAAAGATAATGAACATGGAACAGGAATTCCTTCCATAGACCTAACATAAATAAGAGTAGCTCTAAAACAAATGAAAAATAAATGTCCTGGAGAAAATCAAACCACAACAGAATATATTTTATATAAGGTCATAACACTAGAAACTGCCATAAAAATAGTTTCAAGCAGGATACTGAAGAAAGTTTACAGAAATATTAAGTACAAAAGAAAAATCACATTTAGCCAGGTTAAGTGTAGAATGGGTTAGTTGAAAAAGTGCTTAAAATGACAACCAGCCATTGAGAACACTATGGAAAGTTTTTAATATAGAAAAATTTGATCTTTGTGTGGCTCCAAGCTATAAACTATTGTTTTATCACTGGAAACATCATTTTAATAATAACTATAAATATAATAAATTTCAGTTAGACCTTATTTCTGTGCAGAAAATTTATAATTGTTTATAGTAACAGGTAGTTAGTATTCTACCGTCAGTATTCTAGGGTTAATTCGAAAGAATAGATAAGAACACCTACACTCAATTCTAAGAGTCAATCCGGTGTACCGTTAAAATAGCAATCTTAGATTATCAAGCCGCTATTAAATAACTATGAACCTATTTTTAAAAAAGTGTAGATTCAAGCAAATTACTTACCGAGAAGTAATAATTTAAGTTCTCGTCTGGCATCTCGCTTGTCTCGACGGAGTTGTTTCTCAATTTCGGCGTTAATTCTCTTCTGTTCCCGAGCCTCATCTGACTGACAACACTGCATGGTCGTGGACTACTTGATGGGGCCACGATATTCATTCACGCCGCGTCCTACAATATCGCGAAAAACACACACCTACAATTTGACACTTCCCGCAACGGCCACGGCCACCATCGTAGTAAGCTGGGTGTGGTGATTAACTTTGACCACTGACATGCTCTTATATTCTCTTTAGTCCAGAATTAAATCTAGTTACCGTTAATAAGATTAAAGAAGCCTCTATGATGGCCTTCTAAGGGGATTAGCGGCCACTACGAGCCTTTGCTAGTTCTCTGCTGCACACAACTTGCACGATCCGATGCGGTTCGCGACGACCCGGCAACCCCGGCGATCTATAGCCACAACCACTCGTTAATGCACTCCTTCAGAACGTTCACCATTGCCACTGTCTGCTATTACACGATTAATTACACTTAAAAAACCTCCATTTTCACCAAGTGCAGCCGCCTATTGTCAATATGGCGCTGCCCCTGTACATTTCATGAATGAAATCACGCATGACAGGAAGTTTTGAAGCCATATTCCACTGGCGGAAAAATTGAATTGCTGATAAGAATTTTGTTATTGAATTACATCAAAGCATTATTTTTGTCTTTGCCATACCTGAAGAAATAAAATTTAAGATTATGGTAAATCCCCTAAAACATTAAATTATTGTAGACTCTATTTTAAAATTCAACGATAACTCTTATCTGTTTTTAAATATCGGCTCACTTAATTATCCACATTATGAGTAGGTATTCTACCTCTAGGATTACTTCTGAAATAATACTTTATAAAACTAATTTTAAAACAGTTTCTATTCTGGAATTTTATTGTACAAAAGTTTAGATATCTCTACATAATGAAAAATAAATTATCCTTATCTTCGTGAAACTATTCTATTTTCATTTTAATAATTATTATAATGAGCAAAAACAATTGAAAAATAAACTAACTACTTCAACAGCCATTTAGGAATAAAAAATATTTTTCCTATTTCCATAACAAGTAACATTCAAAACATACAATAATCACACAAATGAGTGATACATAAAACATACAATAATCAAACAAATTAATAATTAATCCGGAGAAAAATATCACTGTAATTAAATACCACTGACCGGTAAGTCGTAAGAATAAAACTATAATCTTTATTAATTAGAGTAGATTAATCCTTATTTGATTTTCTTTAAATATTTTAATTTTAATTATTATAAAGATTTTCTATCATATTTATTATAAAGACTTTCGTAAAATTATTTAAACCTGAATGTTAGTTTGATCACATGAGCATCGAATACCGCCTTGGTAGCGTATGTGAAGAATATTCTGAGATCTAGTAATACTATGACTTCATATTATACTTCCTAATATTACTTATACAACACAATCAAGATATAAACTAAAATCGTTTTATTGAAAGGCTTGTTATTAAATTACATTGTAACTATTTATCGTTTTACTGCAACTATTTTTTTTATATTTGACCATAATATCTACATTTAGATATCCGACGTTCTATCTGGTAAACTGCAACGAGCAGTTCTGAACAACTGCAGAAAATATCTTTAAATATTGTATTTACATGGGATTAAACCAAAATTGATTGTAATAAAAATTACATTTTACGTTTATTTTGATGTTTCGGTTTTCGCTCGGGAAACATCAAAACAAATTTAAAATGTTATTTTTATTACAATCAATTGTGGCTTAATCACACATAAATATGATATTTAACTTAAACACGACACAAGAAAACAGTTTCAGAACCTGTTTAGAGTTCGATTCTGTAATATAAATGATTTTGTACATTTTTTTTAAATTAACTTACTTTACGATAACTATAAAAATTCTGAATTTTGTGAAAGAAATATTAGATACAATATTTTAATTTAGATTCAAACTGATTCAAACACTTTTATTCTGGTTAGAGTATTTCAGCGCATCCTTGTTTGTTCCTAATCATTTTATTTATTAAGAAGTGCTACATATGTTATAACTAAGAAGGCTAAATTTTTATATTCCACATTGACATAATTTTTTGAATGATTGACTTTGACTTTGACACAAGTGTCCTTACCCTTTTTTAAAAGTAAGGTTAACATATTGTTACCAATTTTAATATATTAATTTAGAAATGTCGAAAAAACGTGGGGCCAAAAAGGGAAAAAATTTGGATGAGGATTTTGAAGACACTTCCAGTATTATTAGCGAAAAAGAAAAAACAAATTCAAAAGCTCCCAAAAATAAGACTACTAAAAAAGGGAAAAAAGGAAAGGATGATTGGAGTGATGACGAGGAAATTGAACAAGGTTGGTTAACCCCCTATAATGATCACTCAAAATACCTCTATAATTCTTAACATTTAGTATCTAAATATATAACTACTTCCTTTTAAGGCTTATTTTATTTTTAAGGAAGAAATAATTTTACGTGATTATTAAGCATACAATAAAATTAACTCAGTAAAAAATATTATTATGTAAAGTTAAACATTATAATAATTTATATAAATTGTGATTCATCTATATAATATAATATAAAATAAATATATTAATGTGTGTGTTTTAGGCAAAGAAATTAATCAATCTGAACCATCTGAAAGTAAACCAGTAGCCAAGAAAAAGGCCAAAAAGGGTAACTCTAATTTAAAATACTATATAAGTATACTTAACCTTCATTTATTAGTTATTAGAAACAACTATAAGGTGATGTATTTACCATTTTACTGCTTCTATATTACTGTAAAAGAAAGAATAAACTTTTTCCTGGTGTGTAGAATAATTTAATTTAAAGTAAGCAGTAGTGTATCAGAAATTGCCAACAGAAACTGCTGAGAATAATATGAAATTGTCTTAATAATAAAAAATCTAATCAAAAAAATATCAATAGATTTTGCTATTAATTGGTGTAAAAATATATATATTATTGTTGGTAAATAGATGGATCTGGGATATGCGCAGTATGTGGGAGGAGCATCTAGAAGGTAGATAAGATGCCAGGAAACAGGGAGAAGAAAATCTGGAGAGTAATAAAAATCATCCAGAGTTGGAAATTTTACCAGATGCAATGCAACCTAAATATAATTTTGAAAAGCCAATTACTGTTTTCTTTCCAGGGAGGGAATACATGGGAGTCAAATAAAACAAAACTAATAAATGGTAGATCATGCTCTATATGGATGAATCTAAAACCAATAAAGGAGTTGAAGCAGGAGTATACTTCTACTTATTTCTACTTATTGAATAAATTGAATAAGTATATATATTTAACCGAAACGGCTGAGAGTTTCAATAATTTCGTCAATAAAAAGTAAATGTTTGTTGCAAAACGTAAACAATTCCGTTAATTTCACTCACCAATTGATGTCTATGTGTGTTGGGAGATCACAAAAACCAAGAGCTCTAAAAGATATTTAGACTTATTATAGACCACTTTATCTTTAGAATGGGTCGAAAATGAATTTGTCTCAAGTATAAAATCCTTTTTAAAATCAAAAAAACTTCCCATGAAAGCATTGTTGCTTGTTGACAATGCGCCCTCACCCTCAAAATCTACAAAATGATGACAATTGTCAGATTTTTGCCACCGAATGTCACAAGCTTAATTCAGCTGTTAGACCAGGGAGTCATAGAGACATTATAGAGGAGCATCCTTAAGACATCTGTTATTACATGAGACGAATTAATCCAAAAGTGTTCCCGAAATTCTCAAATCTTTAACAATGAAACATGTTTATTGGTGAGCTGAGTCGTGGGCCAAGATCAAATCTTTAACTTTGGAAAAATGCTGGAACAAACTTTTTGATAAGATTTTGATTGACGATCCTGAAGAAGAAAAGGTAAAGATTGGTAGGGAAACGACAGAAGAAATTAAACCTTTACTCACAGTATTTTTTAATACCAATACTTTGATCAAGAATAATATAAAAAACCATGTTATTTTTAACTGAAATTCTTCCGTTAAAGAATGTAAAGATAACAAAAACCCATAATCCACATTACTTGGAGTAGTATTTTCAAAATGAGATAATAATATGATAAATATTATTCTATAACTCTCGACTCTACACCAGATATTAGTTACACAGAACAAATAATGTTTGTAATTGAGTCTGTGAACACTACTGATAATAAAGTAGATATTTTTAAATTTTTTCTACACCTTTTTCCAGTAACTATTATGTAATACCACTGGAAAAGCTCTCTCTCTCTCTCATATATATATATATATATATATATATATATATATATATATATATATTATATATATACAGTAAAACCTCTGTTAACCGAAACAGCCTCCCCCCAATTATTTCGGTTAACAGAGGTTTTACTGTATATATATATATATATATATATATATATATATATATATATATATATATATATATATATAGAGAGAGAGAGAGAGAGAGAGCTTTTCCAGTGGTATTACATAGTTACTGGAAAAAGGTGTAGAAAAAATTTAAAAATATCTACTTTATTATCAGTAGTGTTCACAGACTCAATTACAAACATTATTTGTTCTGTGTAACTAATATCTGGTGTAGAGTCGAGAGTTATAGAATAATATTTATCATATTATTATTATCTCATTTTGAAAATACTACTCCAAGTAATGTGGATTATGGGTTTTTGTTATCTTTACATTTTGTGACATTCCTAAGGTGTTTTGAAATAACTGGATCAAATTTGGCCAACATCTCCACTGTCCTTAAAAAATTACCATTATCTCTGTAATACAATTTCGGATTAGTCCCTCTAAATGCCAAATTTTTTGACTTGCTAAAAATCAATTATTACAGCAATCAATATGTCATCGTTTTTTCTCTCGATTGTGAATATGTTGTTGTTCCATGTCAATAGTTCAATTTTTTTCCAGTCTCATCTTTAACTCACATCACAATCTAATAGAATTTACTTGTTGCAGAGTATTTTCATGCTTATTAAGGTAGTCATAACAATGATGCCAATCAGAAAATTACATGAAAAACAAAAAATATGATTTTTTTATGGAATTTTTTATGAAGTATTATGGAATATGAGAGTCACACGTGATTTACATTTCTCCCTGTTCACTAAAGTTGTTTTATAATATAAATGTGAAATATAGCGATTTTAAAATTTGTTACTTGTTCGGGACAATTTTCTACTAATAAATCAATATATCTTTTTGTTACAATATTAGGCCAAGTACCTGGCTCATCTAGTGCGATTTAAGCAGAATCCTATTCCTCTTTACCCTCATCTTCACATTCAGGTCCACTGGGAATGGAACTGTTTGATAATGTTGATGATGATCTTGCCATTCCATTGCCTTTATCTAGTGTGAAATCCATTGATTTAGTGTTTGTACAGTCATTAGTACTGTTGGATGTGAAGAGTTGTGTGTGAGTTACCAAATGTCATATTTGAATCAAATCTTTTTGTTCGGGCTCAGTTTTTTCTGGTTGTCTGAAATATTTTCTCAATGTTTCCACCTGTTTAGAGATTTCCTCTGTTCTTCTACTCTTGTCTTATCTATAGAACTCACCTGACTGTCTTTTAGTCTTTCTGGAAGACATCTAAGACTATCCTTTTAAAAAAGTTAGTTAAATTATAATTACTCCCCTCAAAAAACCCCAGCTCTTACAAAATTTTGTGAGAAAATTTTATTTTTTCATAGGTAGTTTAAAACAATTAAAAATAAAGTTTCAACATTCTGTAATTATTTGTGAAATAAATAAACTGAACACGTGACAATGAGCATTTTTAAAAAATTTCTTACCTAAATATTCTGAAAATCACATCCTGAAAAACATTTCATTCATTCATAAATAAGTTTAATCAAGAGCTAGTATTTAAGACATTTTTCTTTAAAATGCAAAACTGGGACAGGGGATAGGAGAGTTAGTGAACCTGAACCTTAGCACATGACATCAAATGAATAAAAGAAAGTTTTATACTTACCATAAATAATACACTATACAGCTCTGTTCATTAAAAAAAATCAATTAAAATTCATTTTCACTAACTTTTAATTTTTCCTTACACTTATTTCGATTGTGTTACCAATATTATTATTTATTACATGTTAAATCGAAACTAAATGGACATATTAAAACAAAAATGGTTTCCATCACTTTCCCGTTTATATACTCATAAAGTTGCAGAAAAACTGCAGATGCAGCATCCCTTTAACTTTGCCGAAATAATTATTAAGTTCTAATGTACAAAGCATAACTGTATCCTTGGACCATTGACTTGCGAGCCGTGTGCCACCATGAATAAGCTGATGTCAAAATCGCTGATAAGCAAAAAACCTTTTACTATTGCCACTTCTATTCTTCCACTTGGCTCTATTAAAATGAATGTTTTCAAAGGGTGAAGTACTTAATTCCTCACTCACTTGACTAAACTACTGAAGCATTTAAACCCGATAAAATGATCTGTCTTATTTATTTTCTACTTTATTACTAAACTAAAAAATTTAAATTTGAAAAAGGCACCAGTAAATTTTTGGAACAAAGAAACTTAAAAAAATCTAGGGGGATAAAACTCCATTACTCATCAATAAAATCATCGATTTTGTTGAAGCCACTGCTAAGAATACACAGATTTTTTAAAAAAATTATCGACCAGTCCTTGGTTTATAAACTGTGGTAGAGATTATTTAAAATTTGGTGTGTTACAAGATCTCTTACATAAGTATTCCATTTTATTAGAATACGACATTTTATTTTATGTTGTTATTAATATAGTATTTAAAATAAATTAAAAAGATATTTTTTATAGGTAAAGGCAATAAGAATGATGACTGGTCAGACAAGGAAGAAGTAGATATAAAACTTTCAGAAAGTGAAGGGGAGTCAATACCTGTAGCAGTGAAAAAATCTACTAAGAAAAATAAGAAAAAGAAAGATGATTGGTCAGATAAAGATGTTGACATACAATTATCTGAAAGTGATATTGAAGAGGCACCTAAAATTGCTAAGAAGTCAGCTAAGAAAAGTAAAAAAAAAGATGATTGGTCTGATAAAGAAGATATAGAAATAGAAACTAAATTAAGTGAGAGTGAAGAAGAACCAGCCCCAGCTATTGTTAAAAAGTCCACTAAGAAAAATAAAAAGAATAAAAATCAGGTATTAAAGTTTAGTAAAGTTTTATAATTGACAAAAATATTAATATTTAATATAATTTTCTTTTTCATATTCTTTCTCCCTTATGAGCATGATCATCAACTGCTGGATATTTATCAGCAATTCTTTCCAGTTAAATTTTACTCCTTATTTGCTGTATGTGATAAATTGTGAGACTTTTTTGTATTTTGTAATAAATATCAATGATAAGGTGTTTTACACACGATGTAATTAAGTTATTTAATAAGCTGATATTTATTCTATTCATCATCATCATTATTCTCAGCATATTCCACTGATTATGGTGCAGCATCCCTTACATAGTCATTCTTTATTTCTGTCCACTCTTGTCTAATATTCGCTTGTCTGTGTCATGTTGTACCGGCTTGTTTCCTTATGTCATAGTTCCATCGAAAATTTAGACATCTTCTTGGTCTCTTGGCGCCTCTTGGATACCACAGTGTAATTTTAGTGAACCATCTATTGTCAGTTCTTCTCGCCTTCTGTCATTTGAAAGACATTTAAACACACAAAGGCAGATAAATTCTGTGGATTACATCAGTGACCTTGGTTTTCTATCTGATCCATTTTATTATTTTTCGATCTCTCTTTGTTATACATAACATGCATCGCTCCATTGACCTTTCAATGACTTATAAGTTTCATTATTATCTCTTTCTTTAGTGTACAAGTTTCGCAGCTGTATGTCATGATCAGGAGTATACACTGATTGTATGCTTTTTTCTTTATGTGCTTTATGTGGAGTGTCGTCTTCAATTTGAATATAACTGCATTTCTATCAAAAGATGCCCAAGCCAGTTTCATTCTTTTGTTGATTTCTAGGAGTCAGGAGCCAGATTTATATATTAATTGCCCCAGGTATACATAATTGTCTACTAAATGCAGTGTTGTTTATTATTACATCTTGGACATCCACTAGCTCATTGTACATGGTTTTTGTTTTTGTCAAGTTCATTTTTAGGCCAACTTCATTGCTAGATTCATTTAGGTCGCTTATAAGTTCTTGTAGTTCTGCACAATTATTAGCAATAGGAACAATGTCGTCTGCAAATCTTAGATGGCTGAGGTATTCTCCATCAATGAATAGGCCTTTGTACTGCCAATTCATTTTGCTGAATATATTTTATAGAGTTTCAGTGAAGAGCTTTGGTGATATTGCGTCTCATTGTCAGACGCCTCTGGTAGTGGGAAATTCTGGAGTGTTTTCATAAATTTTTACCTTAGCTGTTGCTTATCTTTATATATTTATTAAAGTCTGTATGTATGGTTTGTCAATGCCTTGGTTTGTCAAAGCTTCTATTACTGCCTTGAAAAATGAAAACCTTCATATTTCATATTCTTTAGCTCTACTCATTAGTTCTCAAAGTGTATGGATATGATCTAAGATACTGAGTCCACTTCTGAAGCCAGCTTGCTCTCTTAGCTGTGCAGCATCTAATGCATTTGTTAATCTGTTGTTGACAATCTTTGTGAATATCTTGTATATGATTGCTAGTAGACTTATAGGGCTGTAGATTTTGATATCTTCTTTGCTACCTTTCTTATGAATGAGAATTATCTTTGCTGTATTTCAGTTGTATGGTATGCATCTTGATCTTAAGCAGTTCATAAATATACCTGCTAAGATTTTCCAGCTGCTTTACCTTTTTTCATTTTTTAATTGTACATTGTCTTGGTTACTGATTACTTCTGTAAGTGTTTCAGGGGCTTTGTATAGTTCACTGTAGCATTTAGTCACGAGTTGTATTATTTCATTTTTGTCTGTAAGTCTGGAGTTTTCGTTTGGTAGAGCAATGATTTGCTTCTTTCCAATGATTAATTTTTTTCTTGTTTTCTTATAGTTTTTTCTGTTTTCGATTGCATTTTCTACCAGTCTTTCATTGTATTTTCTTATTCCTCCTTAATATTTTTCCTGATTGTCTTACACTGTTCTGTGTATTGTATTCTCTGTATGTTGCTACTTACTGTCATTTCCATTCTTTATTTTAGCTTATTTTCGTTTTATCAGACAGTTTACTATGTTCATTTTGTTGTTGCGGGCCTCCGATTTCTTTGGCACTATTAAGGATGATTTCCATTAATTGAAATCTGTCGATTTGGTCATGTAATCTTTCATCAATTGTCCTTTGCTAGTGATCTGAGTTTTATTTTAGATTGTTAATATTTATACTGGTTACTGTTGGTTTTGTGATTAATTTTATTCTTTCTAGTTAGATCTAGAACAATTTTTTCTCTGATTAGTCTATGGTTGCTGCCTGTTTGAAATTCATTTATTACACTGACATCTTTTATTGTAGCAATATTGTTGGCTAGAGTTAGAATGAAGTCAATTTCGTTCTTAGTGGTGCCATTTGGTGCTACCCAAGTCCATTTTCTGTTCGATCTTTCTTAAAGAATGTATTTGCAATAGGCATGTTTTGGTAGTGTGCAAAGTGAATCAGTCTTTCTCCCCTTTCATTTTTCTCACCAACTCCATACTTTCCCATGACTTGTTCCTTGTTGTTTCTCTTTTCCACTTTGGCATTAAAGTCATTAATTAAATATTTGAAGTGATTTTCATTGTTACTGTACTGTACATACTGTACTGTAGAGTTCCTCGATTTCTTTATCTGTGTGAGTAATAATTGGGTATATATTTGTATAATTTGTAAATTGTATATCTTTAATAATTGTGAGGTTAAGCTAGCTACTATATCCGAGATACTAGTTATTTCTACTACTCTTTGTTTCCATTTCTTGTAGATTAGGAGTCCAATACCGCATGTCTTGCCCGTTGATGTTCCTCGGTAGTAGCATGTGTTTCCTGACGCTAATTCCAATAACTCTTCATCTTTCCTTCTTACTTCGCTGGTTCCTTTGACCTCCCATTTTATATTTTCAGTTTCTTTTTCCAGTTCTACAAGTCTGAATTGATTCCATTTGGGCTTACGGATAATGAGGGCCATGACTTGAATGTATCTTTCATGTTAGGGGTTGTGAGGCGTACCTTACAACACTGCATCAGTTCGGGTTGGTAAGGATTCGCTGGTTTGTTCCGATTATAAGGCGATGAAACCCGCCATTCATCCTTCTTCTACTATATAACGTACTCCCATAATACGCCATAGATTGTCGGGGATTACGCAATTATGTCTTCGTGGACATAGGAGGTAGGATTCGTTGGCATCGCTGGCTGACTTTTTAAATCAGCTGACCCATTCGTCACTATCACTTAGGCATTTACCGGAGAATTTAATGGTTTGTTCTTACCAGCAAAAGAACAACCCCTCCGATACCTATACCAACGTTTAATCCCCATTTAGTCTATTATTTT
Source organism: Diabrotica undecimpunctata (assembly GCF_040954645.1). Lineage (NCBI taxonomy): Eukaryota > Metazoa > Arthropoda > Insecta > Coleoptera > Chrysomelidae > Diabrotica > Diabrotica undecimpunctata. The sequence continues at coordinate 111,837,171 of NC_092808.1, read as the reverse complement.
AATTGAAATCATTTATTTCTATAATTATTGAATTTTTAATATTTTTCTTTTAAGGTACTTGATGAATCTCAAGAAGATGAGGAAATGGAACCAAAAGATGAAGGTTTTAAGGAGGATGACGTAAGCGAAGAAGAAATTATGAAACCTATTAAACAAGACGAAAAGAAAAGTAAAGGCAAAGAATCGAAGAAAGACGAAAATAAAATTGATATAGAAGTTAAAGTAGAAATTAAGGAATCTAAAGAGGATTCTCCTATAGTAGAGGAAAAAATAATAGAAAATGGCAAAACTGAAAAACATAACAAAGAGTTAGAAAATAAAAATGATAATGATGTAGAAGACTTAACAGAAAAAATAAGTACTACGCAAATAAGTGATGATAAATTAGAGGAATCTAAAGAAAAAAAACTTACGCATAAAGAAAAGAAAAAAATGAAGAAACAACAGGAATACGAAAAACAAATGGAAACCATGTTGAAAAAGGGTGGACAAGGACATTCTGAACTAGATAGTAATTTTACTGTATCACAAACTCAAAAGACTGCTGGACAATTAGCCGCATTTGAGAATGCTGTAGATATAAAAGTTGAAAATTTCAGTATTTCTGCTAAAGGTAATGACTTATTTGTGAATGCCAATTTATTGATAGCTCAGGGCAGACATTATGGTTTAGTAGGACCTAATGGGTAAGTAATAATTTTAAGTTTATGAGTTTTTGAAAGTAAATTTTTTATTTAATTTTGCTACAATTTATACCTGTTTTTTATTTCATAGAAATGTGAAACAAAAACATACATATCATAGTATTTTTCATACAAAAATGCGTGCACGTTATTCAAGATTTATGACGTCAGAACCCCATAGCGTTTCCAAAAAAATCAGAATAGTAAGTAAGTGAGGAATTTTTAAAATGTCAATCATTTGTCAAACTATTATATTAACAGTAAATACACTTAGTTTTAAGATTACTGCAACACACTAAAATACATAAGGAAACATTTTAATACAAAATTATATATTCTAAATTTTAAACTTACCACTTTTAGAGCATTAATAGTAAAAACGTCCTGCCATTATTTCTTGTTCAAAATAATCTATCTTATATGAAAGCTTATCAGCTTTCTACAGACTATTTAGTTGTTTTGGCTTTTAAAGTTATTAATCTAAATTTAATATGTATTTATAAATACAATTTATTAATATATAATGTATTATGATGAAATTGTGTAAGAAATCAAAACATAAACAAAATTCTTACTCTAAAAAAGCGGCAACCCTTTAAAACAATTTTGCCACACGCTGAACTGTCAAAAAATTTGAAGTATTCCCATATCAGTTGCGTACAATTGTCTAATATATTACATTAAAATTATTATTTTGTGGAATATTAGACTTAAAGAGTTATTTCATAAAATTTATATTATTAATAATAACAAATGTTTTTGGATATTTAATCAATATAATTCTAAAATTTCCAATATAATGATAATTAAATTTTGTCAATATTATACCATGTTGACGCCTATGAAAGATCGAGCAGTTCCGTATGGGTTTCGTATTATTAGCTGTGTTAGGAAAATTTGAACTCTAAGGTTGACGTTCTGGAAATTTTAAATATAAGTGACGTCACTTTATATAAATTGTGACGTGCAAACATTTTTATATGAAAAATACTATATATTACTACTTATAAAAATATTTAATAAAAATATATCGTCGTCAACTCCTTGTATCTCAAAATTAGCATATTTTGAGAAATCACGTAAAAACTTCCCATAGTAAAAAATACAGTGGATATTTTAACGAATTTAATTATTGTGACAATTATTAAATTTAAAGAAAATAAGGTTTAATTTTTTTTATTTTTTTAAGAAGTGAGATACGAGTTTTTGAACTTTATATGGCATTTTATTTCAGGATTTACGAGGTTTGGTAGTATATTAATATCACTCTTTCGTTTTTTTTTGTTTTTCTTTTCACACACAGCAAAAAACATGGCAGAAGAAAAATAAAACGTTTGTTCTTATAACAAAATGAAACAAACATAAATATTCTTATATGAAATAAAATACACATAAGTATTGTCTAAAATAGTACTTCAACGAGTCAGTTTCAGTGTCCTTTTTTAAATGAGACCGCGTTTGAATAGTAGAATTTTTGGGTTCAAAATAATACACGAATGTACATGAATATTTCGAGAATAGCTGCTGAAGTATTTTAACTCCCTCTACACCTTCAGGCGCACAAGCATTTTTCCAATCTTCTCCACTATCATGGCTGTCGAACTCTCCGACTCACTCTTTAGAGTGTGAATCTGGATCCTTGATATTATCATTCCGGTCATTAGCAATATCACATGAAAGCAGCCGGATATTTGGTAAAACTCTGGCATTGGGATTGTCAATAGCAGGATCACTTTTCGACTTTCCACTGCTGGTTTGACCATTCTTACAGCGAGGCAAGAATGGTCAATGAAATTCTAAAAATAAAACGAAAGTAACACTACCCAAATTATTATTTTTCAAAGAAATCTCGTAACTCACTATAGTGAATAGTTGTTGATTACTAGACTTGGGCAAATATGCAAAAAAGTGAAAAATATGCGCATAAATATGTACTAATTTACCCAAAAATATGCATTTCTTTTAGAAAATATGCATTAAATATGGATTTTTTTTAGAAAATATGCATACTGTCAATGGAAACATATATTTAATAGCGGTATATTAATTAATGTTTATTTTAATAAAGAAAACAATATAAATAAATTAAAAAACTAAGTAGGTAGTTATAATGTACTAATTAATTGTAATGACAGTAGTAAAAATGTAAAATACTATTCCCTAGAATTATAGAAACAGTAAATGACTAAATTTTTTAAAAAATTGCCAATAAAAACTGATAGCTTCTATCTGTGTACATATATTTGTAAATTGAGAAACTTCTTTCCACATCAATGGATGTAATGGGACATATTTTAAATTCCAATGTACTTGGCTCTAAATCTATTTCTCCGCACAAATTACCGACAAGAACGTCACCTACCTCAATAAATTTCTGAAAACCATTGTTGTTTTGAATTATTGTTTAAAATTTTTGAAAAATATATTTTCCAGTGTCAAATTTTGACAAGCCGATCTAATTTCTTTCCTTCTACCAAGGACTACTTTGATGATTCTAATTGAGTAATAGTGTTTGAAGCAAACTAAAATTTGATTAAATGAATGAAAGTTGCTGCCGAAGAACGTTGTTGTTATAAATATGTTTAGCATCTAGCAGATATTGGGAATTTTCATCCGTTAAAGCTTCAATTATGTTACCCATCGGTTTGAACGGGTTCTGGTGGAAGTGGAATATTTGGATTTCTTTATAAAGTTGAATTCTTATAGAAAATTTAAGGAATACTTTTTTATGCTTGATATCAGGAGTTTACAAAAGGAAACTTTTTTCTAATTTCTTCGGCAACTTTGTTCATTCCATGTGTTAAGCAAGTAACGTGTATTAAATTGGTATAAAATATTTTGTAAATTTTGTTCTGCCTTGACCATTATATGGTGCAGCATCGGATAAAAAAGCAATAATTGATGGCTAGGAACAGCTGCAGGAAGGAAAAATTTTGATATTTCTTGTACAAAACGTGATATTGTTGCAGAGTTGGTTTTTGATGCATGGAATTAGATAGGATTTTGGTAAGATCTGATCGCTTAGGACACCAATCATTAAATGAACGATATATCCCTTTCAGACCTGACTTTTTCTCTGCAGAAAAAAAATATTTTTCTATTGAATCTTCTTAATGGAAGATTGTAATAGGCTAAAATCAGTAAGTATATGAAGACAAACGTGGCAAATGCCTATTGCATATACACCGATGGCTCCAAAATGAAACAAGGCTCAGGATGCGGGATATACTCCAGATCACTGAACCTAAGAATAAAGTGGGGTATGGGCAAAAATGCCATCGTAGTTCAGACAGAACTGACTGGTATCTCCATAGCCGCAAAAGAGATAACCCAAAAAGGTATAGCAGGGAAAACTTTATTGATCTGCACAGATAGCAGACAAGCGCTACTAACCTTTAATAGACCACGTGTCACATAAGGTTTAGTAATGGAGTGTCACGAGTCACTAACTCAAGCTTCGGATGGTAATACCATCATCCTGAGGTGGGTTAAAGGACACAAAAGGAATAAAGGCAACCGCATTGCTGACCAATTATCTAGGAAGGCGGCAGGCATAAGATTCTTAGGACCTGGGGATCTTTTTGGTTGGTCAACTACAACAATCGCGGAAATTGTCAAATGCCACTACCATACGCAAACCGTAAAAAGATGGGAAGAAGGGCAAGGATGTAAACTTGCCAGGGTAACACTAAGTAACCTTGAAGAGTCAACATCAAAGAAGTACTTGGGAATGACTAGGAAAAACCTACGTTTGGCAGTTGGTTTTTTAACTGGTCATTGTCAACCAAGCAAACACCTTCACACACTGGGGCTAGCAGACACACCTCTATGTAGGAAGTGTGACCGAGAAGACGAAACTGTAGAGCATGTCCTATGTGAATACCCGGAGTTATCGTTAATACGAGAGTACGCGTTCGGCGAGTCCTGGCCCACACCTGCCCACATAAGAGAGATGTCTCCTGGTGACTTGTCCACCTTCCTAGAAATGGCAGGTTGGACAATGAGCAAAGGGTGGCAGCTCCCTGGGAGGATGCACAATGGGTCAATTGTGGCCTAAGTGCTATGAAACTTAACTCGCCCTCTCTACTCTACAGATACAGATAGGCAAAAATCATATTTTTGACATTTTTGTTTAACAGATAGTCGTTTGTTTGTTTAACATTAATTTCCATCTGTATAGTATACGTTTTTATTATTAAATTTAATAAAAAGACATTTTTTCAGTTTTTGTCTGTTTGTTTGAAATCGTACCGTTTCATTGAATCATCCCGTATTATATTTTAGCCATGGTAAAACAACACTACTGAGACATGTAGCGCAACGTGCATTTGATATTCCTCCAAATATCGATATTCTCTATTGTGAACAAGAAGTTGTGGCAGATGATAATACTGCTGTTGAAACTGTCCTAGCAGCCGATGTCAAACGTAATGATTTATTAGCCGAATGTAAAAAATTAGAAACCGCTGCTAATAGTGGAGATTTAGAAATTCAGGAGAGACTTAACGAAGTTTACAGTGAACTTAAAGCTATAGGGGCCGATTCTGCTGAACCTAGGGCTAGGAGAATTTTAGCTGGTTTAGGATTCGACAAGGAAATGCAGGTAAGGTTTGACCAAAGATCTAAAAGAGACTGGTTATTATTAATTGCTGATATGGTAAAAAGTTATTTGAAAACGGGTATTTGGGTACGGTACACGGTACACAACAATACGGAATTTGTGTCTTTTATTTGATCTTGAATTTTTAAACAAATTCCTTGAATTTAATAAATAAATATGTGGTTGTCAGTTACATAGGCAATAAACACAGAAAAAAAGGAAACATAAATAGACAACCATATTTATAAAATTAACCATCATCACACATTATCCAAGCTCAAAAGTATTTCACTATCACTATCTTCAGCTACAGATTACAACCTAGGGAGGCTCTCAGCTTGAGAGACTACGACCTTTACGTATCTATTGTGCTTCCCTTTGTCACTTAAAGCTCTTCATGCATCCCGTTTACTCGTCATCTAAGTTCTCAATCATTTTTCTCTGGATATAATTCAGGATTGTAGTACATCCTAAATTAGCAACCATTATTGTTTATTAATTCAGTAATCAATTCACCCTAAATTAGCAATCATGAATTTTACTACTGATAAAATGGTAGATATGATCTGGATATTGGAGAAATGCAATGAAAATACATTATTTTCAGCTAGAATTGATCAAGAACGGTTACCTGCTTGCAGTGACAGATCTAGAATTCGCCTTGGGGGGAACATCAAATAATAACATAACATCAACCAAAGACATAAAAAAATAAACCCAAGCTACATAAAAGACATAAATAATAATAGTAACAATAAAACACTGAAAACTTTGTTTTCAAAACTTCCACAAAATTTATTTTAAATTCTTATCACTACAGCTGTTTCGGCTGATTGCCTTTCTCAAGTGATCTGTTTTTGGCATGGGTTTACACTTTATAGTCTCTAATGAAATAGGTTGAGGAGGGGAGAACTGTTTGTCTCAAGCTGGTCATTCAGAATTATATCTGTTTTTTAATTTGTTGATTTCCATAGATTCTAACAAAGAGAGCTTAAGACCTTTATTTTGAATGTCATTGACACAAATAGAGCTAACTTAAACAGCAAAAAAGTTAAGCGCAAATTTATGCCACACATGTAGCATATGTGGCGCCCTCTATCAGTTACATTAAAGTATGTATAAAATTATAATTTATTCTACTCAAAAGCATCCAATTGTATTTTTTTTTTCCAAAAATTTTTACAAACTTAAAAGTTATAGTGAAAAATACAATTTTAAATTTCTACTTTACACTCTGTATTTTTCTTAATATGTATCAACATTTTATTAAAGCAAGTTGGCTTAAATCGTAATATTTTAAAGTGCAGAATCTATGGTTTCTGTTTGTACAATTACTTAAGGACCATCCTGTATATTAATTATATACTTATTAAAAAACCATGAATGCAATGGATCATGGTTCCTACCTCCTTTTTAATTATACAGAGAGTTAAACTTGACACGATTTTTATGTAATATTGGTTATAACTTTTTAAATGCCCGGTAAAACAGGTTAAGTAAAGCATATTTCAAATTTGAAATAAAATATAGGGTGTTCCGTTAAAAGTATATACCTTTCATCTGTCACGCCTTTATGAAACATCCTGAAGGATTTGAACTCATTTAAGTTACAATCCTTCGTTTAAAGTCGCGTGCAATTTTTGTAAATAACATTTATTATAATATATCTACTGGGATTCCTCACACTAATCAATCACTCTGTATATTGGTACTAATAAATCCCACATTGTTCGTCCGTTTCTTTCTCTGCTTTTAGGTGCAGTAGATGACGCTAGGGATATAGGGATATCCAGTAGGTGAATGGCTAAGTGACTAATAGTCATAGCCAAAAAAGACCCATATTATTTCTATACATATATTATGTTAAATGCTGCGAACAAGTACGACTCTACCTTCCTTCGATCACAAGATAAGAAACAATTTGGATCTTCTAAAATAACTATTTATTTTATCAACAATTAATAATATTGAGTCTCTTAAGACTTTTAACAAGTTTAAGAAGTTTAATTTATATATAGATTTTAATATTAATTTATCTTTTATATTATTTTATATTTAAATCGGTTTTTTTTAGGATCGTGCTACCAAAAATTTCTCTGGAGGTTGGAGAATGAGAGTATCCTTAGCCAGAGCATTGTATATCGAACCAACGTTACTTTTGCTTGATGAACCGACTAACCATTTAGATTTAAACGCTGTAATTTGGCTTGACAAGTGAGTATGCATTATTATATAAGTACTAGTATTTCTGGAACAATCTTCGCGAGTTTGAATCTTGTGGCTTGTGGCGATCAGCAGAGTAATATATATATATATATATATATATATATATATATATATATATATATATATATATATATATATATATATATATATATTACAGGATCCACCTTGTAAATACAATACATTTTGGACACCGTATTTCCGTTCTCCTCCTAGAATCCTTCCGGTCCAAGGCAGGCTCCTCCTCCAAACCTCTCGATTCCATCGCTCTTCTAATTCCTTCATTCCATGATCGTCGAGGTCTACCTCTTTTTCTTCTTCCAGGGGGCTTCCATCTGTGAAGTTTTTGGGGCCAACGTTCGTCAGGCATTCTCAATAGGTGTCTGTTCAAACCATTTTAAACCTCTCCTTTCTATTCCGTCAATAACCGTTTCTGTAGCATTCATGTTATTTCTTATAGATTCATTGGTCTTCCTTTCCAGTCTTGATGTTCTAGCACTTCTCAAATAATCCATTTCAACTGCCAACAATCTTCTCTTCAGGTCTGCATTAATTGTCCATACTTCAGAGCCATAACAAAGAACTGATTAAACCGTGGTTGGAACTATTCTTTTTTGTTCCTTTTGGAAATGTTGCGATCCCACCATAAGGAGTTCAGACATCCTACAATTTTACGTCCCTGATTAATTCGGTGTTTAATTTCGGTTTCTCCTAAGCCGTTCTTATCAAGGAGTGCACCTAAATATTTAAATTTTTCCACTTGTTTGATTTCCACGTCCTCGTCTATCAACACTTCAAACCTTACATCTAAATTGATAACTAAATATTCTATTTTCTTCATGCTGACTTGTAACCCCTATTTTACATATTCTCTATAGAAGCTTTATCATAAATTCTAGATCATAAGAATCTTGAGCTAGGACGACTTGGTCATCCGCAAAGTTCAGGGAGAACAGTACGTCATTTCCTATGGGGATTCCCATGTCCTGGCAGTGGTTTTTCCAATTTTGGAGGCTGCCTCAATATATAAATTAAATAATAAGGGTGACATACTGCATCCTTGTCTTAGTCCTTTAGTTACTTTTATTGGCTCTGATAGTATATTTCCAATTTTTAGGTAAGTAGTGTTATCCCTGTATACTTCAGTGATTATTCCTAGAAGGTATGGAATAATGCCGAGTTGTTGTAAAGCTTTCCACAATCTGGCTGTATCATACGCCTTTCTAGGTCGATGAAGGCTAGATGTACTTCGGTACCAACCGCTATTCTTTTTCTATTAATTGTTGGAGTATAAACAAGTTATCAGTGCAAGATCTACCAGGCGTAAATCCACTTTGGTCTTCGCTAATTAGATGTCCTACATCATCTTGTATTTTTTCATTTATTATCTTTCTAAACAAACTCCCGAAAGTAGGTAGGAGTAGCAGTAGCAGTTAGGATCTTTTGGATTACCCTGTTAAAGATGGACCCTTGGTGAGCGGTTTTCCATTCAGATGGTACTTTAATTTGTTGGCAGCATTGATTCATCAGAACAGTTATTCATTCTATTAGGAGTGGACCTCCTGCTTTAAGTAACTCTACAGCTATATTTCCAGATCGTGGAAATATAGCTATAGAACTATATATATATATATATATATATATATATATATATATATATATATATATATATATATATATATATATATATATATATAGAGAGAGAGAGAGAGAGAGAGAGAGTGAGTTATAGAGTTTTCTTGAATAACAGTGAAAGTGGTGTGAAATGGAATTTAAATCAAAGTTGAATCGAAAAGTTTTGTCCGTGCAAAGCCAAAAAATTATAGCGAATTTTATGCAACAAGAAGCAAGGGACAACGTAGTTCTAATAGACTTAAAACAAGTGCAGAAACAAAATCCAGCATTCTTACTATTGTTAGCGTTTTTTTTACGTTTTCTTGGTTCTTGTCATTTCTGTTTGTTAGTGTTATTCCTAAGTAGTCCAATTTCCCAACAATGTCGAAATTATAATCCTTAATTGGGTTATGTATCTTAAAAGAAATGTTCTAAATGGTGTGAACTTGCTCTTATCACTATATATTTTGTTTTCTCCTCATTTATTTCTTATTCATACGCAAAGGCTTTCCCCTCTAATCTATTAAATTTATTTAATTCATCCGCATATGCTATGTCGATGTTCAAACTGTCCGAGACACGCCCTTATATCATATTTTTTACTGTTACTGAGTATGTATTTAGTTAATCTTATTATTTTTTGTGGAAATTTAAAATATTCTAGCTAGATAATATTTTTTTTTCGTTATAAAAATTTGGTCTATTACTGATCTGTTTGCTCTAAAGCCTGCTTGATATTCAACAGGGTATTTGCAACTTTGGTTTTAGTGTTGTTTCTTATTGATATAGCCAAACATTATAAATATATTGTATCATGTAATGCTATTTCACTGTAGTTTTTACTTTCTGTAACGTCTCCTTTTTTCTGTATTGGACATAGGATAGCTTCTTTCCACTGCTTGGGTTTTTGTTATTTGATCCACACTTCATGTATTAACTCAGTGATTTCTTCTTGCAACATTTCGACGCCTTCTTTCCATTTCCATTTTTACCAGATGCCTTGTTGTTTTTCAAGTTTTTTATCATAGTTACATTTTTTTCCTTTGTAGTTTCTTCTTCATTTGGTAGTTGCATTTGTTGACTTTGATCCTCTGCGTTTAATATATTTTCTATATTTGGCCCATATTTCTAATTTTTTTCTGAATTTCACCTAATGATTTCCTTCTTGATATTTGTAATGGCTTGGTGTTGTATTATGTTGGGTTCTCTTTTGTTTTATTTCTTCGTAGAAGTTCCTGATTTGTTTATTTTTATAATCTCCTTCATTATAGCACAATTTCTCCTCCTAGAACAATCTGTTTTTTCTTCTACATATCTTCTTCGCTTCTCGTGTTTGTCAGAATATGCCTCTTCACTCTCTATATTGTTTGTCATTACGCTACTTATTCGGTCTTCGTCATACTAGTGATTGATATTTTTCAGCATATGCCTCTTCACTTTCTATATTGTTTATCATTACGCTACTTATTGGATCTTCGTCATACCAGTGATTGTCGGATTGACCAATAAAGAGTATTGGTCGACTGACTTATATTTTGTTGCACTATTGAAATTTTAACTTCTGCGAATCGTTCGCACCTTTATAAGCTTACCAAAAAATATTTATTTTCATTATTTTTTTGTAAAATTTAAAAATTTGATATTTTCGTTACAGTTACTTGCAAGCTTGGAAAAAGACTCTGTTGATCGTTTCCCACGACCAGTCTTTCTTAGACAACGTTTGCAATGAAATTATTCATTTGGATAATAAGAAATTATACTATTATAAAGGAAATTATTCTATGTTTAAGAAGATGCATGTGCAAAAGAAAAGAGAGATGATCAAAGAGTATGAGAAGCAAGAAAAGAGGATAAAAGAATTGAAGTCGTCAGGTTCTTCCAAAAAACAGGCGGTAAGTTTTGTGACTAGAATTAATTAATAATATTTTTTCGATATTATTAGTATTCAAGTGTTTGTTTAATCTGAAAATCAAACAGCAATAGTTATCGAATATCAGGGTAAACCACCCAATTGTTGTCACTAGCCCAATTATTATCAGTGGACACTTTATTTTTAAATAATTAAGGAGCAATTCACTGTAAGTACTTACTTCCACTTTTATAATGATCTGGCAACATGTATTATTTATGGTATATTCCGAAAACTATTCGAAAGTGAAGGTTAGACGTTAAGTTATCCTTACATTTTACCTGATTTCAGTAAGGCATTATCCGTGTTAGAGGTAAGTTTATAATTGTAATATTGGCTGTGATAACTAGAATGATATATCAGGTTAATCTCTAGATTACATTGTACCGTTTTCTCGTTTTTATGCTTATTTTCTACATAAGCATAATTATTTTTTTTGTCATATACATAAGCATAATTTGCCAACAATTAGATGTCATATTATAGCAAATGCTAGTGATTGCCAGTGCTGCCAATAATTAGGTAGCCGAGGTATTTATTTACATTTAGTGATTGGCACCTTTAATTGAGGAAGAAAAAAATGCCTAAAGTACAAAAGAAAATATACAAAAAAATATAATGAAGAAATTCTTCAAGAAGCTTTACGGGAAATAATTAATGGCATGCCAAAGTCGACGGAAGCAGTTAAATATGGGATACCCACAGTTACTATGCAATTTAGACTAAGCAAAAATTTTAAAAAAGTAGCACATGGTCCAAATACTTATTTAAGTATTTCAGAAGAACTGTATTAGAAAAATGGGTAGATTGTCACAGAAAAGGGTTTCCGAAAAGAAAAGAGGACATCCCAGCTTACGTTAAGTCATTTTTGGATCAGAACCCCCGACCCAACTCCATTTAAAAAACAATCTTCCTGGGGATCATTGGTATCAATCGTTTTTAGAAGACACCCTAATTTAACAAATAGAATTCCTGAAGCTGTAAACAATGCCAGTGAAAACGTGTCAGAAAATGATATCAGAAAGTGGTTTAATAATATACAAGAATATTTAATGGAAAAGAACTATTTTGACATTCTTTCTGATCCTAGCAAAGTTTACAACGGAGATGAAACTTATTTTACCCTTTGTCCGAAAGAAGATAGGGTTCTTGCACCAAAAGGTGCCAAAAATGTTTATCAGATAGAGCAAGGCCCATCGAAAACAAATATTACCGTCATTTCACATTTTCTGCTGCGGGAGTTACAACGCCACCTATGATCGTTTATGCTTATAAAAGATCGCAGAAGCAGACCCAAAAGCATCGCAGAAGGTGTTCCAGATGGGTGGGGTATTGCTACTAGTGAAAAAGGTTGAATGAAAGCAGATGTTTTTCATGATTATATATCTAAGATATTATATCCTTATTTAGTAAAACAACATGTTACATTTCCAATTATAATGTTTGTAGACCGGCACAAAACACATTTAATATATCAACTAAGTCAACTATGTACAGAACTCGAAATAATCTTAGTAGCATTATATCCAAATGCCACTAGAATTCTTCAACCCGCCGACGTGTTTAGTTTCAAGCCACTTAAAATGCGTGGAAAAGAGCTTTGTTGAATTGGAAGAGACAAAATCCATTTGAACAACTAAGCAAGAGTAACTTTGCTCCAATTTTAAAAGAAGCGGTAGATACTCTTAAACCATCGGCTATCTTAAGTGGTTTTAGAGTGTGTGGTCTCTGTCCTTGGAACGCGGATAGTATTGACTACAGCAAATGCCTAGGTAAAAATATACCGTAGATAAACTTGGCGAAACCACAACAGAATCAATCAATTTAACCGATTTTTGCAACATATGCGATGAAGATACTTTACAGCTATTAAAAGAAGCCAGAAAAAAATGGAAACTCTGATAACACTAGCAAAAGTTTCAGGGTACTACTTAATCTATTTAACATTTTACATCCAAATAATGAAGAAGGCGATAATTCACAAATTATAATAGATGAAATGTTTTTGGAAGATATGTCTGTAGTAAATTTGGGAAATTCCTTGAAAGGAAAAAGTGTTAAACCAAATATTAAGATTCAGGTACTCAAAGAAACATCTGTATTTCAGCAGAAACCTGGTATTGTAACAAAAACAAATGAGGAAGGATGTAACAAAACAAATAAATTAAAGCTGGCTAGCTGAATGTGCCGGAGAGTGACTACTTAACACTCAAAAGAGGATTCGGCAAATTTGCATGCCCTACAGAGACCGTAGAATAAAAAAATGAATGACAAGGTAATAAACAATCTATAGGTATATAACTGAGGTAAATAAAAATGATTATAGAAGTTGCTCCAAAATGTGAGTGGGCGCCAGGAAAGTATTAACATAAACTTTCCATGTATCTTGTAAAGCTATTTGCTGAAATACAAAAAAAAGGATACAGGTATGAATTGAAATATTTAGTTTTCACCAAAAATTTAATCCCTATCCAATATATACAATCTAAATTTACCCTAAAATACCCACCACCAATTATGTACAGTCAACTTAGTTAATTATCTACAAAAAAATAAATGCCCTAGTTGTACGCAACTGATCCTTGATGATCTAAATTTACCAATAATAAGATATAGAAAAAATTGTAATGATTGACCTAAAAAGGTAATTACTTGCCTCAGAGATGCAACTCTGTCATTTGGCTTTCAATCGAAGGTTGTAATAAAGTAATGAGGACAATATCCTGAAGGGATAAATGTCCAAAGGTTTGAAAATATAATAATAATAAAATCTTAATAAGTAACTCTCTGATTAGATGTGTACACATAAAATCGCACAAATTAAGTTAAATGGGAGGATTTAAAACCTCGACCTGGACGTGACAATTTTACTGCATATATATATATATATATATATATATATATATATATATATATATATATATATATATATATATATATATATATATATATATATATATATATATATATATATATTATAATTATTTAGAAAAAATGACGGGTCTTTATTATTAAATGAAACAGTATGATTTAAGATTGGAAACAAAATATTATAAACAAAATTATTAACAATTAATGAATAAAAAAAAATATAAAAAAAAATGAACAATGTTCCACCCTCTAAATAAGGGAGGTCTTTCGGGCTGGTATCCTGAAGTGGTCCGAGAGTAGTCTGAGAGAGCTCTGGACCTCTGATGGAACAGACGGGCAAATGGGCAAATTCAAAAACGCAAATTCTTTTCCTCCTTGTAAAAAAAATCCCCAAAAATAAATGAGAAAAAAAAAATCCTCGATCCTGCATTTAACTTCTTGGGGTAGGCTAAAAAGAACAGTTGTGTTACAATTCCTCCTTACGCTTAATAAAAAGAAGGGAAAAATACAAGGTTTATTAACAAATGAAATAACTTGAAAAATATTACAAAAAGTTGCTGGGAAGCTTGTATCAAAGAAAAAAGCTGTAATGATAAATTTAAAATAAATTGATCAAATAGATAATTTTTAACGAAAACTTGCTACGGAAATATTTTTGAATGTAAAAGAACGATATGAGGCAGAATATTTTTACAGATAGACTTAATAGATAATAGATAGTTTTAAAAATGGATACCTAATTATATGTTTTTAAGGCCGGGAAGTAAAATAGAAAATTGATATGATTTTATAACATTACTATATCTAAATCCAGAATGTTTCTTAATGAAATAATGTGATAAATGACAGATAGATATATCCCTAACGAAGGGAAAAATGACGATATTATAGAAGTTAAAATGGCTGATGGTTTTTACACTGTTATTTATAATTGAATCAACTTACCGACTAGAAGTGGCTTATAAATCAACGGGTATACACTACGAAACAACTCAAACTGTATATATTCTTCCTTCCCAACGAAATTAATATTCTTTAAAACAAATTTAGCCTTCTTCTGTCGCCTACCCTTTTTTTTTGTTAAACGATGTTGTCTACCAAAAGGTTAAAACCAGAATGATCGCTAATTGCTAGCCGGATGATCATGTTGCCCTACATCATCGTAGGTGTCGCTGTTTAAGCCAACTTAGAAATTCAAAATTCAGAAAAGCATTAAGAGGATTGGGATTTTAAAATTGTATTTAAAAATGTTTACGGATTATTAAAGTAACGGACTCGTTACAGTATTTTAGAAGACTTAAAAGTAAACAAGCTTTTAAATAAAGAAGATGATCAACAGCTCCATGAAAAAAAATATGGAAATAGGTAAATTCCAAAATCACGTTCTGTCAGTATTAGGATTTGATCCATAAATTCCAGAACTCTGCTCACCATCTAAAAATCCGTGCCATAAAATCATTAAACGCAGACAAAGATGTTGTTATTTTACCAGCAGACACGGGAAATGCCACCGTCGTAATGAAGACAACCGACTACAAAACGAAAATACAAAATCTTCTAGATCCTGCGGTATATAAGAAACTTAAAAAAGATCCCACAGCAGTCACCCTACGGAAAATCAATAGACTTATAAAATCTTCGTCCATACCAGAGGATATAAAGCCAAGAATATGCAACAGCGAAGCAGTCCCACCACGCTTGTATGGCTTGCCGAAGATCCACAAAGACGATGTACCTCTACGCCCTATTGTGAGCTCCATAGGATCTCCGTCTTACAGCCTTGCTAAACATCTGGCCGATATTTTACAACCACATATAGGAAAAACCGATGCCTTTGTAAAAGACTCCGCCCATTTCATTGAGAAAATCAAAGGGATAACTTTACAGGAATCTGACATTCTTGTTAGCTTTGATGTTGTTTCCCTATTTACAAGAGTTTCCCTGGAAGACGTTCTGAATTTTATTAAGGGACTAGTTTCCAAGGATATGGTGGAATTATACCGTATTTGCCTCACTACCACCTACTTTTTATGTGAAGACCAGATTTATGAACAGATAGATGGAGTAGCAATGGGAAGCCCTCTAAGTCCGGTCGTAGCCAACCTTTTCATGGAGCATTTAGAGAAGAGGGTAATGGACTCAGCATTCAGGCCAAGAGTATGGTTTAGATACGTCGATGACACTTTTGTGATTTGGGGTCACGGAGTAGAAAAACTGAACGATTTCCTGTCCTATATAAACACACTACATCCAAATATTCAATTTACCATGGAAACAGAAGAAGATCAACAACTAGCGTTCCTAGATGTATTAGTAAATCGAAAGGAAGGTTACTTAGGACATAAAGTGTAAACAGGAACTCAAATCATCATCCAAGCCAAAAACAAGATATCATCAAAACTCTGGCGGAGAGGGCGAAGAGAATTTGTGAACCACAGCATCTCCAAAGTGAACTTCTTCATATTGAAAAAGCGCTCACCTCCAATGGTTATACCAG
This sequence comes from Diabrotica undecimpunctata, assembly GCF_040954645.1. NCBI lineage: Eukaryota > Metazoa > Arthropoda > Insecta > Coleoptera > Chrysomelidae > Diabrotica > Diabrotica undecimpunctata. The sequence continues at coordinate 111,820,774 of NC_092808.1, read as the reverse complement.
AAGAGAAATACATAAAGCGATGAACAACATCTCTAGAAGAAAGGACGAAGAATCAGAATGTAAAGGCAAAGCGTTCTTGCCCTTCATATCGGGGGTAACGGACAGAATTGGCGAATACTTAAGAAAGCCAACGTAAAGACCATTTTCAAGCCTACAAAGAAAATCAAGGACTGTTTAAGATCGGCGAAAGACAAACGCGACCCATTAGCAACGGTCGGAGTATATCGAATACCATGCACATGTGGAATGGTATATGTGGGAACCACGAAAAGACACACAAACACAAGGATAAATGAATATAAAAGCCATTGTCGTTTAGGACACATCGACAAATCTGCCGTTGCCGAACACGCTTTGGGAAGCGGAGAACATCGAATACTCTTTGAAGAAACGCAGATGCTGGACAAAACTTCACAGTACTACCCATGGTTGTATCGGGAAGCGGTGGAAATATATAAGCACCCAAATAATTTTAATCGGATAGAAGAGAGACTGAAAATTAACAAGACATAGATACAAATGTTAAAATCCACAAACACCCTTCCCGTCAAACACGAAGAAAAAGCTACTACAAACAACGACACGCCCCCTCAAGCCGAAACCAGTGGAGGGGAGGCGAGTGGGAAATATAAATATTGCCTCCGTAGTACAACGCAGCTTCATTTTCAGGTTTTTCTGAATTCTCTAAATTTAACTGAAATTGAAAATTTTTTTTGTACTTATTAAAATTTAGTAAAATGTTCTAACCTTTTGGGATAATCAATTTAAAAGGTATTTATTAAAAATTACATTTTAGGAAAAGAAACAAAAAGAAGCCCTTACTAGAAAACAGGAGAAGAATAGAACTAAGATGCAGAAACAAGAAGAGGATACAACTCCCACAGAACTATTACAAAGACCTAAAGATTATTTAGTCAAATTTCGTTTCCCAGAACCTCCTCCTTTACAGCCACCTGTTTTAGGGTTACACAGTAAGTACAAAAATCACTCGTAACTACTGTTTTCTTAATTTTGATTAAATATATCTTATACTGTTATCAAAAATAGTATATGAGCCCCAACAATTAAATGTTCGGACAAACGAAAATTTATTGAAAACGTTCATCTTCACAACCTTGCTTATTGAATTAAAGAACGAAATCAACAATACATTAAAGTCTATCATTAACAATAAAATGTTGAAATGGTTTGGTTTCTATAAATTTTGAATTGCAGTGTTATTGTCTGCATCCTAGGTCAGCCAGCGTCCGGAAGAGGTCTACCCTTCGGACGCTGGTACTCACGTGAGGCTTGGTTATATGTTGCCTGAAGTTAAATCTAATAAAATCTTAAACATCCTTCATTTTTAACAACAATATGTACATTTTTTGGCAACTTTAACTTCTGTAAAGGGTTTTACCCTAATATTTTGGTGGCTCAGGCATGTTAACCGGCTTTTAACCTGATGATGGAATTATTATTTCGAAAACGTTAGTTATTTTAATGTAGCCCTTCTAAGGATTATTTAAATATACCTACTTACAAAGAATTAAACCTCTTTTTAGGATTTTTTGTTAGTACCATGTATTTCGTCTTTTCTTCATTTATTCGGAGACCCAGACTACCTGTTTCCTCCTCGAGCTGTGAAAAGACCTCTCTCACGTCTCTTGTAGAATGCGTGACTGCATCTATATCATCAGCCAGCAACAGTTTTGATCCTTGATCAGCAAATCCTCCTGTCAGCTCAGACGATATTTTACTTATTGCATATTCTAAAGCAAAATTGAACAGCAACGGCGACAAGGAGTTCCCCTGCCTAAGTCCTGAATTTATACCAAATGGCATCGATGTTCTGCTTCCTATCTTTTCTTGTGCATATGAGTCTGTCACGCACATTTGCGTTAATTCAACTAATTTTCTTGGTATTCCCATTTCTAACATTGCTATCTATGAAAATTTGGTGCACATCGCGGTTTAATTCCCAGTTTTTTTCTAATATTTGTCGGATGGTAAATATCTGATCTATAGTTGACCTTCCAGCACGAAAGCCGCATTGGTAGTCGCCTACAATATCTTCCGAATATGGTGTGAGTCTCTTTAGCAAGATAATTGATAGCACTTTATATGATGTGCTAATAAGCGATATGCCTCTGTAGTGTCGGAATTGTTCTTTGTTTCCTGTCTTATATATGGGAATTATAACGCTTCTATTCAATTCTTTAGGCATTTTCTGTTTTTGCCATACTCTGAGAATGATGTCATATAATTTTTGGTGTAAAAGGTTTCCTCCTTTTTTTAACAACTCTCCATTTATGCTATCATTTCCTGGTACTTTATGGTCTTTTAGATACGCGATCGTATTCTTTACTTCCTTATGTGTTGGTGCTGGTATTTCGATATCTGCAGAATGAAACGTAATATCTGCTTCCTCCGTCTCACTTTCAATATTTAGTAAATTCCGAAAGTATTCCTTCCATCGTTCGACGATTTCCGTTTCTATCATTATAAGTTCACCTGCTTCATTTCTCATAGGCTGTGTTACTCCAACACTTGCACCTTTTCTGACTGACTTCACTTCACTAAAGAATTTGCTTATTTGATTCCTCTCGCTACTTCTGTCCATTTCCCGGATTTACTGTTCTAGGTAGCTCTTCTTTTTAGTTCTGAATAGTCGCCTTGTTTGTGCTCTTGTTCTGTTAAAATCTGCTTTGTTCTCATCTGTGGGGTCTTGTAGCATTTTCAATCTTTTTTTCATTTTTATTTCCAGAATTTCTCCCAGAATGTGAGGTATCCACCATTCTAGTATAACTTTGATAATTATCTCTAAAGTCTTTAAAATACACATAAAAAAAATTGGGGTTATGAGGTCCGGGGTCTTATCTATGGACATGTGAATTAATAAATGTAAGTTTCGCAACCCAACCGTTACGATCGCGAGCGTGCGCCAGCAAGCGTGATCCGACCGAGACTGACCGAGAGACGACGATCAAGATGACCGAGTGAAGTTAGTAAAACATGTGCGCGCGGCGAACCTTCTCCCTGTCACACAAAGCCGCGCCCTTTCACCACACTTGCTTTACGATTTACACTTCGGCTGCTTTATTATTTGTGTGTTAAGATTTAATTACGCATATTCCCATTGTTTTGTTCTGTGTTGCGTTACAGTGTAGATAACTTTATAGATATTGCGTTTTTAATGTAATTGCGACAATGAAACGCTGGTTAAAGCCGAATGACTTTAGACGAGGCAAATGAAAAACCATAGACTTCAAAGGTTAATACTCATCATAAGTTTTGTGATGAATACTTAGCTTTCGGTATTACATACATTCATTTAAACAGTGAAGAAAGACCTCGTCAGTGCGTCATATTCTACGAAGTTTTGTCGAATGAGTCGATGAAACCGGCCAAACTTTGACGTCATTTAGAAACAAAAGATCAAGACCTTCGTGAGATATATCAATCTTCTTCTTTTTCTTCCTTCTTGTATGTAGGCTTTAAAGCCTGTTTCTTCTTCAATATTAGCCTCCTAAATTGTTTAGATTATCGCACCATCTTTTTCTTGGTCTGCCAATACTTCTTCGTCCATTTGGTGACTTATCTCGTGCTATTCGTACTATCCTATCCTCCGCCATTCTACTTATGTGTTCGTTCCACTCCTGTTTCCGTTTTATCCCCATCCATTTATGTCTTCTATATTGCAGGCTCTTCTTATGTTTTCGCTTCTCTCCCTATCCAACCGACTTTTCCCTGATATTCGTCGGAAGTATTTTCATCTCTGTTGTTTCTAGTAGTCGTCTCGTTTTAGATGTGTCAGGTCTTGTCTCCTCCGTGTATGTTAATATAGTTCTAATTGCTGCTTTATAGATTCTTGTTTTTGTGTCTTGTCTTAGGTGTTTGTTCTTCCAGATTGTGTCATTAAGAGATCCCGCCCTTTACTTGCTTTTAAGCTTTGTTGTCGTACTTCTTCTTCAACATCTCCGTAACTAGTTATATATATTCCCAGATATCTAAACCTTGCTTCCTTATTTATTATTTCCCCATCAATTTCGATTTTACATCGTAGGGGTATTTAGATGTTGTCATACATTTGGTTTTTTCTGCTGATATTATTATATTGTATTTCTTGGCTGTTATATTGAAGATATGTGTTAATCTTTGGAGCTCGTCTTATGTCTCGGCGATTAATGCGACGTCGTCTGCATAACATAATATTTGGATTTCTTTGTTCCCCATTCTGTAACCATGACCTTTACGTACTGCTTGTATTATTTCGTCCATTATTGTATTAAAGAGAAGTGGGCTTAATGAGTCACCCAGTCTGACTCCGCTTTGTATTGGTATACACTGTGTTAGTTTTCCATTTATCTTTGCCTGCATTTGATTATGGAAGTAGATGTTTTCGATGGTTTGTATTATATTGATTGCTAGGTTTCTTTTATACAGTAGGTGTAAGACGTCTTCGACTTGGATGCGATCGAAAGCCTTTGTCAGGTCTATAAAACATTGATATGCTGGTTTATTGTACTCGATGGCCTTTTCTGTGATTTGTCTTAGTACAAATACGGCGTCTACGCAGGATCTTCCGGATTTGAATCCTTGTTGTTCATCTGATAAAGTTGTTGGTTTATTGATACTGTTGGTTAGGACTTTTGTGGTAAGCGTAAGTGCGATGTTCAGTAGATTTATACCTCTATAATTTTTGGGGTCTTTTTTATCTTCTTTCTTGAACATTAGTATCATTATGCTGTTTCTTCATGCGTCTGGTATCTTGCAGTGCAACATTAGTTTTTGTATAAGTTTTGTCATCTCTAGGGTTATACTTTCTCCTGCGTGTTTTAGAAGCTCGTTGGTTATTCCGTCTGGTCCTGGTGACTTTCTATTTTTGAGTGTATTTGTGGCTATCTCTACTTCCTCAAAACTCCTGAAATTTCTATTTCGTGTCTTAATTCAGGTATTTTATTGTGTTGATTATTATTTTCCTTTCCTTTAAACAGTTCCGTCAGGTATCTTTCCCATTCGTTTGCTGGTATGTTATTGTATTCCTTCAATTCTGCAATTTCTTTCCATTTGTTTCTTTCCTATGAATTTCCATATTTGATTTTGTTTACCGTAGAAGTCGCTTTCCACCCTTATTATAAACTGTTCCCAGTGTTCATTTTTTGTTCTTTGTTTTGATATCTCAATCATTTTTCAAAATGAAAGTCTCAGAATTAGAACGAAGCAAAAACAATCATTAAGACTGTTAGTAGGGCCAATAACAGAAATGCTGTATTGTTCTTCTTAAATATAAGAATGGTAGTGGTCGACCATTCGTTTGAAATTTTATGGTGATAGAAAATCTTCTGTAATAATGTTGTCAACTATTATACCAAACTTTCATCTCGACATTTCAGTCACTCGTTTAAAATTCGGTCCTATTCGGGATGTTTCATATTTAATTTCTGTAGGCTTTTTACATCGGACATTTCATTTTCGATATTTTCGTTAACTACGATTTTAGATCTGTCCCTTATTTCTGTTTCATCTCTACTGTAAAAGTCAGTTTAGTGTTAAGTATATTAATAATAATTAATTATAATTTCTAATGGTTAAAGACTTAAACAAAATATTCTGAAGACGACCAGGAACGAAACGTGCATAATAATAGCAGTCATCGTTAAAAATGAATATATACTCTCTCAGTTTACATTATATGTTACTAATTTAACAAATGTTTATACATTATACAAGAATCTAATAAGAATTAAATAAGAATATTTTTTTAGATACAAGATTTGCCTATCCCGGACAAAAACCTCTATTTGTAGACACAGATTTTGGTATTGATATGAGCAGTAGAGTTGCAATCGTAGGTCCAAACGGTGTTGGTAAATCAACATTTTTAAAGTTATTAACAGGAGACTTATCTCCTGATAAAGGAGAAAATAGGAAAAACCATAGATTGGTAAGTAGTCATCATTGTGCCAAAGAAAAATTATTAGCGATTATATATATATATATATATATATATATATATATATATATATATATATATATATACAATATACATATACACAGGATGTTTCACGAGAGCTTACACTATCTATATATCGAAAACTACTTACACGGTATTTATGAAAATTAGTTTATGGGGATTATAAGTTATGAAGAACTTAAAGAAAATATTTTGCCAAACAAATATATTTCCGGTTATGCCGGAAGTGAGCAGCAACTTTGTTATTTTAAAAGGAACACCCTGTATATCATTGCAGTGTTATTGCTATTTAAGTTACCATAGGTCAAAACTTCATATTTTTTTGAGATATTCATCTTTTTCAAAAATTTTGACAGATAGGGACAAACTTTTCAAAGTTAATATCTTATCAATTTGCAATCATGTCTTGAAAACCTCTGCATACAAAGAGTAGGTAACGTTCTTTCAGTAATTTATATCGAAATTTAATTTCTAACTATAGGGTGTTCACAAATGGTACACTATTTCTTTAAACTTCAAACTACAGTAAGTCAATAATTTCAAATGAAACACCCTATATTTTATAATTTTAATACAAAAAGAAATTTATTATCTTTCAAACAGTATTAGGGTTTCCTATACCTAAAGTTAATATTTTTGTAGATAATTGTGGTTTATTGTTAAATGTAAGATATTTATTGTTTTATTCTAGTTAGCCGTGTAAGGAGATGTCATAATTGTCATTATTTTTGATCATGTGCACAAAGTGATAGATTTCTATCACTTTGTGATTTCTATCACAAAGTGATAGAAATCGCTCGTTTAGAATTACTCAATAAAGATTCCGTAAATTTACTTTAAATATATTGAGATACCTTTCACCTTAAAAAAAGTAGTTCTGATCAATAGTCTACAAGAATATGGTCTATCATGTTTACTGTCGTGCCATCCGGAGATCTCCATGTTCCTTTGTTTATATTTTTGCGCTGAAAACATGTACTGATAATGTTCATGTTAAGCGAAGTAGTATATCAACCTAATGTAATTGTTGTTGTATTCTTCTTCTTATTCTTCTTTTTGGCTTTATTCTACTAAATAATCAGCCAGTACATTTGTTTTGTTAATTTTTGGGCCACTCTCATAAATATAGACATTTCATCTACATAATATCTACATTTTATTTATGTTTTCTGTTTTGTTATAAATGGTTTAAATGTTAATATTGGATAGTTTATTATGAAGGTTATAATTTTATATGGTTGATCTGTAGGAATCTGAGAATTTTGATAATTTTAGGGTTAATATCGCATAGAAGCATCGGTATGTTAATTGGGGGTTTAACCCTTGAAACTTGATATATAATTTCCTCTTGACATAGGTTAAAATACTATTGAATATGTAGTCAACATCTCATCTTCATCTTTTCATTTCTACTACCTTTAATATAAATAAAGACGTATTGTTAAATATAATGATAATCTAAGTATTATACTTAATCGTTTGTTTATAAAATTTGAAACAGTTCATTTTTTAACTCTTTTTTTCTATTCGATTTTTGTTCGAATATAGGCCTCTTCCATTTCCTTCCTATAAAGTTCCAACAGTTCATTTATATTCTATTAAACCAAATTCCCATATTTATCAGTAGCGCCCGCTGTTGGCATATCTACAAAGGTATGTTGTAACGTTGTTTTTGCTAAGTATCGTTTTGCAATGTTTTACATACATGCTAAGTAACTGCTTGGAAGTGAGATTTTATTTGTAACTGAAATTCATAGAAGATGAATAAACTTAATTATAAACTACATTTTTAGCGAATTGGTAGATTTGACCAGCACTCTGGTGAACATTTAACGGCCGAAGAAACACCCAGCGAATATCTAATGCGTCTTTTCGATCTTCCCTATGAAAAGGCGCGTAAACAATTAGGAACATTTGGATTAGCTAGTCATGCACATACCATTAAGATGAAAGATTTATCTGGTGGTCAAAAAGCAAGAGTAGCCTTGGCAGAACTCTGCTTAAATGCTCCCGATGTATTAATTTTGGTGAGACAATAAAAATATTTAATTAGTATTATCAGTTTTAATGTTCTATAATTTTAGGATGAACCGACGAACAATTTAGATATAGAATCCATAGATGCCTTAGCCGAAGCAATTAACGAATATACCGGAGGAGTCATAATTGTGTCTCACGACGAGCGACTTATTAGGTAAGAAAATAATATATACCAACATTGTTTCCACAAGAGATCTTCGTGAAGAATAAGAAAGTATTTCGGTTTTATAATTTCAATAAAAATTTCTTTTTTTTTGCATGTTTTTTATCGAAAAGATACGAAATTGTATTCGAAGAGGAATTTAACGACATAAACATGACCGGATATATAATCTCATTGGTGCCAATTGCCATTCACTGGCGGGCATACAGTATAGGTAAAAGTTTATGGTCGGTATGGACCTTATGTGAGATAGAGTGAGAAACACCTGTTTAAAAAGAGAGGTATAGTAGGTCCGCCCTTTAAATCGCCGAACTTGCATGAGTGGAAATAATACAAAAGGGGAAATTCAACGTTGCCAAACTTATTGGTTTTATTTGACCTGTTGTCTTTTTAGCATTTGAACAATGTTCTAAGATAATCAAATTTGGGCGAAATGGATTTAAATGGCAGCTTACTGTTTTTTATTGGGATTATGCCACAATTTTACTTTACAATAAGTGTAATATAACATTTTGATTTTCACTTCGGAAATCGTTTTATATAAATAAAATTAATAATTCGTATTTTAAGTACGATTTCCGAATTAAAAATCTAAACATCAAAATAAGCTTATTTTAAAGTCACATTGTGCCTTATTTCCAATAAAAATAATAAAATGAATATAACTCCACAATAAATAAACCTTCATACGAAATTATTTGGCAACGTCTCATGTCGCGTAGTAAAAGCACCGAATCAGATGTAGAGGTGGGTCTTTGATGTTTTTATCGTTAAGAGCGTAGGCGCAAAATTTCGGCCCAATGGCTTTTTAAATGCATTCTTTTTTTCGAATCCTGAGAAAACTAATAAATATTTTTGAAAAATTTAAACGCAGAACGAAAGAATACATTATTACCGAGGGCCGAAAGTCTCTGAAAACTTCTATAATGTTTATTTTAATAAGTTACAGGGGTGAAAAAAGAGAAAATTTAGTGTGATTTTGAATTTTAAGTATCTCATTCAAAAAAACTTTTTGTTTATTCTAAGGGACTTTCGGCCCTCGGCAATAATGTCACCTTTCATTCTGCGTTTAAATTTTTCAAAAATATTTGTCAGTTTTCTCAGGATTCGAAAAAAATGAATACATTTAAAAAGCATTGGCCCGAAGTTTTGCGCCTACGCTCTTAACACCACTAAACCGATTTTCGTAAACAATAACTATGATTGTTTAACAGTAGTTTCAAGTAAGAGAGTACCTACATAAACAAACATAATGGATATTATCGTTTATGTGTATATTTATTGAAGTGAAAGAAACTAATGAAGGATATATTTATTATAACTTGAAAAATAAACTAAACAATACAAATAGTAAATCGTACTTACATTTACATTACACGTTATTATTAAATCGCGAATCGTCTAAATTGACATTTAAAAACGGAAGTTTTTCTACTTTACTTCTTGTTAACCGTGTTCTTTTTTTATTTAAAATTAAACCAGATTTTGAACATGTGTTCACATTTACAATACTTTATGAATATAGTGGTTTCAGTTATGATATACATGGCAATGCTTTTTCCACCATTGTAATGGACTCTCGATACAGGTGTACGTTTAAATGAGTCATGTCCAATTAATTGTTCAAAAATACACCATGGACTTAAGTCATCTTTATCGGTTTCCTTTTCTTGTACTGGTTGATTTTTAATAGTACAATCTTCTTTTTCTTTTTTTTATAGAAGTAACCAGCTTCTTAACTCTTTCTTTTGTTTTTTTACTTGCATTTTTATCAGAAAATTCCTGCACTTTAAATCGTGAATCCATAAATGTACATAATGACAATGTGCCACTCTGTTCTATCCCTCTAAATCTTTTTGCTAAACCCGATATTAGTAATTGTACTACGTCGGATACTATGGATGTAAGGTTACCGTTTGCTAAAATTTTATTGCAAGATTCTTGCAGGCAGCGTACCATAGCAATCACTGAACTCCCCTTCAAGTATTTTTGGCCACTCATTGTACTTGTTATTTCTTTAAAAAGCCGTAAAATTTGGGAAAGTTGAGAACAAATAATCCAGTCTTCATTATTTAGATTTGGTCCAAGTCTAAGTCTGTATTAACTAATACAAATGTGGAACGGATTGCCTCTTCTAATTCTTTTTAACATGTAATAGGTGAAGTTCTACCTAGTTTCCACATCTTGGATTGGCCGTTTGGGAACTTTGTTATGTTGTAATTGATACTTTAAAAGCCTTTCTACTTCTTTAACAACTTGTGATCTAATAATTTGCTTAGTTTTGATATAACATTCCTGAAGAAATGAACCTGACGTAATGAACAAGTTTTTCTTGTTGGCGGTTTATATCCAGGAATCCACCATGCAAACTTTTTAAAAGCTCGTTCTTCAACTCTGGAAAACGGATGAAACGAGTCTTTGCATAGGTTTAGTAAATCCATATATATTTGTTACTTTTGTTCTGAACTAATATTTTTATTAATGGAAGTATCCATCACCTTTTGACGCTTGGGTGGCGGTGGCAGTATGTCAGTACTTGTAGTAGAAGTAGTCGAAACGGACAGAAATGCGTCAGGAGAAGTTTCAATCATTGCAATATTCAGAAAGCGGACCATAAAAGCTGCATCTTCTACAAATGTGCATTTTTTAAAAATAAAATTATTCTAATACTAGGTCAATAATTTTGACTAAGAAAAATAATTCATAATTGAATATTTACAATAAATAAATCCTTTGACGAACTATCAATAAAGATTTGAAATCGAAAATGTAGATCAATCGTACATCGAAACTCATTCATTAATCAGAATACCTAGTTATAAAAAACAAAAGAAAGAGTTAAGAAGCTGGTTACTTCTATAAAAAAAGAAAAAGAAGATTGTGCTAGTGAAAATCAACCAGTACAAGAAAAAGAAACTGATAAAGATGACTTAAGTCCATGGTGTATTTTTGATGAATTTATTGGACATGACTCATCTAAACATACACCTGTATCTAGAGATATAAAAGAAGTTGACATGTATTTGTCTGATGATATTACCCACAAAAAATTTCGAACGGAGATTGGAACTGTCCATTACAGTGGTGGAAAAACCATCGCCATGTATATCCTAACTTAACCACTATATTCATAAAATATTGTAGTATTGTAACAAAATCTGTTCCTTGTGAACACATGTTCAAAATCTGGTTTAATGTTAAACAAAAGAAGAAACAACAAGAAAAGTGGAAAAACGTATGTTTTTAAATGTCAATTTAGACGATTCGCGATTTAATAATGTGTCATGTAAATGTAAGTACTATTTGTATTGTTTAATTTATTTTTTAAGTTATAATAAATATATCCTTCGTTAGTTTCTTTCAATATAATAGCCAATATGTTTTTTGTGTGCTCGCTTATTTGAAACTACTGATAAACAATCAACTAGTTACAGTTTACGAAAAACGGTTCCGATAAAAATGTCAACGACCCACCTCTAGTTTCTTAGGATCGGAACCAGAGATATGCATATCTCAGATCGGAACTAATCGAAACTAATCGGAACTAATCGTCTTACTACTGGGCAATGGGCAGTAATAAGAAATATGGAGGGGAGACCAAGGGGAAATATGATTGTTACCTTTGTCTATTCGCTGAAAATATGATTTTATATCTGTGTTAGATATCCTGTTAAATTTTACCATACCGACCATAAACTTTTACCTACACTGTATATAGTTTGTATTACATATTTTGAAATATATGAAATAATATTTTTTTACTGATGAAAAGACTGCTGGTGTGAGCACATATTCATGAATGTTAGGGACTGGGGAATTATACTCGTAATCCGTGTTAGGCTGTAGATTTAGCTATAGACGCTGTAGATTTTTATTAAACGAAAGATTGGGCGACCGGTTTCGCTGTTTACAAGTTATACAGCATCATCAGTCTCTCAAGAAACTAAAGGCTGAAATAGATGATATATGTAAGCCAATATGTATACAACTAAAAAACTAAAAAAATTGCATTAAAAGTAATACTAAGAATATATAGGACTTAAATACAATAAACAACATAAAAAATATATAAAATATAAAAGATGGCCAGCAATATATTTATATACAGTATCAAGTGACATAAATTGTAGTAGACTTTCATGGATATGGACAAGATTAAAATGTAGGTCAAGAACTTTGTCTATTCTCTTTTTATAAACGGAAAAAAGGGAGCCTATCTGTCGTGGATGTCTTCTTAATGTTTTCGATGAAAGCAAAAACTTCATTTTAACTATATCGCCAATAAGATCTACGATCGAAGGTAAGAGATGAAAGACTGCACCAAAAAAAGAAAATTGGTGAAGAAAAACCATTAGAAATAAAAAATCATATACTTTCATTTTCTCTTTATGATAGTCACTGTTCACGAAATCGTACTTCGAAAAAGTACTTACCATCTTACATAACACATAACAAAAAATGTATTCCCATATTACTCATGTCTTCATGAATCTTATCAAGAAACCTTGTTCTGGGTTTTCCTCTTCTTCTCTGACCAATGAGTCTATCAAGGAGCGTTTTTCTAGCTGGGTCATTTTGTTCCATCCACATTACATTCCCTATCCACCTCAGACGTTTTATCTTAATATGTTTACGATATCAGGTTCCTGGTATATTCTATAAAGTTCGAAGTTGTATCGTCTTCTCCACACTCCATTGTCATTCACTGCTCCATAGATTCGTCTTAGTATGTTTCTTTCGAAACATCCCAACATGTTTTTAGTATTTTTTGTTAGAGTCCAGGTCTCTGAACCATATGTTAGTACTGGGCCTGGTTAGTTTTATTTTTGTATTTCTCGATATAATTGTGGATTTAAGGAGGATATTGAGCCCAAAATAGCATATGTTGGCCGTGCAAATTCTGCGGTTTATCTCGGTGGTAGTATTATTTTCAGTATTAATCAGCGCTCTCAGGTATAAAAATTCGTTCATCGCTTCGATTACGTCGTTTTCTATAACACGTGGTCGTAGGATTTGTGGTTGCGTGCTTATTTTCATATACTTCGTTTTGTTGGTGTTTATTATTAAACCCATTTTTGTAGCTGATTCTTTTAATGCTACATACGTCTCTCGTACAGTGTTTTCCGTTCTCCCAACAATATTGATATTATTAACATAGGCCAGGATTTGCACTGATTTATTATATATTGAATCAGTGGTTGTGATTTGTGACATACGTATTACTTTCTCCAGAGCCAGATTGAACAGTATACAGGAGAGAGGGTCTCCCTGGCGCAGCCCTTTATTTGTGTTAAAAGGTTCATACAGTTCCTCCTGAATTCATACTCTACATTCAACTTTTTCAAGAGTTAGTTTTGTTAAATTCACCAACTGATTTGGCATTCCTAGCTATTTCATTGCTTTGAACATTTCTCTTCCATTCACAGAGTCGTAGGCTGCTTTGTAGTCTATATATATGTGATGAGTATCAATGCCATATTTCAGTGTTTTTTCCAAAATTTGTTTCAGGGTTGCAACCTGATGAATTGTCGATTTACCACCTCTGAAACCATCCGTTCTGCATATGGTGCCATACGGTAACATAGTACTGTGGAATATATTTTATACGCTGCATTTAGAAGCGTAATTCCTCTGTGTTTGGAGCATTCAAAGATATCTTCTTTTTTGTGTATGGTGCAAAGTACTCCAATATTCCAATCATTGGGGAGAGATTTATGTGTCCATATTTATTTTATAAACTGCTGTAATGCCATTATGGTATCATGGCCACCTTCTTTATATATTTCAACTGGGAGATTATTCCGGGTGATTTGATTCTGACTAGTTTTTAACTGCATCTTTAACTTCAAGAATAGTTGGTGGTTCCTCTTCCTTCTTGTCTGTTCCCTTTACCTCATCTCTTTCGTCTTCCAGGTGTTCTTTTTCTTCCTCTATATTAAGTGCCTGGTTAAAGTATTCCACCCATATGTTAAATACATCTTTCCTTGTTGTTAATAGGTCGCCATTCTGACTTCTGCATTGTCTTGTGGTTGCCTTGAATTATTTTCTATTGATGTTAACTTTCCTATAGAATGCTCTGAATTCTTTCTCTTTGTTGAGGTTTTCTATATATTTAAGTTCCTTATTTGGGTAGTTTCGTTTTTTTCTTTTGTATATCCTCTTTTCTTCTCTTCGTCGGGTGAGCATCTTTCTGTTGGCTTCATTTTTTTCTTTTGTTGCATTCTTGCATTCATCGTCAAACTAATGATTTTTACAGGCACAAATTTCTGTTCATATTTCATCTTTCGCTACTGCTTCAATGTTTTCCTTTATTCTGATCTAGTAGAAGTCTATACCTGTCTGGCCTTATTCTTTTAAATTTTGACATCTTAGCCTATTGGTGATGTGAGTACCGTTCTGCAATTGTCGCGTCTCTCAGCTTTTGCATATTCCATTTTTTTGTAACCATTTTATTTTATTTACTGGTGTTTGAAATTCTAGACCTCAGTGTTGAGATCACTAGGCAATGATCTGAGTCTATGTTTGCGCATCTATAACTTCGTTTTTCCTATGCCTTGAATCTATTAAGATGTGATCAATCTGACTCGTTGTTCTTCCATCAGGAGAGGTCCAGGTTACCTTGTGTATGTTCTTGTGTTCAAAATAGGTTCTAGCGACTGTCATATTGAGTGCTGCTGCTAAGTTTATCAGTCGTAATCCATTATCGCTACTGATATTGTGTAGGCTATGCTTTCCTATTGTGGGCATGAAAACTCGCTCTCGTCCTATTCTTGCATTCATGTCACCTATTACAATCTTAATCACAATCTTGTTTCTGGGACATCTCCTGTAAGCTTGCTCTAGGTATTTGAAGAACTGTTCTTTTATTTCCTTTGGTTTCACCAGTTGGGACATGTGCATCGATCAAACTGTAATTGAAGAATTTCCATTTTAAGCGCAAATAGCACATTCTTTGACTGTAGGCTTTAAAGTCAATAACAAGGCCTTTTGTTCTTCGGTTTACAATAAATACCACCCCATCTATGTGTTGGCTTTCATTGCAGCTATAATATATGGAATGGATTCTCTTGTCAGAAGTGCCAGTTCCTGTCAACCGCATTTCCTGCAGTGCTAAAACATCTAATTTGTATGTGTTCACTATGTCAAATAAAGATGTGAGTGTTTCAGTTCGGTACATATTCCTAATCTCAATTCCATTTTTCCTTTGCAGAGTCGTCGTTGTGAGTTCCGTCCAGCTAATAGTTCCTGAGGTTCCGTAAAATATGTTTTTACAGGAAGAGGTTATCAGCCTCTAGCCTAAACTCCAACCTGGAGGGCCAGGGACTCTTCTGTTAGGGTTGCCATACCTTAGTCTGTTTTGGTTCGCTGTTGGTATTTTTATTTCCCAGCTATCCACCGTTCTTATGACCGGTTAGGGCGTTCCCCTATCCACCACCTGCGGATGCGTCCAATGGGAGACAGACAACTCCCCATGGAACAACAAATTTATTATTCAATTAAAAACTTGTATAGATGACTCGAATGAAAAACTTTTTTCAGACCACAGATCACACCAAATAGAAGCTGACCAAGCATCTACAGAAGAAAAGCTGAAACAGTAACTGACAAACCTGTTCCACATTTCAGTACATACACTTTCGACCTACAACAGTGCTCACCAACTCCAGATCACAGATAGAAAATCATCGGTTACGTGAGAGAGCAAGAGACTGCTGTGGACGATAAATTTGACAGTTCATGATCACTGCACAGGTTATGTGGTATGAATCTATTGCAGGTAGAGGGGCAAATAAGAGCTCTTTTCTGTACAAACACCTGCAAACGATCGTACCACCTGCAACAGAACATGTAATTTATTATTCAGACACATGTGGAGACAAAACCGTAACTCTCACGTGCCTGCCATGGTTACATGGGCCTTGAATAAATTCTCTTTTAATAATGTGATAGATCATAAGTCTATTGTACCAGACCACACTCACTTGGAAGTAGATACTGATCACAGCATAGAAGAAGCTTTGAGAAAAAAAAAAAAGAAGAAAACGGATATTTAAATATTTCACCCTTATCACTGAAGGCAACTTGTCCATTCAAGTAGCTCTAAATTCATTGTTATGGAAATAGCATGTGGATGAGGATGCCAGAAATCTTCTTGGTAGTCGATGGTGGAGGAGAATGTCAACAGACCGTAACGAATGGAGAGGTTTGCTGGGAAAGGCCAAGGCTCGAATTGGGCTATAGAGCCGTAGGATCGATGGAAATGTCATAAACAGACTTCTTTGATTTCTCATCGTTACCTACAGGTTGCATGGTATTAAGAACTAGAGACACTGATTGATAGTTGTCAGTTTCGGTGGCTAGATAAAAGATAGCTTCGATATACGGAAGACTTTGCAATCGTTATTAGAGATTGCAACCCTTCAATTCAAAGACTACCTTAATAGAGATGATCCATTTAAGCCTGTTAATTTCAACGAAAGAGGGGGCCAACTACATTTGGAAGTTCTCATTATAACAAATCAAGCAGTTCCTATTTCTAGAAGGAACAAACAGATCTTATCTCTCCACTGCCTCTAATTCCTATTTGCTTTCATAGTTTTTATCAAGGCTTACATACGAATGCTACAGCTCAAAATTCACACTCCGGTCTTGTAAGTGATGATGAAGAAACAAATCAATTCAAAATGCTTTTGTTGTTTTGTAATTGTATTCTTTATTTTTATTTTATAATAGGTAATACTATGTTTTTTTATTTAAAATTTGCACTTCGTCTGTGCCTTATAAGATAAGGACCTGTGCCTTAAAGAAGGACATACCTAACTGGACAAGTAAATCAAAATCCAAAATATTTAACATTTATGTTTTTTCCTTTATATTAAATGTATATTATATACATAATTGTAGTTAATAACAACTATATTGACTGATTTGTTTAATTTTAAGATAGTTTATTTTCACTTACTGAAAAAACTCAAATTTGGACTGTCTGCTTTAGTCTGCCAATCATACACTTTAAATACTGATAATTTTAAATATTTTTAAAGAATGTTCATGTTATTTTTCCAATAGTGTCATTGACTAACAAGTGTTGAATGAAATACAATGAACTTTTTTATGAAAAGCTTAGGAATTTTAAAAAGTTTTGAGAGGTGGTCAGTTTGATGGGATTTGAGAGTATTATTATTCCGTTTGAACATTGTGCTTGGAATAACTCTTTGCTTCCTAATTATGTGATACTGTTGTATTTATTTATGAGTAGTGCAACTTCCAGTTTGTTGTTATTACTAATTTATGTTGTTTACACTTCTTTCTTAATATTTGAATTTTCTCTACTTTCAATGATTAAGACTTGCTATCTTGTAATTTAAAAACAGTATTGACTAATTAATAATTTCGGTTATAGGGAAACCAATTGCTCTTTATATATCATAGAAGATCAAACCATCAACGAACTAGACGGAGACTTCGATGACTACAGGAAGGAATTATTGGAAAGTTTGGGAGAAGTCATCAATAGTCCCAGTATAGCAGCCAATGCAGCGGTGGCCCAATAATAAATATAATTTTGTCCTTGAAATATGATTTTTTTAAATTCTGCAATCATGATTTGACCATATTTTTAAAAAAACTTAAAACATATTAAACTTATGGTTATTTTATTATGATAATAATACTTATTACCTTTTACCAATTATAATTACTTTGAAGAATTATCATATTCGGACTATATGATATCATAAATATAGAAAAGTATCTTTTGAGAAACAAATCAGTCTCTAAAATTTTGTGCCCCTTTATATGATTATTAGATGTTTGAATTTAAAAAGTCATGTTTATGTAATTGTGAATGGCCTTATAAATATTAATTAAATGCATAATTTACAGAAAGTTTATTTATCTTTTATATAATTATTTTTGCTCATTGTATATTATGCATTTTATAAATATATCGACTTGAAGACACATTTATTTTAACGCTGTTTTATTTACTTAATCATTTGACCTTTCATAGAAAATGCTTCAAATTTCAAGAACTTGCGTGTATAATAATAAAATAAAAAGGAGTTTACTATTTTTATTGGAAATAAGCCACAAGTTTACTTTAAAATAAGTTTATTTTTGAAATTTCGATTTCCACTTTGGAAATCGTTCCCAAAATACAAAACATTAATTTAATATAGTTTTATTGAACGATATTAATTTTATTTTCATTTTGACGACAATTTTATACAAAGTGAAAAGAAAACTTTTCTCAGCCAAGTGAATACACTCACATACATGTAGATGTAGATTAATGGGTAGTAATTTGTTGGCTGTACAGCCTAACCTTAATATTTAAAATAAATAGATAATATAGTAGCTGACCCGGGCAGACTTCGCTGTGGCTTGGTTGTACGATTAATATTATGTTCAATTTATTTAACAGAGTTAAGTAAATATCATGAAATTCCATACTTAAGAGCTGTCACATTTGCTGTCAAATAAAGTTTGTGATATTAGCAATGAAATATAATCCAGAAAAAAATTTTATTTTTATGAAGTATATATATAAAATTTGTTATTGCTAACTTTTATATGAATTAAGTGTTGCGTTCTGCACATAGATTAGATTTAGAAAGGTGGCCTTTTGGCCTATTCCATTGCGACCTTTTCAGATCTATTGTGGTCCTCTAGTCCTAGATAACATTCTCTAGTCTGTGTATTTTCTACTCAATGCAAAGAACCGCACATTTGCCAGACTGTCACACTGACATAAAATGTGCTCTGCTGTTTCTTCTTCGAGGTGACAGAATCTGCACAGGTCATCATCTGATAATCCCATCAGATTCAAGTGTCTATTCAGCTAACAGTGCCGTGTTAGAAGACCTACTATGGCTTTGACTGTGTTCCTGTCTTTGCTTATTAGGTCTGCCGTAAATTTTGGCAAATGTTCTGTAATGAACTGTTTCGCTGTCTCCGGTCCAATGAATGGCATTGCGGAGCCTTGTTTAGCCATTTCATCTGCTTTTTCATTGCCCTTATGACCCTCGTGCCCCGGTACCCACGCTACCGTAACCTTGCTACAGTCTCCTAGTATATTTAGGGCACACACGTAATCCCTTACTAGCTTAGAATTGACCTCTACCGAATTGAGTGCCTTAAGCGCTGTCTGACTATCTGTGAAGATGGCAACTGAACAGAACGTTCTTTCTTGCCTTTCTATTTCTTCCACGCAATGATGTATTGCCGTTATTTCCTCCTGGAAATCTGTTACATCCTTAGATAGACTTACCGGGAAATGTATCCCTTGATTTGTCCGTACTATGCCGGCTCCCACACCCTCCGATGTTTTTGAGCCATCCATGGCTCGAAATGTATACCATGTGTACCATGTAGCAGCAGCTTGTATAGGTACACCTTTATTCCAGTCTTCCCTGCCTGGTATCTTAATTGTGAACTTATTGTTAAAGCTATATCTCGTAGCTGTTGCATCGATAGGTTTCCCCATCACAATATCGGCTTTTAGCTGTTCGATTAGCCTTCTGTTGTCAGTACCATGCATCTGGCTTATATGTCGCTGACTATGGATTAATCTGTATTCGCCCTGTATAAAGATATGAAGTGGTGGTAGATTCAGCAAGACTTCCAACGATGCAGTAGGAGTTGTTTTATGGCCCCCGTAATACACAGGCATGCTAGCCTTTGTGTATTACTTAGCAGCCTTATTGCTCCCACTTGCTGCGTCTTTGTTCACCACGTCACCGAGCCATAGCCTAATAACCCTTGTGTGCAATCATAGAGTCATTTTGGGGTTAAATCCCCAATTCTTACCGCACATTCTTCTACATCTGCCCGAGGACATAGTAGCTTTCTGTGTGGTTTTCAGAATGTGAGTATTCCATATAAGCCTATGATCAAAATATATCCCAAGGTATTTTGTTTCTTTGGCAAATGAAATCTCTGTTCTTCGCAGCACCGGGGGTTTTAGGCCTTGTAGTGCTGTTTTTTTGGTGAAGTTGACGATTTGTATTTTCTGCCCATTGACTATCAGTCTCTCTTGTTTACACCAGTCGTCAACTATATTTAGGGCTGCTTGCATTCTCTCAGACACCATCTGAGCAAACCTGCCCCTGACAACAATTGCTATATCGCCAGCATATCCTAGACAATAAAAGCCTTCTGTGGACAGATTTCTGAGGAGATCATCTACCAAGGTTGCCCAAAGTAGAGGGGACAGAACTCCTTGTGGACAGCCTCCACCTACTTTTGCTTTGATGGTTGCTTTACCCAGAGTGGAAATTACTGTCCTATTCTCCAGGGATGCCCTTATCCATCTGCATATTACCGCAGGTGCGCCTCGTCTACTCATAGTTCCTATCAAAGAGCTGGTGGTAACATTATTTAGATATAGAAGGGGCATTAGCCCCAAGGCTCCTGCAGGAGGGCCACATCAATGCCTTCTTGTTCCAATCTTCTAACTAGCGTTGCTGATGCGGGTTTTGCGTGTTGAAGATTGGCCTACAGGAGCCCTATTTCTCTCTTCATTGCGAAGAGATGGCCGGTTCTGGATCTGTGGACATTCCTTCTTCCGTTGGTCCGACACACACTTGGACACTAGTCCTTATGAGTGTGTCAGTTCCACCTGGAGAAGGTTGTTTCTCTTCCTGAACCTCCATAAGTAGGGAGGTTTCCCCTGTTTCACTGGAACGAGTTGCTACTGGCTTTTCACCGTCCTTTCCGACCTTTCTAAGCCATAGCACATGAGTTCGAATATCGGCAGCAACAACGACATTTTTATTTCTAAAAATTATTCGAGCCGTTCAACGTGCTTCGAAGGGCACGTTAAGCCGCCGGTTTCCCTGGGCTATGTGTGCATCGACACTAGCTACTTGAAACAGGGTTAAAGATGCAAATCGCGCCGGAACTTGTACGAAGGGATCTCCCTGGCAAAAATGCCATATGATATTATTTTCATTATAATGTAATGTAATATGTAATTTTTGTGGATAATGTTAAGCAATGTGTAAAGTCCATACGAATATATATATATATATATATATATATATATATATATATATATATATATATATCTACGGCATTAAGTGAACTCCGCCCATGTTAAAATTCAGGTTCAATTGAGCTCCGTGGTCAAGTGGATACCGATATACGGAGCTCACTTGACAATTCCGTAATATTGGTTCAGTCGATTCATCAGCATGTAGAGTTTAATAATTTATAAAAATTTTTTGGAGCCCGTAAATACCCCTGTATCATAAATGTATATCGCTTAGTTCACGTGTATATATTATAGGGGTCGTTCAGATCTTCTTCATTGTATATTTGAACCATACGTTTATCGGTTTAACTAAGCTCTGAGAGTTTGGCAACTGTGCGATTATACCGTATATTTTCAACATATACCCTGAACGGTTTATATGGGCTCCTTATTTTTATCTACTGTTTGTAGACAGTGGAATGTCATACGCATAACACTGTGTAACAGAGGATATCATATTACCTGGTATAACTACGTACTAAAATGTAACTGGTTCTTTAAAAAACAGGTATGAAGATACAAAAGGATTTGGGCTTATTATTGAATGGAATGTTCGCTTGCATAGAAAATTTTATTTTTTCTGTATTTTTAAAGATGTTGTTTTTTCATTTAATATAATTTTATTAGTTCAATGCCGAACTTGATGTTTTTTTTTAATTACAGAAATTTCGTAATATATTTTGTTTACGTGAGTGTCTTTGTACATTTTATGCAAGCATCTGATTAATAAAAACTACTTTTATTTTATTTAATCTTCTGCGGTATATTGTATAAAGCTTTTTTAATATTTTAGTTCTGGTCTTATTTGTGTACTACATGTGATATCTCGATAGAAGGTTATCTCAAAATAAATATGGTTAAGTGCTACAATAGATATTTTTGTGTTAAAATGGGTAGTAGTGTGCACAAAAAGAAAGAATGGTTAATTTGTCTAAAAGGTATATTCGGCAGCAGAAGCATATAGTACAAGCGTCTATGTTTTAAGGGCGGAAGGATGTGCGCCTCGTTTTTAGCTGACAAGCTTGCGAAGAATATTATTTCTGGTCCTCAATTTACCTTTTAGTTTTAAACAATAATTTATGACTGACCCGGTGTGATACAAACTATTTTCAAGGAATTTATAGGAAGTCTACAGTTCAATGATTTTATGACAAGATTGGATGTTCAGTTTTGTGAAAACGTCTATGTTGAGGAAATTGAAGGAGCACCCACGAGTTTTTCAGGGGTTTTGGCTGAAAATTTATTCATAGTTTATTTTTATTGTGCAATAATAGGTGTCTCGTCTATATAATAAAAGTCCTAGTATCTACCGGTATGGATCGTTTGTTTGTGTAAATGTTATACAGTGTAGGTGCCTTTATGCTACCCCAAGCGAGACCGTTCTTCATCTGCTACTCTTACCAGTGAGTGATACAAAAAATATTCTCTTATGTTGACATACGCAGACAATGTAAGTGAGCTTGTTATCTAAGGGTATATCATATAGTTTTTGGAGAAATATTCTGTAATTTAAGGTGTCGTAAGCGGCATTTAGATTGAAAAATACCACCCCTGATACCGGATATTTTTCGTAGCCGTCTTTTTTTTTGCCAGGTTTAAGCAAGGTAACAACTTTGTCTTGTCTCTAAATTTTGGCTATCTCCATAATTTGAATACAGTTGTTCATCATGCGGATAAGCCATTGTAGAGTGTTTTTGGTCCAGGTTTCGTAATAAGCTTTGTGCTCAGATCCTCAATGTCGGTAGTTGTATTATTTTTCATTAAATATGTAGATGGTGTATCCAAGCTCAACATCGTTAAAAGGTTCTCTCGGCTGACCGGTTTTGTCCTTTCTTACTTTAAGTTATTCTTTGCTTCTTTTGCGACAGAAATAGCATGTCTATATCTATGATGTGGTTTTCAGCGATCAGCTATATACCAAATACCCTAGGTTAGACCCTATATGTGTTTCCTGCACTAGAGATAAGTTACATTCGTGTTTAGCTCATATGTCTGATAAGTTTAAGTAAAGTAAAGTTTCTTGATCTCTAGATATACCCTTAACAGTTATAGACATATGTTATTAGAATAGCTGGTTCTAAAAAGGACCAATTAATCATTACCCGGGGTATGCCCGATTGCGGTGATCTTATTAGTACTTCAATCTTCCTTAACGCTCGTTCGTTGAATCCCATAAGTAATGCCTAATCTTTTACTTTTTATTAAAAATTTAAATTTTACATGCCGTGTATTACTTTTTGACGATATTTCGAATCAGATTTGTATAGTAATAATTTAAGGTACTAAAGATCCTCTTTGTGAAAAATAAATAAGTTTGTGATATCGGTCGCAACTCATATCTAGATAATAACAAAATAAACAGTTAAAATAAGTGTAAACAATTTCAACTACATATATCGGTGTCACTGTTCAGGTGATGGGTTTATCACAGATTATCAAAGATTACATTTTAATTCAATGTTCTATTTACGTATTTTCAATATTAAAAAAGTAGGAAAAGACATGTTTATGCTTTTATTTTTTTAAATCTATTCTATTTTCTTTTTAGAGTTCCGTCTTTTTTGAACGACCTGTGTTCTTTTTTTAATTGGGCACTTGTCCAAAGCTATGACAAATACTCTGTCCTCTACTATTCTACATTAATATGACTGATTCATTATTTTGTCTAAACACTCTGTCCTCTGCTATTCTACATTAATATGACTGATTTATTTTATCTTTCTTGCAGCAATTTTAATGTTTATCCTGTGTATCTTCTTCTTCTTCTTCTATTTATATAGACATGACTGTCATTTTTCAATGTGCCTCCAGTAAGTTGCCGTTCCATCGTTTTCGTGATCTTCCTACTGATCGTCTTCCTACGGGTTGACCGTCTCTTGCCGTCTTTACTACTCTATTTGTTGTCATTCGGCTTATATGATCGTTCCATTCTACTCTTCTATTTCTTAACCAGTTCTTGATCTTCTCCATCTTGCATCTACGTCGTATATCTGTACTTCTAGCTCTGTCCCATAGTGTCTTACCATCAATTTTTCTAAGTGTTTTCATCTCTGCTGTTTCTAATATCCTTTTTGTCCTCTCTGTGTCAGGTCTTGTTTCTGCCGCGTATGTCATTGGTCTGATGACTGTTTTGTAAATTCTGCCTTTCGTTTCTTTCCCGATAGTTTTATTGCTTCATATTGTTTCATTTAGTCAGCCTGCGGCTCTGTTTGCTCTATTCACTGGATCTTCCACTTCAGGTTCGAGCTTTCCGTAGCTAGATAATGTGATGGCTAGATATTTAAACTCCATCACTTGTTCTATTATCTGACCTTTCAGCTCCAATTAACATCTTAGTAAATTTGCTGTTGTAACCATGAATTTTGTCTCTTTTGGGGAAATTAACATGTTAAATTTTCTGGCAGTTATATGAAATTGGTGCAGCACACGTTGTAAATCATCTTCATTTTGAAAGAGTAGTATTGCGTCGTTTGCAGAGCAATTTTAATTTGTTTTTCTTCCATTTGGTATCTTTTTTTAGTTCTTACTTTTTTATTATTTCATCCATAATCAGGTTGAACAATAGAGGACTCAGGAAATATCCCTGCCTTATCCCATTGTCAGCTTTATTAGGGTCGGTTGGTTCTTCTTCTACTTTTACTTTTATTGTGTTATTTTGGTATATATTTTCGGTCGTTTTGATTTTTCCTAGAGTTATCTCTTTTGCGTACAATAAGTGAATAACGTTTTTTAATTTGTGTTTCTTCTGCATATCATTATTTCTTCTGTGTATTAAAAGTTAAATTTTGCTTATTATTAAGATTCCCTTAACGTGTTTATTAATTGTCTTGTTTCTGCAGTACGAATATATGTGTATCATGATAGATTGTAATGCATATTTCATTTGCGTTTGCCAATTACTTTTTCACTTCCTCAGCGATAGGTCTTTTTTTCCTCATCAATAACCTTATCTTATCCTCGCTCGATACAGCTATTCTAAGATATCTATATTTCACTATATGCTCTATCATTTGGTTTTTATCTCAAATTTGCACCTATGACGAAATTTATAATACATATCTAATATCTGGTGCTTTCATATGAAACTGGAATAAAACACTTGGTAGATAATATTTATTTGTTTTGAGTACACTTTTTTTAGAACATAGTACATAAAGGAATAAATATTTGTCTGTTTAGTGTTTTCCAAGTCTGTAAAACATAAACAGGCTTAAATATTAGATTATACATTTATTAAGAATATTCAATATCGAAATTGAAGATTTTGTATCACAAAATATGAATAGGTTTTTACATTTTGTTTGACGTTTTAATCTTCTAATCGGAGTTAATTTTTCGAAAAACTATAAAATTGTGAGAACAAATTGCTATATAAAAGTACGAGGCAATATTCTCATGCTGTGAGCTTTGCTGCTCTGTTACTTGTATAACGCTTAAGCTATTTTTATTTTTTTGTCAATATTTTTGAGGTGTTTCCTTAAATGACCATGTTTAAGGTTAGTACGTTTGGTTAAATGAAATTGACATTAATTTAATAGTTTCCATTTTATTAGTACTGATGGTATATAACTAGCATCTGTTGGTACTATATATCAATTTTAACATGTGGAAGTGAGAGCACTCTCTTGTTAGTATTTTCAGTGTAAATTATGTGGCAGCCGTAGCTCAGTGGCTGCGTTACTGGCTTAACAAGCTGGAGGGCCCGGGTTCGAATCCTGGCACCGACAAAATTTTCAATTTCTAATTTAACTGCGCTGCCACCGTGCTTCGGAGGGTACGTAAAGCCGTCGGTCCCGGCTACGAAAGTAGTCGTTAAGTCATGTTAGGGGCGCTTGCGCGACCTGAAAACCCTAACACTAGGCCAGAAGGTTACACGAACTTACTTACTTACTAGTGTAAATTATGACGAAACCAGAAATAACCCATAATATTCCCCCCGTGTGATCTTAGTATTTCCATTGATTGAATAATATAGGGTCTCCAATATTTCAGTCAACGGTATGTCAGAGTTGTTTTTATTAATTTTTATTTATATTTGCAACATGAAGAAGAAAGTTCAGTATAGGCAGTTAAACAGCTAACCTGTCAATTTAAAAGTATGAGCAAGTACCAACTTGCTGAAAAGCATACCCATACACAAAAGGGATGATAAAATGTACTGCACAAACTATAGCGGTATAAGCTATATATTAATTATTAGGATATACAGATTTTTTTCTAATAAACCTATAACGATTGAGTGAATAGGTGAACTATCAAATAGGAGACTATTAGTGTGGAATTGATCAATTATTGACAATTAGGCAGTTAATGAGAAATGTTGAGAATACAAAAAAAAACATTAAACTAGTTATTTATAGATTTTGAACAAACACATGATATAATAATAAGAATAAAACTATGGAATACTATGGCATAACTAGGCTTACCTAAGAAATTAATTAATTTAACAAGGAGTAACGTACAAGTAATGTAATATTTCAAGGAAAATTATCGACTTATTTTCAAATGTACATTGATCTCAAACAGGAAACATGTACAATCATTATACAATATAGTAAATACTTATTTAGATAAACGTAAAATATTTCACTGAACGTTAACGATAAAAATGTTACAAATAAAGGTTAAAACATTCTTTTCAATTCGCGGTAAAAGATTTAATAGAGTTCAGCACACAAGATAAATTCGTAACCAAATTCATATACCAGTAAACGGTACTCAATACAGCAGCAAAGTAATTTTAACAACAAATATAAATCATAGCATCAGCTCTGGAAAATGGTGTTTTCTTTGACAGACAGCAACCACAAATGTGAAATTAGGAAAGATTAGTATGAAATTAGAAAAACTGAATGAACCATTGATCAAATATTCAGAATTATATACATAATAAAAAATGTTAGGAATAAAAAAAACATTACACTAGTTATGTAATTGTATGGCAGAACTAGGCATACCTAAGGAAATTAACTGTCAACTTACTTTCAAATGTACAGTGACCTCAAACAGGAAGATGCCGTATCTCCAATCGTGTTTACCATCGTGTTGGAGAGCATCACCCGCAAAGTAAATACAGAAAATCTCAGTTTAATAAGCAAGGTCCTTACATTATACAGACTTTCGACGATGAGTTAAATATAGTAGCAAGTATAATTATTAGTAAGAAAAAAACATTAAGACATTTAATAGGAACAAGCGCAAAGAAGGGTCCTCCAAATCAACGATGACAAAAAAATATATGGCTATCATAAGAAGAGCACTACGAAACAGGATAGGACATAATATTTCAATAGACTAGTACAACTTTGAAATGGTTCATCGGTCTAAATATTTGGGATTTAAGAGCACTTTTAATGAAAACACTACAAAAGAGAATAATAACAGAATACAAGCTGGTAATTGCTACGTTTTAAGCAAAAAAATTAAATCCAAAAATACATCCCGCAGTACCAAAAATAAGAATCTACGTATGTAAGTGAAACACGGACAATGAAAAAACAAAATAAGAGCCGATTGAGCGTCGCAGAAAGAAGAATTCTTAGAGAAATATATGAATCTTATGAATCACCAATCAATACAGAGTTCAAAACAATAACTTTGGCGTTGAGATTTAGTTTCCTGTACGACGTTGCAATCTTTATACCTGTTTGACCTTAGCATTAGTTCCCGGTCGTAAAACACTTCTGGAGGTTTTCCTAGCAATCCTGATCTAATTAATACCTGAGTTTTACTTACATTGTTTTATATATCCTCATTTTAGTAGTTCGTGTTAGACTTTTGGATTTAAAATTGTTATGAGGGTTATACTTATATTAGTTTGCTACCTGAATTTTCCCTTTGATCTCTTATGTGAAAACATTATCTGCTATATCTAAAACGCTCCTATCTTTCAAAATTATAGGGATCTATTGTTAAGTTATATGCCCTACTACATCGTCTCTTTTGTCTGTTAATGAACATTTATTTGGTTTTCTCGTTACTGACTACTATATCGTTTTTTTTTGCGGCTAATAGCATTATTATATAGTATTCTAATATTTAATCTATGGATTAAATCCGGATAGCGGATAGATATTCTTTACTTTCTCGGAGAAATTATATTCTAACTCACAAAAATCCTATTAAATTGCCAAAATCGCCCTTGCATATTCTATTTACTTATGAGGGGCAGCAGCAATATCAGTACCATAATAATGCATATAGTCATGGACTGGCTAATCGTTGGATAATAGGAAGCATGAATGTAGCAGTTTTAATAGTTTGGTGACTGCTTGTTGAAATCGGGGAGTAGAGATATCTACCTGGGATACCTGGGAATTACACTGTCTAGCTACGGAGACCTGGACAAAGAAATGAGAGATCAAGTACTAAAAGCAAATAGACTGGCAGGATGCCTTAATAACACTATATGGCTAAACAGACACATTAACACTGAGATGATATCAATTTATAAAGCCAGTGTAAGACAAATAATGACATATGCTTCAGAAACAAGACCCGGCACAGCCACAACGCAAAGAATAATGGAAACGGCAGAGATGAGAGTACTGAGAACAATATTATAGGAAATACGCTGAGAAATCAAAAGAGAAGTGAAGGCATTAAAAGAAAATGTAACGTAAAGTATATAAATGAATTTACACAAAATAGAAAAAAAGAATGGAATAATCACATAAGCAGAATGGAGGAGACCCGTGACGTCAAAATTGGAAGAGATAAGTCACGAATCGGCAGAAGAAGTATCGGACGATCGCGCAAAAAATGAAGTGATAACCTTCCATAGAGGTAATATTCCACCAATGAACAAGTAAAATTGCTTATAAAGAGAAATAATAACAAGAAAAAAAAGTAACATCTCTCAGATAAATAAGCGGAACAACAGAAACTGAGTATAAACGTGAAATTCCAGAATTAACATTAAATAAATTACCGCAAATCGTACGAACTGAAATAAGTGTTATTTTCTGCTCATATATATAATAAGAACTATATTTAAACCAAGTGACAGAAAAAAAATTATATATACATTTACTTCTAAATGATTAAGGTCTATAAAATTATTATTAAAGTTAAAGCTTATACAAGCGACAAAGTTTTTAAAACAATTAGACCGAACATAATATCATAACTGTAAAACATAGTATATACGGAAACAATAAAGAAATAGATATGTTTAGTGGTTATGAAACCGCTTGTCGTCTGCCATGAATTTTATTACAGAATCAAGTTACCAATACCATAAGACACCAAAATATTTTGTCTGAGTAATGACTTACTACGATAAAAAGAAATAGAATACTTTTATAAGACACAACGTTATAACGTTGTGTAAACGCATGTTAATAACAATTGGTAATAAAGACATAAAGATACCCACTAGAAAGTTTAAAATTTCAAAACGACAGTAAAATAAAGTTCAAGTATATTATTTTTATTATTTGTTCAATACTGATGCCATCAATTTTTATTTTACATCTAGTTGGTTCTTTGCTGACTACTATTGTTTTAGTTTTCTGAGATGAAATTGTCATAATAAATTCATAATGCCAGGTATTTTATTTCCATTACCTATGTGGTTATTCCATTCTTATTTTCTATTTTGTATCCATTCATTTATACACTATATGTTACATTTTCTTTTCGATTTCTCAGAGTATTTCCTGTAATTCTTCTCAGTACTCTCATCTCTGCCGCGTCCATTATTCTTTGCGTTGTGGCTGTGTCGGGTCTTGTTTCTGCTAATGCCAACAATTTCTATTTTACATCTGTGGTCCTTTGCTGACTACTATTGTTTTAGTTTTCTGAGATGAGATTGTCATATTAAATTCTTTTGCTCTTATGTTAAATTTGTGGACCAATCTTTGCAGACTATCTTCATCTTGGGCTATTAATATTGCGTCCTCTGCGTAACGGAGTATTTTAATTTCTTTGTTTCCCATTCTGTATCCTCTTCGTTTGTTAACGCTTTTGATGATTTGATCCATGATCAAATTGAAGAGCATGGGGCTCAATCTCAACGAATCCCCTTGTCTTATTCTGCTGCCTATTTCTATAGGTTCTGTAAGTTTAGGTCAATCAGACACAGAAATGCTAGTCTATTATACTTCAGTGATTTCTCAGTAATTTGCTTTATAACGAATTTTGCATCTGTACACGATCTACCACTTAAAAAACCCGGTTGTACATCTGCTAAACTTATATTGTGATTAATTAGCACTTGTAAAATTTTAGATGTAAGTTTGAGCGTAGTATTTAACAAGTTTATACTTCTGTAGTTTTTTGTCTGTTTTTATCTCCTTTTTTATATAGTAGAGTTAGTTCGCTCCTTCTCCATTCTTCCGGCATTTTATTGTGTTTTATAATTTTATTAATTAATATTGTTAATTGTTCTGTCATTGCTGCTCCACAATATTTCAGTATTCGTTTGGTATCTCGTCTTGACCTGCTGCTTTTCTGTTCCTCAGGTTTTCAAGTATTTTCCGAACTTCCTGTACATTTATATTAAGTTCTTTATATGTTGGAATTTCTGATGTTTCCGGTTCTAGCGTCGTTTGTTCTTCTCCTGTATATAGCTTTTTTAGGTAGTCAATCCACGTATCATTTTCTATGTATTTTAGTTCTATTAGTTACTTTACCTCCGTTCTTTGACGTCTGATGAAGCGCTATATTTCCTTTTGCAGACGAGAAAAATTATGTTCTATTTCTTTCGAAAAACGTTCCCAGTGACCATTTTTTATTTTTCTTATAAGTGCATGTGTTTCGTTTCTAATTGTCTTGTAATTATGTTATGCCTCTTGTGTTTTGGTTGACATGTATTTCAGGTAAGCTTTTTTGTTTTCTTTACATGTTTCCTTCACTTTACTTATATTTCTTTTACCGAGAACTTTCTTGGCCGAGGCTAAGATATTAGACTCGGCTCATCGTTCAGCTTTCTTCGACTCCATCACTTTCTGTGATATATGTATTTCTGTTTTTCTCGGTTCTTCTTTTCTGGAATAGGTATCTTGTCGAGTCATCCTGTAAGCTTTCGACTTTTATCTTTGTGGTGTATTACGGTGTTTTGTTATCACATATATGTGTTTTCATTCGGCACAATACCAATTTGTGATCGCTTCCTATTTCTGCTGATGTTAGTGCTCTCTATTCGACAGAATATGGTCTATAATAGATCTTTGTCCTCTACTGTTTTCAAAAATGTATTTGTATTGTTCTTTGTGAGGGAAAAATGTATTATTATTACGTATCTGGTTTTTGCTGCAGAGGTCCGTTAGAAAGTTTCCGTTTTCATTTCTGATATTTTCGTTATATCGCTGTTTTATCGCTGGAACTAAATCACTGCCAACACGGGCGTTAAAATCACCCATAATGATTATATATTTATCATTTGGGGTCTCGTTTATTACAGTCTGAAGGTGTTCCTAGAAGTTTTCCCTTGTGGTGGTATCTTTGTTGTTCTCTGGAAGTGAATTGCTATTACATTCAGAGGTTTAACATTCAGTATAATTTTTACACTTACTATTTTTATACTTGGTGTAAAAAATTTTTGTGTACTAACAGAGCGACTCCTTCTTTGGCTCTGGTTTCTTTGGCAACACCACTGTAAATCATGAGATGGTCATCTATAATAATTTGACCCTTTTCCTTTTTCTTTGTATCTTTTAACGCACACATGTCTATATTTTTTTTTCTACAAGCTCTTTTGTAATTTTCTGCTCTCTTGTAGAGACTTTACGTTCAAAGCACCGATGCGAAGTGTATTTCTCGTTTACCACAAATTCGTTGTCCTCTTTCTCCCGTTAGTCGTCGTAATGAAATCATTCCTGTCCCGAGGCATAATTCTGTTTCTATGAGCTGTATGGTTTTAAAGTCTATCAGTAGGGTGCTAAACTGGCTGTAGACCCCCTCCTCCTTTATTTGGGCTTGGAACCGGCAACAGTTCTGTCGAGCTACTCGATCTACCCAAAAAAACTGCAGGCGGATTTGAGATATGTTACTTAAGGATGTACTTAATCTCTATTAATTCTTTGATCTGTTTTTTATTCTCTTTCAGATCTGTTTTATATTAGGTAAATTCTTATTTCATTCCTTAGGTAAATTCTTATTTCAAACCCTCCGGCGCACTTTCAGGTCTACATATTATATAAGTATTTTAGTTTTTTTTTTTCATTTTACTTTTACCTCTTTTTGTACTTACTTTACTGTTACTTAAGGATGTACTTAATCTCTATTAATTCTTTGATCTGTTTTTTATTCTCTTTCAGATCTGTTTTATATTAGGTAAATTCTTATTTCATTCCTTAGGTAAATTCTTATTTCAAACCCTCCGGCGCACTTTCAGGTCTACATATTATATAAGTATTTTAGTTTTTTTTTTTCATTTTACTTTTACCTCTTTTTGTACTTACTTTACTTTCCGTGTCCGGAACACCAACAGCTTTAAATTTTGTATTTCCAATGGTTGGCTACATAAATGGCCCTGTCATTCGCTAAAAATAAATCTTCTTCTGTGTAGGTCTCTCTCATCTCTGTGCATGCTAGTAGATTTTTTGTGGTAACAAACTTTATAATCTTACCGAAGGGGCTTCTAATTTCAGAAACTGTTACACGATTACTCTATTTGATATACGTACATTTATGTACTAAATGTTTTAGTGCCAATGCATTTTAATAAAAAATACTAATTAATAAAACCGGAAATTTTCGCTTTTCCAAGTTTATAATACACACTTTCTTATGTTTGAAAATATATAAAAGTAATATAAATTACCGCCTTGCTTATTAAAACTAAAAAGTAAAATAAAGGTATATGGCGGTTAACAATTTATATTTAACTACATAAATTAGCCAAATAGTCCTTAAATTCCTCCATGATTAAATTGATGGATATTTAAATAAATTTCAAGTTCCAGAATGTATCTGCTGTAAAATTTGAAAATCTACTACTAAAACAATTATTGGCAACATCGCAGGAGTTTAGAAGTATATGCAATATCGTAAATACGGATCCCAAAAATGGTTTATCCTTTTGTGGAGTCCACTTAATCCTACGTGTTGGTCGGAGTCTACATAAAGCGCTACTTAGATAATAAAATACACGGTGTATATTCTACTGGAGTTAGTATAATACCGTTTTAGAACGGAGCTTACATTAACCGCTAGATGTATATATATATATTTTAACGTGATTATTTCGACCAAAAAACAATTTATAAATATGTTGGAAATATCGGGTATGTGGTCTATATTAAATAAAAATCTTTGTTTTTTCTAAAGCTCAATCTTTCGCCCCAATAAATTTTTATTTAATATAGACCACATACCCGATATTTCCAACATATATATATATATATATATATATATATATATATATATATATATATATATATATATATATATATATATATATATATATAATATTTACAAACGTAAAAGTTATATCTAAAAATAAAATTTTAAATTTCCACTTTAACACCCTGTATCTTTCTTAATATTAACATTTTATTAAAGCAAGTTGGCTTAAATCGTAATATTTTAAAGTGCAGAATCTACGGTTTCTGTTTGTACAATTACTTAAGGACCACCCTGTATATATATATATATATATATATATATATATATATATATATATATATATATATATATATCTACGGCATTAAGTGAACTCCG
Organism: Diabrotica undecimpunctata; assembly: GCF_040954645.1. Classification (NCBI taxonomy): domain Eukaryota; kingdom Metazoa; phylum Arthropoda; class Insecta; order Coleoptera; family Chrysomelidae; genus Diabrotica; species Diabrotica undecimpunctata. The sequence goes on along the minus strand of NC_092808.1, from coordinate 111,786,910 downwards.
CCCATGTTAAAATTCAGGTTCAATTGAGCTCCGTGGTCAAGTGGATACCGATATACGGAGCTCACTTGACAATTCCGTAATATTGGTTCAGTCGATTCATCAACATGTAGAGTTTAATAATTTATAAAAATTTTTTGGAGCCCGTAAATACCCCTGTATCATAAATGTATATCGCTTAGTTCACGTGTATATATTATAGGGGTCGTTCAGATCTTCTTCATTGTATATTTGAACCATACGTTTATCGGTTTAAGTAAGCTCTGAGAGTTTGGCAACTGTGCGATTATACCGTATATTTTCAACATATACCCTGAACGGTTTATATGGGCTCCTTATTTTTATCTACTATTTGTAGACAGTGTAATGTCATATGCATTACACTGTGTAACCGAGGATATCTTATTACCTGGTATAACTACGTACTAAAAGGTAACTGGTTCTTTAAAAAGTAGGTATATAAATACAAAAGGATTTCGGCTTATTATTTAATGGAATGTTCGCTTGCATAGAAAATTTTATTTTTTCTGCATTTTTAGAAATGTTGTTTTTTTATTTAATATAATTTTATTAGTTCAATGCCGAATTCGATGTTTTTTTTTATTACAGAAATTTCGTAATGTATTTTGTTTACGTGAGTATGTCTTTGTACGTTTTATGTAAGCACCCGATTAATAAAAACTACTTTTATTTCATCTACTCTTCTGCGATATCTTGTATAAAGCTTTTTTATTATTTTAGTTCTGGTCTTATTTGTATACTCATATGATATCTCGATAGAAGGTTATCTCAAAATAAATATGGTTAAGTGCTGCAATAGATATTTTTGTGTTTAAATGGGTAGTAGTGTGCACAAAAAAACAGAATGGTTAATTTGTCTATCAAGGTATATTCGGCAGCAGAAGCATATAGTGCAAGCGTCTATGTTTTAAAGGCGGAAGGACGTACGCCTCATTTTTAGCTGACAAGCTTGCGAAGAATATTATTTCTGGTCCTCAATTTACCTTTTAGTTTTAAACAATGATCTGTGACTGATCCCGTGGGATACAAACTATTTTCAAGAAATTTATAGGAAGTCTACAGTTCAACAATTTCATGACATTATTGGATGTTCAGTTTGTGAAAGCGTCTATGTTAGGGAAATTGAGGAGCGCACATGAGTTTTTCAGGGGTTTTGGCTGAAAATTGATTCATAGTTTATTTTTATTGTGCAATAATAGGTGTATTGTCTTTATAATATTAGTCCTATTATCTACCGGTATGAGTTGATCGTTTGGGTAAATGTTATACAGTGTAGGTGCTTTTATGCTACCATAAGCAAGACCGTTTTTCATCTGCTATTCTTAACATTGAGTGATACAAAAAATATTCTCTTGTGTAGGCATACGCAAATAATATAAGTGAGTTTGTTATCTAAGGGGATATTATATAGTTTTTCGAGAAATATTTGGTAATTTAAGGTGTTGTAAGCGGCATTTAGATTGAAAAATACCACCCCTGATACCCGATATTTTTCGTACCCGTCTTTGATGTGTTGGGTAAGATTTAGCATATGTAGATGGTGGATCCAAGCTGAACATCGTTGAAAGGTTCTCTGAAAGCTGACTGGTGTTGTCCTTTCTTACTTTGAGTTATTCTTTGCTTTTTTTCCGACAGAGATAGCATGTCTATATCTATAATGTGGTTTTCAGCGATAAGCTTTATACCAAATACCCTACGTTAGGCCCTATATGTGTTTCCTGCACTAGAAATGAGTCAGATTCGTATTTAGCGCATATGTCTGATAAGTTTAAGTAAAGTAAAATTTCTTGATCTCTAGATATACCCTTAACAGTTATATACATATGTTATTAGAATAGTTGGTCCTAAAAAGGACCAATTTGACAAAATCATATTAAAGGGGTGACTGACGAATTAGCCGATTAATTATTTAATCATTACCCTGGGTATGCCCGATTGTTCTGATCTTCTTAGTACTTAAATTTTCGTAAAGGCTCGTTCTTTGAACCCCGTAAGTAATGCCTAATATTTTACTTTTTATTGAAAATTTAAATTTTACATGCCGTGTATTACTTTTTGACGATATTTCGAATCAGATTTGTATAGTAATAATTTAAGGTATTAAAGAGCCTGTTTGTGGAAAATAAATAAGTTTGTGATATCGTTCGTAACTCATATATAGATAATAAAAAAATAAACAGTTAAAATAGGTGTAAAAAATTTCAACTTCATACATGGCGCCATTGTTCAGGTGATGATGGGTTTATCACAGATATCAAAGGCTACATTTTAATTCAAGGTTCTATTTGCGTATTTTCAATATTAAAAGAGTAGGAAAAGACATGTTTATGCTTTTATTTATTTTTTAAATCTATTCTATTTTCTTTCTAGAGTTCCGTCTTCTTTGAACGACCTGTGGTCTTTTTTCAATTGGGCACTTGTCTAAGGCTATGACAAATACTCTGTCCTCTGCTATTCTACATTAATATGACTGATTCATTTTCTCTTTCTTGCAGCTATTTTATTCGCGATTGAAACTGAATGTAGAGGGCAGGTCGATTGCAGTGTCATGGCCGATATAAATGGTATAAACAACTAATGTTTACCATTGCTTTTACATGTATAGTTTGGTTTAAGACGAGTTATTTTATCATTTATAAATGAAAATTAGCCTTAATGATATCTTTGAGTATTGTGGTGAAGCAAAGAGTCCATTGGTTGAAGGGTGAAGTGATGAATTCTTAAATTTTAACTTTAATGTTTGGAACTGGCTTGTGTATTGATGAATCCAGAATTCTATTTTGTGTATACCTGGGAACCCAGAGTATAATGTTTTGTGTAATGTTTGTCTTACTACCTAGTATATGCATTATTTTATATTATGCCTTATGTTTTTAATATGTTAATTTTTATTTTATACTAGTTTTTGACACGTAAGTACTTTACTGTATATTAACATAAATAAATAACTTTTTGAGTTTGTTGTAAGATAGTTCATTTGATTACATGAAATCAACCTTAACTTGGAGAGTCACCTGTCAAAAAAGATTTGTCTTTAAAAGATTCCGTAATAAATCATGAGGAAAAAACCTCACGATACTATCCCAACATGGTAAGTATTTGTATTTCTGTTATTCAAGAAAATAAATTATGTATTCTCAGTATGTTATTGACTTAATGATAGTGGTATTTTCTTTTTATTGATTTTCTCAAGTTTTCCAGTTTAGGAAAGAGAAATAGAGAAATATTTTTTGTCGATCTTGAATTGTTGAATTGCATTGAGGAACAGAACAATATCGATTTGATTTAAAATACTTTAACGTAGTCACAGTATATTGCTTTATAAAGAATATTTTTTGGCAATATACTGTGACATAGTCATAATGCTGAAATTTACTAAAAAAATTTAATAATTCTATTCAAATCAACAGCTGTCTGGTTTGTTTATACCACTTATAGTAGTTTAAATTTATTCCGCCAGAGGTCAGATACTTTGTTTTCAATCGCGAATTGTTTATCCTGTCAATCCTGTGTATCTTTTTCTTCTTCTTCTTCTTCTTTTTATATAGACATTACTCTGTCTGTTTTTCAATGTGTCTCCAGTAAGTCCTATTGGGTAACCGTCTCTTGCCATGTCTACTACTCCATTTGTTGTCATTCGGCTTATATGATCGTTCCATTCTACTCTTCTATTTCTTAACCAGTTCTTAATGTTCTTCACCTTGTATCTACATCGTATATCTGTACTTCTAGCTCTGTCCCATAGTGTCTTACCATCAATTTTTCTTTTTCAACAAGCTGGTTTTAGAAAGGGATTCAGCAAAAGTGACCATTTACTAAGTATGAAAATACTTATAGAACGAGCAAATGAATACCATATTCCTCTATATATAGCGTTCATACATTTCGAAAAGGCTTTCGACAGTGTCGAACATTGGGCAGTGAAAAGTTCTTTGATTAACAGCAGAATTTACCACAGATATACGGAACTAATAGCCAATATATATAAGGAAGCCAAAACAACAATTAAAGTATATGAATAAACAAAATCAATACAAATAAATAGAGGCGTGAGACAGGGTGACACAATATCACCGAAACTTTTCAATCAGGCTGTGGAAGATATTTTTAAAAGATTAGAATGGGAAGAAAAAGGTATAAAAATTTGTGGACAACACTTGAACCATCTAATATACGCTGATGACATCGCATTGATAACAGATAAATGAGAAGAATTATTTGAAATGATGAAAGAACTGGACGTAGAAGCTGGAAAGATAGGCCTTATTATGAATTACAGCAAGACCAAAATTATAACAAATACAGATGAAAACATCACAATGAGGTTCGGACAAGATGAAGTAGAACAAGTTCAGGATTATATATATCTGGGTCAAACTATAAAACGTAACAAAGAAAACCAAACAGCAGAGATAAAAAGACGAGTTAGACTGGCATGGGCGGCATTTGGCAAACTAAGCTACATTCTTAAAAACAAACGATATCCACAGCATCTTAAGACTAAAGTATACAATCAATGCGTACTCCCTGTTCTAAATTATGGTTCTCAAATGTGGACATTTACAAAAGCAAACATGGACATAACCATAAAAACCCAAAGAGCAATGGAAAGACAAATGTTGCACATAAGACTAATGGATAAAAAGAGAAACAAGTGGATAAGAGAGAAAACAAAAGTGAGGGATGTTAGACAAGAAGTTGCAAAATTGAAATGGAGATTTGCCGGGCACAATATAAGACAAAAAGAAGACCAATGGAACAAAATTCTTATAAGTTGGAGACCGTGGGAATATAAACGAAGCAGAGGAAGGTCCCAAATGAGATGGGCAGATGATATCAAGAAGCACGTGGGCTCTAGGTGGATAACTATACCGACAGACAGAGAAGAATGGAAAAGGATTGGGAAGGCCTATGTCCAAAGATGGACCGAAAAAGGCTAATTAGATAGAGACAGATTCTCCCCGTGTGATCTTAGTATTTCCGTTGATTGAATAGTATAGGGTATCCAATATTTTAATTAATGGTATGTCAGAGTTTTATAAATTTTATATATATTTGCAAAATGAAGAAGAAAGTTAAGCACAGGCAGTTAAACAGCTGATCTGTCAATTTAGAAGTAAGAGCAAGTACCAACTTGCTGAAAAGCATACCATACACAAAAGGGATAATAAAATGTACTACACAAACTATAGCGATATGAGCTATATATAAGCTATATATCTATTAATTATTAGGATATACAATATTTTTTTTAATACACCTGGAACGATTGAGTGAATAATCAATTATTGACTATTAGGCAGTTAATTAGAAATGTTGGGAATACAAAAAAAAACATTAAACTAGTTATTTATAGATTTTAAACAAACACTGATATAATCATAAGAATAAAACTATGAAATACCATGGCAGAACTAGGCTTACCTAATAAACTAATTAATAAAGTATCTTACTGTCGACTTATTTTCAAATGTACTGCAAAGAGCTTTAAAAAATGTGAACGAATTATTAACAGCTGTTTTGAAAACTAAATATTATGAGACGAATTGGGGATATTATATTACACAAACTAAACCGCTTGCCTACAAAAAATATTAGGAAAATATGATACGACGCGAAAGACTAATGACTTTACAGCTAATTGCCACATAAGTATCAATGTAACTATAGCTCGCAAAATGGGTTCAATTACATTGCAATTTTTAAATTTTTCGTGATAAAATGAAGTGATTGATTGTTGTTTTAAAAAGGTAAGTTGTCTTTTATTTTTGTATTCCTATCATCTGATATTGTAATATCAACAACATTTTTCATAATATATTCTGAAATGCGCTTTCTCTTACTGATAACGAACAAAAGTTTTATTAACTTCTCGTTAATATAATTATGTAGGAATTAAGAATTTTATCTTGTTCTTACTATAGTGCTAAAGCACAAATGTAGTCATCGTCTACCGTATTTTTTTCATAGTGGTCATAGTTTTTAATTGTAGTATAGCTTATGTGTTTATAATAACTAGTGCAGAGAAAATAATAAAAATTTTTACCCTGTGCTTTATGTTTATTATCCTTTATTGTATTGGAACATCTAGAAGTATAGCAATACATTTTAATTGTTGAACAAAAGAGAAAATAAAAACACTTTTTGTGGTGTGCCACTTAACCATACACAAAATTGTACACAAATAGTCAAATGGTAGTAAAAGTTTCCGATATAGGCCGCCAGACGGTAGAGGCACCGCCGCGCTCTATGTCTATACTATGAGATGTTTTTCATACAGTTTTCGGATCAGATTTTTTCAAAACATCAAATTACATTTTCTTTTTGCCTTTCTTTATTTAGGCTAACCGCTACTGTTTTTTTCTTCAGCGTTTCTTCTTAATCTACATTAATGTTATTATATTTACAATTCTTTCTGGAACTAGCTATAATTTTTCTCAAATAACCATTTTGTGTGGTTTAGTCGCCTTAAGGTTTAGCATGCTTTGTCAGATGCTCTTTAAAGTCCCTTTTAATATTAATATCGTTTGAGAAATTTTTCCCAGATACTTATATTTCGTTTTGATTTTCAATCTTCTTTTAATGTTAACTACTATTTAACTGGGAATAAGCCACAATTAAAGGTTAAAATACGTTTATTGACGTTTCAATTTCCACTTCGGAAATCGTTCTCAAAATACAAACGTATTTTGTTTGTATTTTAAGAACGATTTCCGAAGTGGAAATTGAAACGTCAATAAACGTATTTTAACCTTTAATTGTGGCTTATTCCCAGTTAAATAGTAATTAATTTAAAATGCCACAAGAAAATAGCTTCAGAACAATATTCTTTTAATGTTAGTTTAAATGGTCCAGTAGTGTGTTCGTACAGTTCAGTTATAAGCAAAATTAGGTGTTGTTGTACACCTAATTCTTTTAGTATCAGTCATAAGTGTATCCATTTGACTCTGTCGAACGCTTTACGATAATCTATAAAACAAATCCATAGTGGGATATTGAATTCCCTAGACTTTTATACTTTTTTTTGGACTATTATAATAATAGCTTTAAAATTAAATGTTTAGTGAAAATCTCTACGCGACTTTAATGCATTAAATATTTTAATTAAAAATCGACATATCTATTGAAATTAGGCAGTAAAAAAGTATGTTATTAAAGATTGATTTATAAATTATTGTAGTTTAAATTCAACTACGCTATAAAACAAACATTGCATGTCATAAACTGCAGTAATCCAAAAATTACAAAGATCTCCCTGTTGTTTGAGTTTTCTTTAATTATATTAATAGGGTAACAAGCATTATAATCCTACCGAAGGGGCTTCTACTTTCATAAATTGTTACACGATTACTCTATCCGATGTACGTACATTTATGAACTAAATGTTTTAGTGACAATGCCTTTTAATAAAAAATACTAATTAATAAAAATGGAAACTTAACTTTTCCACGTTTATAATAGACACTTTCTTATGTTTAAAAATATATAAAACAAGTAATATAAATTACCGCCTTGTTTATTAAAACTAAAAAGTAAAATAAAGTTATGTGTCGGTTAACAATTTATATTTAACTACATTAGCCAAATAATCCTGAAATTCCTCCATGACTAAATTGATGGATATTTAAATAAATTTCAAGTTCCAAAATGTACCAGCTGTAAAATTTGAAAATCTACTACTAATACAATTATTGGCAACATCTCAGGAGATTAGAAGTGTACGCAAAATGGTAAATACGGATCCCACAAATGATTTATCCTGTTGTGGAGTCCACTTAATCCTACATGTTGGTCGGAGTCTAAATAAAGCGCTACTTAGATAATACTATACACGGTGTATATTCTACTGGAGTTAGTATGATACCGTTTTAGAACGGAGCTCAGATTAACCGCTAGATGTATATATATATATATATATATATATATATATATATATATATATATATATATATATATATATATATATATATATACAGGGTGGTCCTTAAGTAATTGTACAAACAGAAACCGTAGATTCTGCACTTTAAAATATTACGATTTAAGCCAACTTGCTTTAATAAAATGTTAATATTAAGAAAGATACAGGGTGTTAAAGTGGAAATTTAAAATTTTATTTTTAGATATAACTTTTACGTTTGAAAATATTTTTGGAAAAAAATTTACAGTTGGATGCTTTTGAGTAGGATAAATTATAATTTTATACTTACTTTAATGTAACTAATAGAGGGCGCCACATATGCCACATGTGTGGCATAAATTTGCGCTTAACTTTTTTACTCTTTAAGCTAGCTCTATTTGTGTTAAAAAATATTAAAGATACATTATTTTTACAAATAAACGGTATACTTGTTAGTAACCTGAAAATTTAACCGTTTTCGAGATAAATGCATTTTATAAGTCAGCTGCACAATAATTCTTAGTTTGATATTTGTGCGGTAAAGCACTGAATACCTGTAGATAAGCATAATTCTTAGTTTATTCTTATTAAAACAACTCAAAGATGATAATGTTACATCACAAAATGCTTTGTTATGGGTGCTAAATGTCTTATTGGAGAAAAGATATTTCATCTTCTTCTTTAGGTGACGAGTCCGTATTCAGAGTTTGGCCGTCATCATGTTTACAATTTCCCTTTGCTATCGCTTCTTAAGTTTCTATAATGGCATTGTATTACTTTTTCTCTATTGTAAAATGCTAAAAACCCAAAACATGTGGTTTATACAAAATGGTACACCACCACATTCTAGACAGAAGGCAGTTAGAACATACTTAAATACAACTTTTCTGAACGTTGAATTGGTCGTGGTAGTCATATGCCACCTTGGCAATGTGGTGAGATATTGATATAATTATTTAATTCCTAAAAAATCCGAAAAGAATACTTATTGTTGATTACGTAAATTGTTTACCAATTTTTATTAGAACCAATAGAAACTAGAGCACAGGTATTGAATAACACATATGTGTCCTGTTTCATAACACTTCTGCTACAAATCTAACCTGACAGACTCAGCATTTTTACAAAAACATCATCGTTGTCCTAATAACCGATATTGTTATAAATATAGTAAACACACAGGCAATTTAGTTTAGTATAATATTAGTTCGTTAGTAAATCATAATAGTCCATTTGTTCGAGATGTAATTATAGTTACTCGTAAGCTGTCACGTAATCATATAAATAAGTAATGTCATCGATAGGTTATTCCGTATGTATATAAGTAACCAATGAACGAGATACATCACATTTTATAACATTATTTAACTTCTGCGACAAATAAGATGTAGTTCCATAATATACCATAAGATTTGGATATGTATCCAAAATAATATATTCATCCATTATACATTATAGCCACCATGTAGCCCCGAATTTAATCCGCTTGATTTTGGTGTATGGAGCGCATGAAAACAACGTGTCTATAAGAATCCCATAAATATTCGCAACCAACTATGGGAAGAAATAAATACTGCAGCAGTTTCTTTAGAACCAAAGATGCTATTTATAATATGAGACGTTCTTTTATGGAATATATTGACAAATGAATTAAAGAAAATGGTGGACATATCGAACACTTTGCCAAAAAGTTATGTTATTTAGTTTAATTATTTCTTAATTTGGTTTGTAAACAAAATGTTTTGATTATGACTTTAATTTAACATAAAACGTAAAATGTTTGATGTAAAATCCTATTATTCTGTTATTTTGTCAAATCATATTATTAATTATCCTGCTGATACATTTATTTTATTTAATATTTCGTTAACTATTAACTTTAGTTAAAGGTATTTTATACCAAAATTCAGAAGTATTAATGTTTTTGTCTATTTTTTCTTCGTTGCCTGGAGTAATTGCCTTCAATCAAAATTATGCAGCTGATTTTTAAAATGCGATTATCTCGAAAACTGTTGAGTTTTGAAGTTATTAACAGGTATACCTTTTTTTGTCAAAATAACGTATCTTTAATATTTTTTATCCCTAATACAGATAACTTAAAGAGCAAAAAAGTTAAGTGCAAATTTATACCACATATGTGGCATAAGTGGCTCCCTCTATCAGTTACATCAAAGTGTGCATCAAATTATAATTTCTTATATTTAAAAGTACCTATTTGTAAATTTTCATTCATAAATGTTTACAAACATGAAAGTTATAGTGAAAAATAAAATTTTAATTTTACACTTTAACACTCTGTATCTTTCTTAATATCAACATTTTATAAAAGCAATTTGGCTTAAATCGTAATATTTTAAAGTGTAGAATCTACTGTTTCTTTTTGTACAATTACTTAAGGACCACCCTGTATATAATGGCCATCGCGAATGCTAATCGAACAGGTTATTGAAACCTTTTGAATGATATTGTGATATCTGAGGGTATCATTGGGATACGTGGCAACAGGACAATTTCTCGTTAAAATCTTCCAGTCAAAATTCAAATTGCGTAGCAGATTAATCGGGAACCAATTTTCAACTGAAATTATGTAGTGGCATCTCTGGTATATCTAGAGAATTTAAAAATTCTCTCGGATAATTTACGGCTTCGACTTCATTAACAACACTGTCAATTGATTTAAAAGATATCAGATCACCTGGCAACAACTGTTAAATATGCAAGTTTATTTCATTAACATCAACAACTTTTAATTCTGAGACAATTATGAATCAAGTAATTAATCGGTATAGGTAGACGACACTTAATTCATGTATGTCTCAACAAAAGTGCTGAAATTATCTGGAATTTTGATACATTGTGTATTTGGATGCAGTTTTATTTTACCGTTACGAATATCCAGCAATTGTTCGGAAAATATTTGCGACGATAGATTATTTTGCACTTGTACTTTCGTGTTAATGGTCAGTCGATCTGTTTCGACATTTCTCCATAAAAACGATTGTTTTAAACATGCATTAATCCCATCCGCATATGTAGAGCGAGGAATAACCGGTAATTTACGTCTGAAGTCACCAGAGAGTAGTAAGACAGCACCACCGAGTAGTTTGTCGTTGTAGTTTAAACCTTGCATATTTCTATGTAATGATTCGAGCGAATGTTTATGAGTCATAGTCCATTCATCCCAGATAATAATTGATCTCACTGCATCACATTGCATTTGAGTAGTTATGAACGTCTAAAAGTTTGAACGATGAATGTGCTGTTTGTTTAACATCTAACAAAGTGACAGCAATACTAGACAATGCAGTTGCCAAAGCAACTTTCTTCTGCAATCGCATCTTCGCAAGAATAAGCGATATCAAAAATGCCTTACCGGTTCCAGAAATAAAACCCGTCTTGTTTAGTATCAATAGTCAACATAATTCTATTATAAATATCTTTTTGTTCAGCTATCATACGAGACTCATTGTTAGCAATAAACATAGCTAAATCAACGTTGGTATATTGTGTTTTTTGCTGCAACTCACTGTTAAGTAAGTCGGTAGCCGGATGATCAGGTGAAGATAAACTATAGTGAGTAAGTGGTAAAGTTGATATTTGAATACACAAATCATCGATCAACACCAATGCTTCATTGTACATTTCTGGAGTGTAATCTATGTTTGGACTTTGGTTTGCCTATCTGATTCGGTACACATGAACATGACTGTTCATGATTCGCAGAAACTGAAAAGAGTTAAGTCCTGAAATATTAACCAACAATAAAAGCAAAAAGAAATATTCACGTTGTTTTAGATGTACAGTGTAACGTCGTCCCAATCTTGCAAATTGCAAAATTGCAGATCAGAAAACATCCATGGAGGCATATTAATTTTAATTAATACAACGTTTCAGTATCAATTCAATTTTGTTGACTACAATAAATTTAACCACCTCTGCATTGAATCTGAATTTGAATTCTCTATTACTTTCAGTATATTATTCAGTTATTCTTTCAAAGATTGGAATATCTGCTTGAAAAATTCCTCAAAATGCTTTTATTATCTTGATAGGTGACTTTAATATTGATTATCTGGATTCATCACACAGCCATTTTATTACCATTACAAATTTATTTAATAGTTTTAATATGAGAATGCTGGTTACCGATCCAACCAGCAGCCTATTGGATTATATTTGTACTAATCTACATCCAGATCTGGCTGTGTGCTGAGTGATTCCCAATTGTTCATCAGATCATGATCCCATTCTATGTGAATTTCCCCTTAAGAATCCACCTTATACAGCCAGATGGGGTAGGATTTTTAGCAAAAATAATTTTGGCAGGTTTATCAAATTATTTAATCAAGAAGATTGAAATAATATTTTTTGCTCTCCTGATTTGCTTCATCAATTTCATCACACTCTCATGAAGATTTTCAATTTAGTATTTCAAAAAAGAATTCTTAAATCGAAAGGTAAGAAAACTTGGGTTACTAAATGAATTAGAATTTCCTGTAAAAACTTAAGATCGTTAAATTACATTAAAAACATATAATATGCAATGATGAATTTTTGATACATTTTTATAAATATAGGTCCATATATAGGAAGATGGACTAAATTAGCCAAGTGTATATCTTTTAAATCTAGAATGGAAAATACCAATAATAAACAAAAGGATTCTTGGCGTATAGTTATTAATCTTAGAGCTTAAGTTCCCCAAACTATTGATATAGTCTTAGACCCTAGTGAGCTGAATAAATATTACTGCTCGGTAGGTCCAGAAGTCGCTGGAAAAATTAATTCTTCTTCTGATCCAATGCATTTTTTAAATGGAGTAAACATTATAACTTCCTTTTATATTCTTCCCACTAACTCGGTTAAAATAAAGAAAGGTCATCTAAAGTTTTATCCCTTCTTCCTGATAATGTTCTGAGAATTTTAGCGGAGGCAATTAACACATCTTTTTCAACGAGTCACTTTAGCGTTTGTTTAAAATGTGCTAAAATGTATAAAGGTGGTGACCACGATTTACCTGCTAATTATCGTCCTGTCTCTTTGTTACCGTCACTTTCAAAGGTCGTTGAAAGATTGGTAAAAATCCGAATGATGACTTTCTTACAAAAACACAATTTACTTTCTTTCTTCCAATTCGGTTTCCAGTCATTAAAAAGTACATACGATGCTATCTTCGAATTCATGAAAAAACTATACTTGGACATAAATAACGATTATGTTGCTGCCGCAGTTTTCTATGATTTATCTAAAGCCTTTGACTGTGTCAATTACAAAATACTGCTTAATAAACTTGAAAGATATGGTTTTAGAGGCACTGCTCTAAAGTGGTTCAGTTCATACTTGGAAGACAGATGCCAGTCTGTATCAATCAATGAGCGCTACTCTAGTAATATCTTTATAAATTGTGGAGTACCTCAAGGCTCTATCTTGGGTCCTATCTTTTTCTTGATATATTTTAACGACATAACTAACCTCGACATTAATAGCCGGTTTACTATATTTGCAGGTGACACCACAATTTTATGGCAAAACAAGGACTCTACGCCTTGAGCGAAGGGGCGATAAGGGGGGCGCTTAGCATCCGGAAAACGAGAAATGGGTAATTGAGAAAAATAAGAAAAGAGAAAAAAATACAATACTTTCGATCGGATATCCATAGGATAATAAAAAGTAAATATATGCATACCAATGCAGGTAATAATAACACAAATATCTCGTCTAGTCACAGAGAGCTATGATCATAATACAATTTAATTATATACATTATCGTTATAATTATACATTATAACGAATTCTGTATTTTCCTTTGATCGAGCTTTCGTGTTGTGCGATCATCCGCACTAAAGAGAAAGAGAGAGAAGTGGGATAAGAATGATGAGAAGTAGGTATCGCTCCTGCCGATCTGACTCGAAAAAAAGCGAACGACCGAGGTTGTCGTCGCTTTAAATGCGGAGTCTTTCGTTCCCGAGTTTTGTATTGTGGTATATAAAGTTGTTTTGTTTCAACTGACAGTCATTGTGTTCAGTGAGTTGTTATTTTAATAAAGATACTGTGATTTATTTGTGAAACTGTTAAGTCTGTCTTTCAATTCGAACATAACCACTTATCTTATCGAACACGTGGCGTCACAATATTAGAATCATTATTAGTCACAATCTTAGAATTCGGACAGTGACGTCGACGCGTGGCAATATAATTATTTATTGAGAATTGCGAGGTAGTGTTTTTATTCTTTGCCTTCTTAATAAGGTGTAATTAATTACTCTTTTGTTTTTCTCTCAAAATGTCAGTACCTAAAAAAAGTGCCGGCAGTACTCAACGGAGTATTTGAAATATGGATTCATTGAATTGCCAGGAAATAAGAATCTACCATTGTGTCTCATTTGTGCAAAATCTTGACGTCTATGAAGCCGTCACGAAGCTATGAAGCTGTCTCGGCTTATGGATCACTTGAAGAGGATTCATCGAGAGAAGTCAGACAGACCCGTCCAATATTTTGCGGTGAGTAAAAAGTCTTTTGTTTGTAGGATGTAATTTTCTCATGTACAGTTACAATCATTGAATAGTTTGCAGACTTACGTATCTAGGAGCCGATTTAAATTTTCACCCCATTTAAACGCACCTTTTACGTCACAGTGACGTTACCAATGGTGTACCTAGAATAGGTACCTAGAATAGGAAAATTAAAAAATCAAAATAATATAAATATATTTTACAAAATTTAACAAAATGGATAGTACCTACAGAAAAAAGTTTTTTATTTTGTTGGATATTGTTTGGAAGAGTTTGATATCGTTTTATTGCATTTTTCAACACTTGCGAAATTTTTGACAAGCATTGAATTTTTGAAATTTTTCTACTTTGACCTTTATCAAATCTGTACCACACTGCAATTCTACAGTATTATAATGTAAAAATTAAAGTGTAAACTATTTAGTGATCGTAACTGTACCTACAAAACATATTATAATTATTTTTAATTTCTATTACCAAAAGTCAGACTGTGATCACACAAATAATAAGAAAACCTTTTTTAAACTTTATTACTATTACTTATAATAATTAAAGTGAATGTGTATTTCTTTTGTTTACAAGAGCTCAAGGCAAAGTATGAAAGGCGAGTTACTGTTGGGTCATTGATTGCAAAAGCTACCAAGAAAAACGACAAGGATTTACTTGCTTCCTCTTCCTACAAGGTATCATTGTTAATAGCAAAAAGTGCCAAGCTGCACGCAATTGGAGAAGAACTCATCCTCCCAGCTGTCACAGAGATAGTTGATACTATGTTGGGACCCAGTCAGGCCAGCCAAGTAACAGATGCACTTCCTCTCAGCAATAATACTGTCTCCAGAAGGATTGATGAAATGCGAGCAAATGTCAAAGATATTCTCTGCAACAATTTGAAAAGCAGAGAGTTTACTGTACAACTTGACGAGAGTACCCTGAATGGCAGCACAGCTTTGCTGCTGTCATATGTACGATTCATTGACGACAATGGAGAAATGGCCGAGGAAATGCTGTTTGTTAGAAGTCTGATTACTGATACAAAAGGATCTTCCATATTTGAGGTCGTTAAGTGATGTTTTGAGGAAAAAGAGATTCCCTTATCAAATATGATCGCCTGTGCTACTGACGGTGCAGCAGCAATGACAGGACGCCATCGGGGATTTATTGCACATCTGAAACAAGCAGTATCTGGAATTTTGTGTCTTCACTGCGTCATTCACAGAGAGCATTTGGCTGCCAAGAATTTGAGTGAGAGGTTGCACGATTCTCTTCGACTTGTCATAGATGCGGTAAATAAAATTAAAGCAAAACCAAAGAATGATCGAATATTTCGTACACTTTGTGAAGAAAATGATGAGATATTTAATACATTGCTACTGCATACGGAACTCCGCTGGCTTTCTAAAGGCAATTGCTTACGGCGGTTCTTCAGTCTCATGGATACTGTTATTGACTTTCTTAATACTACTGACCCCACACTGAGTACAGAACTACAAGAGAAACGAAATGACATCGCTTACTTATCAGATATTTTCAAAAATTAAATGAAATGAACCTGTAACTACAGGGGAAGAATATAAATATGGCCAAAGCGAAGGGAGTAGTCGGAGCATACATTGACAAACTATCTATTTTTGAAGAAAATATGCAGAGAAGAGATCTCACCAAATTTCTTAACTTAAAATCTTCTTGTGGTGATTCTGAAGATCTTCAAACATACTGCCTCCACCTTCAAACACTGAAAGAAGATCTGCAGTCCCGATTCCAAGATTTGACTAGTCTGAAAGTGCCAACTTGGTTTATCAATCCTTTCAGCGTGGAAGTTTCAACGGTATGTCCTTCTCTTCAAGAAAACTTGATTGATTTGAAACATGATGTTGAAATTGAAAGTTTGTTTCGGGAGTGTGGGTATGAACGATTTTGGCCGCGGATAAAAGAAGTGTATCCAAACTTGTTAAATGCAATCAAATTATTATTATTTGCATTCCCCACAACATATCTAGTGGAGAAAGGTTTTAGTTCTGTGTGTATATTGAAAAACAAACAAAGAAATAGGCTCGACATAATAGAAAGATGGGATTTGAGGTTGTTATTAACCAACATTGAGCCAGACATAAAGAAATTATGTGAGGGACACCAGGCCCAAGGAAGCCATTAACAATTCTTTTATACACATATAACCATTTATCATTTTACGAAATGTAAAAATGAATAAATATGGATACTTACCCTTTGTATAGATTCATTATTTGTTTCAATTTAAAATTTAATTGGTTGGGGGGGGGGCGATTGTAATATTTATAACTGGTGAAACCTGTCTAAGGGGGCGATCATGGGAAAGGTTGGGAACCACTGCTCTAAGAAACTGAACAAGATTATTAGTAGTGATATGCTAAAACTCTTAGAGTGGTTTAAAGCTAATCATTTGACATTTAATTTTTCAAAAACCAAATTAATTTCTTTTAAGAATGATCTAAACAATATTACTTTGGGCAATGATGCCATTTGTTCTGACACCGTAAACAAATTTTTAGCAAACTTAAATTTGAGCAACACACTGTATATTTAAAAGCAAAAATATATCATCGGGTTGCTTTGCGGTCAAATCAGTTGCTCAGCATTTAGATTTTTAAGATTACAAAAAGTATTTATGTGGCCCTGATTGAATCTAATTTGAAATACGGTATTGTCTTTTGGGGTAGCTGTTCTCTTCATCATTTCAGTAGAAATTTTATGCTACAAAAGAGAGCACTCAGATATTTATGCAAGACCAAGTTTGGTACATCACGCAGGCTTCTGTTCCGGAAACATGGTATCTTGACACTTTCTTGCATGTATATCCTTGAATTAGCGTGCTTAATTAAAAAAAAACAAAGAGGATATTCGGACAGATTCCCTTTATAACACTCGGCTAAATTATGTTATTCCACTTCCAATTCCCTCTTCTGCATTAATTAAAAAATCATTTATTTACACTGGTAAGAAAGTACTACTCGATATAATATCCTCAATATTTTTGTATTCCGAAGAGCAATCAAGAAGTTTTTATTATCTAACTGTTACTATAGTATAGAGGAATTTTCTCTCTCTCACTCTCTCCCTCCCTCTCTCTCGCTCTCTCTCTCTCTCTCAATGTTTTGGCTTTGAATACGCTTGTTACTATAGTATAGAGGAATTTTCTCTCTCTCACTCTCTTCCTATCTCACTCTCTCCCTCCCTCTCTCTCGCTCACTCTCTCTCTCTCTCTCTCTCTCTCTCTCTCTCTCTCTCTCTCTCTCTCTCTCTCTCTCTCTCTCTCTCTCTCTCTCTCTCTCTCTCTCGATGTTTTGGCTTTGAATACGCTTGTCATTGTCATTGTTATTGACAAAGAAAGTCTAGTTATTGAAAAAATTAAAGTGCTACAATTAACAATCAATTTTTTTTAATTGATTATTATAATGATACCTGTACGAAAAAGAGCAACGAACCGGTTTTGTTATGCAATATGTAATTCCTTATTAAATAAAAAAATATTCATATTTCTATATATTTATCTAAATATTATATAATATTAAATATTTCTTTATAAATTTATAAACCAGTACGTATGACGTATAATATATGGTGTAGGTAAAAGTTTATGGTCGGTATAGTAGAATTTAACAGGATATCTAACACAGATATAAAATCATATTTTTAGCAAATAGACAAAGATAACAATCATATTTCCCCTTGGTCTCCCCTCCACATTCCTCAGACGCCCATTAGTGAGACGATTATTTCCGATCCAGCTTATACCTAAAAAACACCGGCGAGGTTGCCTTATTACATATTTTAATTAAAACATTGAATTGATTAAAAAAATTGGCGATCATTGGCGTGGTTATATTGCCATTCAAAACTGATGATGATATTAAAAACAAATTGACACAAATACTGGTACAAAATTTCTTAAATCCATGAGAAATTTACAGATTCGCATTTTTATTTGACGAAATTGTAACCTAATTTCCAATAAAACAAGATAATTTTGGCAACATCTGAAGTTCATTGGAAACTGAACCGTTTTTTATAAACAAGTAACTAGTTGAAAAACTAGTTAAATTATTCAACTAGTTGATTGTTTAACAGTAGTTTCAAATAAGAGAGTACATAAACAAACATATTGACTATTATCTTTTATGTGTATATGTAATGAAGTGAAAGAAACTAACGAAGGATATATTTATTATAACTTGAAAAATAAATTAAACTACAAATAGTAAATAGTACTTACATTTACATTACACATTATTATTAAATCGCGAATAGTCTAAATTTACATTTCAAAAACATAAATTAAACAATACAAATAGTAAATCGTACTTACATTTACATTACACGTTATCATTAAATCGCGAATCGTCTAACTTGACATTTAAAAAACATAAGTTTTTCCACTTTACTTGTTGTTAACCGTGTTCTTCTTTTATTTAAAATTAAACCAGATTTTGAACATGTGTTCACAAGGAACAGATGTTGCTATATTATTACAATAGTTTATGAATATAGTGGTTAAGTTAGGATATACATGGCGATGGATTTTTCAAAAATGTACTGGACAGTTCCAATCTCTGTTCAAATTTTTTCTGGGTAATATATCATCAGACAAATACATGTCGACTTCTTTTATCGCTCTCGATGCAGGTGTACGTTTAGTACACCATGGACTTAAGTCATCTTTATCGGTTTCTTTTTCTTGTACTGGTTGATTTTCAATATTACAATCTTCTTTTTCTTTAATTATAGAAGTAACCAGCTTCTTAACTATTTGTTTTGTTTTTTTAGCTTTATTTTTATCAGAAAATCCCTGCATTTTAAATCGAATCCATAAATGTTTTATTAAACTATGAGTTAAGTATGAAATATTAAACGTTTATTGAATATATTCTCAAGAAACTCAAGCTAAATGCTACCAAACTTTAAGTTGGTTGCCTACATTTGGCGCAACTCAACGATATAAACTAAATTAGCCTAACTTTTTTAAAAATATATTTTTTTATAAAGAATTTTTCATATAACAATGATTGAACGTCAATCAAAATTTACGACATCAGAACCCCACAGCGTTGCCAAAACATCAAAATAGTTAGTAAGTGAGGAATTTTGAAAATGTCAACTATTTGTCAAACTATTATATTAACAGTAAATACACTTAGTTTTAAGACTACTGCAACACACTAAAATACATAAGAAAACATTTTAATACAAAAGTATATATTTTAAATTTTAAATTTACCTCTTTTAGGACTTTAATAGTAAAAATGTCCTGCCATTATCTCTTGTTCAAAATAATCTATCTTATATAAAAGCTTATCAGCTTTCTACAGACTATTTATTTGTTTTGGCATAACACAATCACAATACACAACAATAATTAGTTTTTAAAGCTATTAATCTAAATTTAATATGTATTTATAAATACAGTTTATAATTATATATTATATTATGGTCAAATTGTGTAAGAAATCAAAACATAAACAAAATTCTTATTCTAAAAAAGCGGCAATACTTTATGCACTTTTGCCACACGCTGAACTGTCAATAAAATTTGAAGTAGTCCCGTATCAGTTGCGTACAATTGTCTAATCTATTTAATTAAAATTATTATTTTGTGGAATATTAGACTTACAGAGTTATTTCATAAAATTTATATTATTAATAATAACAAATGTTTTTGGTTATTTAATCAATATAATTCTAAAATTTCCAATATAATGATGATTACATTTTTCTGATTATTACGCCATGTTGACGCCTATGAAAGATCGAGCAGTTCCGTATGGGTTTCGTATTATTAGCTGTGTTAGGAAAATTTGAACTCTAAGGTTGACGTTCTGGAAATTTTAAATATAAGTGACGTCACTTTATATAAATTGTGATGTACAAGCACTTTTATAATATGAAAAATGCTATATATCAAATTTAGTGTTGATATTATACCAAATTAAAAATAATTAATAAAGAAACTAAACTAAAATTATGCATAAAATGACTATAAAACACTAAACTAAGAATAAAATAAGCTAAATAAATAATAAAAGAAAAATACGACACCATAGCACAAATTAGACAATATGCTCAATATCAATGCAACAAACAAAAAATAAAAAAAAAAACGGGTGTGGCAGTGCAGTGGGACTGCCGGTAGAAGTTATACTTCTATACACGTATTCGTCGTTACAAATTTATAGGAGAGTCAATCTGCACAATCATTACATATGTAATTCTATAGGTAAGAGAGAGCAGAAAGGGAAAAAGAATTAGGTATACAGATATATGGTGCATCGTTTGCTGTATATAAGCATTTGACCTGTAATAGGAGTATAATAAGTAAATGAAGGATTGAATCAATATTTTAATGCAAATATATATTTTTATTTTCATATATGTATAAAAGGAGTTGAACGCAAAAAAATTTTTTTACTCATACTCTGCAGTAAAATTCATTGTTAATTTTGTTATTAATATAAAAATACAATACAATACACTGCCACATAATTCAATATTATAATACAATACAAATTAAAATGCAATATTCATAAGTATTTAAAAATGACAATATACATAACTTACGCATATGTTTAATTTACAATGACAATAATATCAATAAAAAAATAATAATATTAATAAATATCAAATATGTTTACAAAAGGAACATTTTTATTCTTGAGAGAGAAAGAGAGAGAAAATATATCTTCTGTCTCTCTCTCTTACCTATATCTCACATATGTAATGATTTTTTCGATTCATTTTATTTTAAAATTTAGCATTTTTGCGTATATTACATACATTTAATAAGACTAACGTGGAGTTTTTAAATATTTCAAAAATTAAAAAAGTAAATTCATATTGGTATTCGAACTCAGATATACCAGAGCGTATAAACCAAACACGTAAGAAATTTGCCAATTAGACATAACACTAACGTATTTACAAATTGACAGTTCTCGGTCATACAGTGATTTATTGTAATTATTATTTTGAAATACAAAAGCCTAAAATAATTATGAACATTTCATAATTAATACAAAACATATCACATAAATAATAATATTAATATATATATATATATATATATATATATATATATATATATATATATATATATAATATTAAATATATATACAAAAGGAACATTTTTATTCCCGATAGAGAAAGGGAGAGAAAATGTGAAAAAAATATCTTCTGTCTATCTCTTACTCATATCTTACATATATAACGATTTCACCGATTCACTCCCGTGCAAATTTCCAACGTCGACCGCGCGTATAGAAGTATAACTTCAATAAATAAAGGATGCTGTCTCTCGATAAGTGAATGTCGCTGAATTGACATAAGAATAAGGCGCGATATTTAAATACGTTGGTGTTACCGGTATTAAGTCGACTTTACACTACATGATTTTATCATTATAACAATATCATAGGAGATTTGTTATGATTCCTCGTTTCTATGATGTTTTAAAAAATCGTGTTTACACTCAATGATATGAGTGACATGAGGTTATGACTTAAGTCGACTTTACACTACATGATTTATCATGTGATTTGTCATATGATTTTGTCATAATAAGCACTGTCATGCGGCTCGTCATATGTTGTAACAGGAAAATGGGTTAGTACCTATTCCGCATAAAATCATATAATTTCCGGTAATAATACCGGTAATACCAACATATTTAAAAATCGCGCCTTATTCTTATGTCAATTCAGCGACATTCCCTTACCAAGAGACAACATCCTTTATTTATTAATTAATTTTTAGTTTGTTGCATTGATATTGAGCCTGTCGTCTAATCTGTTCTATTATGTCGTATTTTTCTTTTATTATTTATTTAGTTTATTTTATTCTTAGTTTAGTGTTTTATAGTTTCTTAATCATAATTTTAGTTTAGTTTTTTTATTAATTATTTTTAATTTGATATAATACCAACACTAAATTTGATATACCCCGTCCACTATTTCTTCGTAAGAGCCACCTGCGAGCCCAAAGGCGTCTGATCTTTTCTTCTTACTATTAGCACTACGCAGTTGTTGCCGGCGTATTACTATTAAAAGTCGGGAAGCCGATACAAGCAAAGATTTATTTTCCATTATAATAGTTTAAAAGTCTAATAGTTGCTACCTATACTGTGTTTAATATCTCTATGACCATAAACAAAAATCAATAAAACCATATGATAAAACGTTATTGTCACTCACATCATAACACTCACGTCATAACGTATCATTCAGTGTAAACACGATTTTTTAAAACATCATAGAAACGAGGAATCATAATCTCATATGATATTGTCATATGATAAAATCATGTAGTGTAAAGTCGACTTCGAAAATCATATGATAGCTACCGTCCGATGGTACCGTTTTGGTACCGTTCTATTCTCCTGTGACAACCTATGACGAGCCGCATAACAGTGCTTAATGCATTTAATGCTTACGACAAAATCATATGACAAATTATTTTGATGATCAACCTACCTCAACAGGGTTTCATTCCGCAAACGCAAATAATTTAAAAAAATGGTAGGTATTTTGAATAAACCTCTGTGCAGTTTGATTACCTTGTAATTTAACAGCATCCTTACTCATCTAATAATATTAACTTTTAAAGAACATTTATCATATTTATTTGCATTGACTGATGGAACCAGTGGAAAACTTTGCCTATCGGGCAAAAGTATAGAGAAAGTGCCAATGAAATTAGCTACAAATGATTCGTCAAATTTCTGTTTGTGGTATTGCCGTGTCCTTATTATGTATATGTTTTATAAAAAAAACCAGAGATATGTAAGAGAGACATATCTCTCTTACATATCTCTGAAAAAAACATACAGAAGTTAAAACACTTCACCATTGTATTTAGGTATATAAAAAGTTGGTCTGTGTCGTTTTAACTGACAAGACCCACGTGTTAAAAACCGAGCAGGGAGACATGTAGCACCTTAAGTATTAAAATTTAACCAATGACATCAACCTAGAGTCACAATATAATTTAATTTTGGAAAGATGTAAACCCATATATGGATATCATAGCCACAAATTCATTGTTAGTTTCAACTACATAAGGCACTGAAGATGATCTGATTGGATCGAAAACGTTATGCTACTGTATAAATTTTGACGACACTTGTAAAAGTTTTAACTATATGTTTTTATATACCTAAATACAATGGTGAAGTGTTTTAACTTCTGTATGTTTTTTTAAACGATGGTATACAGCCAACTATTGGGATTTTCCCATTAATTTTTATATGTTTTATGCCTCAAATATGCTTTGAAATAGTACATTTTCATTATATTATTTTATGAAATCGGGTATTTTTAAATATTTTTTTAAATTTATATAAAACACGAACGAATGAATATTTGTTTCTTTTGATATTAGTTGCAGTTAATTATTAGAAAAAAAAACGGGTGTGGCAGTCCAGTGGGACTGCCGGTAGAAGTTATACTTCTATACACGCGTTCGCCGTTAAAAATTTATATAGGAGTCAATCTGCACAATCATTACATATGTAATGCTATAGGTAAGAGAGAGCAGCAAGAGAAAAATAATTAGTTATATAGGTATATGGTGCATCGTTTGCTGTATATAAACATTTGACCTGTAATAGGAGTATAGTAAATGAAGGATTGTATCAATATTTTAATGAAAATATATATTTTTATTTTTATATATGTATAAAAGGAGTTGAATGCAAAAAAAAATTTACACATACTCTGCAGTAAAATTCATTGTTTATTTTGTTATTAATATAAAAATTACAATACAATAAATACACTGCAACATAATTCAATATAATAATACAATATAAATTAAAATATAATATTCATAAGTATTTAAAACTGCCAATATACATAACTTACTTTACGAAGATAAAAATAAAAAACGAACAACTCGGATTATGTTGTAAATTTTCATTTTATTTTAAAATTTATGTTTTTTTGCGTATATTACATATATTTAATAAGATTAACGTGAGGTTTTTAAATGTTTCAAAAATAAAAAAGGAAATTCATAATTGGGATTCGAACTCACAACCACTATGAACCAAACACGTAAAAGATTTGCCAATTAGACACATCGAGCAAAAAGACAAAAGAGGGAATGTAAAGGTAGTGGGGGCAAAAATATTGTTAGACAGGAAGTGCCATCTTGAGAGGCCAAATTAAAAAAGGAAAGAGAGTCTTTCCTTGTTTAAGAAATCAAATTTAGTTGGGTTATGTTATTATGTGTCCCAACTGTCACATAAAATCTTATTTATATTGAAGTTTTTTAACAATTGTTTCACATTTTAGACTGTTATTGTTAATATTTAATTAAAATTTTCTCGTCTAAGACACATTCTGAAAACTATTTTATAGCTACTGTTAATAAGTGTCGGAAAATTTAAATTTGGCGCATTCGCATTTCCGGATATGTCCGCCATCAGAGGCCACTTTTTTGGTCGCCTTTTCATAACGATTAGATTCCCTCTTTTGTCTTTTTGCTCGATGATTAGACATGACACTAACGGATTTCAAAATTGACAATTCTCGGTAAAACAGTGATTATTTTGAAATACAAAGGCCTAAAATTATTATAAACGTTTAATTTTAAATAATACAAAACATATCACATAAATAATAATATTAATACATATTATATTATGTATAATATTATATATATATATATACAATATTATATATAATATATATATATATAATATTAAATACAAAAGGAACATTTTTATTCTCAAGAGAGGAAGAGAGAAAAAATATATCTTCTGTCTCTCTCTTACTCATTATCTTACATATGTACAGTCTGTCCCAAACCCTTCTTTCAGTGCGTCACTAATTTTGACGTCATATAGGATTTTAAGAATGTCGAGAATTATTGCATGTCATTTTAGTTAAATTTGACAGTTGCAGGATCGTAATCCCTCTTTTTCTAATTGAAAATAATTTAATAATTTTAATATTAGACTTTGTTCTTTCTCGATATATCTCGGCATATTTAAAATATTTTTATGACAATAAATACAAAATTAAATTTTCACTGTAAAATGTCTGATAATACTAACCTGGAATGACAATTATTTTATCAGTTGACGTTGTGAAAGTACTGTCAAGATCGAGACCTTCTGCGTCAAATTATATTTATGCGCATCATCGATTGGATATCTTTTTAGCGTATTCTAAACTCCAACCAATTATACACCCGTAAGTAGAATTAGCTTTACGATAAATAATTTTCTAAGTTCTATGTAAAATAATCACAGACTCACGTTTTTTTCTGTCACTTCTAGCTTAATGTGTTAGAGAGAATTCGATCAACTATGACCCACTGAAAGAAGGGTTTGGGACGAACTATAATGGTTTCACAGATTCACTCTCCATAGTCACTCTCAGCAAATTTCCAACGCCGACCGTGCGTATAGAAGTATAACTTCAAAAATTTATAATTTGCCTTTGATAGATTAGCAAATAAACTTGGCAATACTGTCAAAACTTTGAAAACACTAGTTGCCAGAGATTCAGCAGATTTCAATTTTATGACTATTTTCTTAGAAGTTTGGGATGAAATGGTACCTGAATAAAAAATTAAAGTTAATTTAAATTATAATAAACTAAATTTAAATTAATTAAACTTCTTTTAAAAACTTAAAAAGAATGTTTAGTTTAGTAACATTAATTAATATTATATCGCATGCTCTTTCGTGATTTATTTGTGATATGACAACACTGCCAAATACAAATCTGTCTCTCATTTGTAGCTAACTTCATCGGCACTTTCTCTATACTTTTGCCATAATAAAATTCAAAGTAGGACTTTGGTAGGACTAATTAATTATCTTTGGTATAATATTCTGATTGTTGCTCTGTTTGTGTTCATTTTCATTGCCTTATCCCGTAATGTAAACTGTAAACTAATCATTTTCATTACCCGAATTTTTATAGTGATTTCGCCTTTTGGATGTAAAATTATTATTGGGATACATAAAATCAAATGTAATCAAATGGAAGTAAAACAAGAAATTAGCGAGGAAACGTGTAAAGTAGAAATCGAGTATAACGAATCGGAAGAAGCTCTTTTGGATGGCTTTAAATGTGAAATTCAGAAAGAATCCAATAGGCAAAGTACACTTGACAAATATGATTCTTTAGACTTACAGAAATTTCCCATAAATGATGAAATAGAACAACATGGAAATAAAATTAACCAATTTGAAGAATACCAAAAAACTGAAAAAGGTTAGTAACAATATATTTCCGCCCATATTAATGTTTAGAAGTATAAATTGGAATAACTAATTTTGATCTTAAATAAAATTTAAAGCCCTATGAGACACACTAACAAATTAAGTTAAATGATATTTTATTAACAAAATAAATAGGAACCACAGAAAAAGACAAATGAGACTTATAGTATTTGTGCCAAACTTAGACTACAGTAGTTATAGCATTGTCCCACTTTCAACATATCTTTAACCCTTTATGTTACCAACAAAATAAATTTACACTATTGGCTTACCCGGGTACACATATACCAATTTTTATGAAAAATTCCGATTTAACTTAAAATTATCTTTGCATTTGATGTATACCGATTTATTTATGCTTAATGAAGATATTCTGAGCTCAATAAAATTATGGAATTACATAGAATGGCCTTCATAAATCTTAGGTCGTACAATATCAAAGGTCTGCTGCCTGTTTGGTAAATTTGTTTCTTTTTAATTAGATACAGTAGAAAGAAGGGATTCTATTTTTTTATACCTGTGAGATCTTTGAAACAAACATACATGAGTGGTACGATGACATTTCCAATCGATTTTATGGTTTATGCAATTTGATGACTAGGATACACATCATTCACAAACAACTAATGTTAAAGCTGTACCGTGATATTTACCAAGCATTTATAGTTGATTGGTATTTTAGGTTATCTACAAGACGAACCCAAAATGGAAATTATGGAGACCCTAATTGATGATTCATCTTACAAAGGAAATTATACAAGTCATCACTCTGAAGAAAAAAAATTAAATAGAAATATGAATGTTGCAACTGGACAAAGACGTTACAAATGCGAAATTTGTTTTAAACAGTTTTCTTATAAAAGTTATTTAAAAAGACATTTTAGAGTGCACACTGGAGAAAAATCTTACCAGTGTGAAATTTGTTTTAATCAATTTAGTCAAGTAGGTCACTTGAAAATGCATTTGAGAGTGCACACTGGAGAAAAATCTTACAAATGTGAAATTTGTTTAAAGCAGTTTTCTGCGGCAGATTATTTGAAAACACATTTGAGAGTGCACACTGGAGAAAAATGTTATAAATGTGAAATTTGTTTTAAGCAATTTAGTCAAGCAAGTAATTTGAAAAAACATTTAAGAGTGCACACTGGAGAAAAATGTTATAAGTGTGAAATCTGTTTTAAGCAGTTTTCTCAGTCATGTTATTTGAAAATACATTTGAGAGTGCACACTGGAGAAAAATGTTACAAGTGTGAAATTTGTTTAAAGCAGTTTAGTCAGGCAAGTAATTTGAAAAAACATTTGAGAGTGCACACTGGAGAAAAATGTTATAAGTGTGAAATTTGTTTTAAGCAGTTTTCTCAGTTATGTTATTTGAAAATACATTTAAGAGTGCACACTGGAGAAAAATGTTACAAGTGTGAAATTTGTTTAAAACAGTTTTCTCAGGCAGGTTCTTTGAAAACACATTTGAAAGTGCATGCTGGAGAAAAATGTTATAAGTGTGAAATTTGTTTTAAGCAGTTTTCTCAGGTACGTTATTGGAAAACACATTTGAGAGTGCACACTGGAGAAAAATCTTACAAGTGTGAAATTTGTTTTAAGCAATTTTCTCAGGCAGGTTCTTTGAAAACACATTTGAGAGTGCACACTGGAGAAAAATGTTATAAGTGTGAAATTTGTTTTAAGCAATTTAGTCAAGCAAGTAATCTAAAAACACATTTGAGAGTACATGCTGAGGAGAAATCTTATAAGTGTGAAATTTGTTTTAAGAAATTTTCTCAGGCAGGTTCTTTGAAAACACATTTGAGAGTGCACACTGGAGAAAAATCTTACAAGTGTGAAATTTGTTTTAAGCAGTTTTCTCAGGCAGGTTCTTTGAAAACGCATTTGAGAGTGCACACTGGAGAAAAATCTTACAAGTGTGAAATTTGTTTTAAGCAGTTTTCTCAGGCAGGTTCTTTGAAAACACATTTGAGAGTACACACTGGAGAAAAATCTTACAAGTGTGAAATTTGTTTTAAGCAATTTCGTCAAGCAAGTAATTTGAAAACACATTTGAGGAGGCACTCAGGAGACAAAGTTTGAGCTCAGCATTTGAAAGTACATATTGAGAAACCCCTTAAGCCAAACTTGTAGCTCACTAGGTGGCCCCTGGGTCTCCTATCGCAAAAAATGTGTTTTTTAGAAAGAAAAAAATGTTTCCTGATCTATCTTTTACTCCAAAGAATTGAAAAAAATTCACGAATATATATTTTAATGACTAAAAACCCTCTGATGTTTTTAGACTTTTTGGTTCAAAATTTAGCTTAGAAAAAATATTTTATTTCAAAAATTTTTTAGGTTATTTAGGTAATTTTTGTCAAAATTCTAAATAATTATTCTTCATGTATTTGTTTCTGTTATTTATATTTTTTGATATTTTTCCCATGTTTTAAACATATAACCTCTTTTAAATGTGACAAATAACGATTTTTGTTTCTCTCCCCCCTTTATTCGAGTGGTGATTATTATTTAAATATTTTCATGCCCCAAAATACTTTTTTTCAGTTTTTTGGATTAAAATTGAGCTGGGAAAAATATTGGAATGTTTCCAAAAATTTTTAAGTTATGTATGTACTTTTTGGCAAACTGCATGTGAAAGAAGAACGACTTTTCATCTATTTTTTCAGTTTTTTCTAATAACCCCAGTTAATATAATGGGTTATATTGGCCATTTCAACACAACATACTCTGAATTCGAAAAAATGGCATTTTTCGGTGATTTTTTTTATATATTTTAAGCACATAACCTTATTTAAATGTGTCGTGGTTATCATTTGTGGATTAAATTAATAAAATAATTATATTTAATTTCATATTTGACCGTTTTTTAATTTCTATTAATAATAATATATTATAAAATTACAAAATGGTAAAAAATATTCAAAATCATTAAACATGAGGAAAATACCAAAAAATGGTTTTTTTTTCTAATTTTTAAGAATGTAACGAATAGAAAACGGTATATCTAACCACGTTATTTAAAAGAACCGAAAAAAAAAAACACTCAAAATAATTATTACTCTCATGACCTAAAAATCTTTGAAAAATTCAAATATTTTTCCTGAGCTCAATTTTGATCCAAAAAATCAGAGTTTTTTTGGGCATAAAAATATATAAATGATAATTACCACTGAAGTAAATGTGAGAGAGAAACAAACATTGTTATTTGTCACATTTAAATGAGGTTATGTAGAGGGTTTGTCACATTTTAAGCATAAGCGTCTTATTCTTTGATAATACGTTACTTATTGATATAAAGTTGAGTTTATGTGTGAAAACCATGAGGTTTTCAAATTTTTTTCCAGAGTAAAATTAAAAATAGAAGTTTGCCAAAAATTACCTACATAACCTAAATTTTTTTGAAGAATTCAAATATTTTTCCTGAGTTCAATTTTGATCAAAAAAATATGAAAAAAAAACAGAGTTTTTGGGCATTTAAATATATATTCGTGAATTTTTTCAGATTTTTTGAAGCAATGGATCATTCAGGAATTTTTTTTTTCAAAAAAACACAATTTTTGCGATAGGGACCACCTAGGGAGATAAAAATGTTTCTAAAGAGGTTTCTAGATATGTACTTTCAAGTGCTCAGACCCAAATAAATATCCAGCCGAGTGTAGATTTTACCTTCTTATTGCCCTTGAGAGTTCACACTGGAGAAAAATCTTATAAGCATGAAATTAAGAAATTTTCGTAGGAAATTATTTGAAAACACATTTGAGAGTGAACACTGCAGAAAAATGTTACAAGTGTGAAATTTGTTTTAAGCTGTTTTCTCGCAAAAAATATTTTGAAAATACATCTGAACGTGCACAGTTAAGAAAAACAAATGTGCCGTTTGTTTTAATCCACAAATGTGCCGTTTGTTTTAATTAGCTTAGCAAGTATTTAATATCGGAGATTAGACACTGAAAAAATTTCTTTTAAATAATTTGACTTAGCCTATGATTCGAAACCTAAAGAAGAAAACATTTGCATGTTGGAGTAGTATTATATAAATCAAAATTAACTTTTCTGGGTGTTTGTGGCAGATGGATTTCAGAACTTTCACTCTAAGAAGCGGAGTCATGTCGGAGGCTATTTTGTAATCATTGTATAATGTCAAATAATGATAGATGCATGTGGAACCGCAAAGTGGGCGACGCCTGGTGCTAGATTTCAAAAACATTCACTTCGGGAAAACCTTGAAATTGTCATTAATTTGTATACATATTAGCGATCGGTTTATATTGTAATTAACAATGACCGACTTCAAAAAACTATTGTAGTGTTCATCCTATTATAATTCACAAAAAAATCCATACATAAGTTTCTGCTGGACGAGAATATGAGAAAAGTGTGGCAATGCATTTTGCGTATTGGCAAACCTATAACCAAGTACATGACAGTGTGCAGTTTACGCTTTACTGAGAACGATTACTTTCCAAGTAAGTGTTGATTAAAATATTATTTATATTTTAATATATTTTTATTTAATTTACTTTATAGTAACATCTGAAACTAAATTGAGAAGACTAAGGAAAAATGCTGTTCCATCAGCTAAATTGCCCCAAAGGTCTCAAGTTATTAGTAGAAAACGTAAGGCGTAATTTACAAAATATAACGTGGCCAGCTTCAAAAACTGCCTCACCCTCAACTAAAGATCTCTGCCGACCTTGCAACCACAAAAATAATTGAGATAATATAAATTTTACTTTCCGTGTTTCAGACATACTGTAAAAAACAAACATTTAATTTTATTTTTATTCAGGTTTGGGAGTTAATTATCGTATGTATAAAATCGAATTACAAACAAATAAACTTTGAAGAACGTACTCCAACTTTTACTTTGGCAAAACACACGTGTAAATGATTTATATTAAACGTTTTATAACAGAGATCAAATGACAAAATGATGTTTTCCCGAAGTGATCGTCCATCTTTGAAATCTTGAGCGCCCCTTGTCGGAATTGGCTATCGCGAATAAACTATATACTCAACATATTTTCCTTTTATTGTTATGATTGTCTCTTTGTGAATTAAAACACTTCTCCTTTGTTCCTTAGTTTTATTTAATACTACCTAAATACTACTGAGAAATTACATATTGGAAAAACATGGAAATCCAAGGTCGCGTGATCACTCAATGAAAGCATCGACAGGCGGTTAAAACTAGACCTGAGAAACTGTTTACACCGTCATTATTTGTGTCATGATACTATAACTTAAATGTTTTATGTATCATGATTTGTGTTTCACTTCCGCTGGCTGGTGAATTTTGTTGGCAGTGCTAAAAATTGTTTGTAGAGTTCACGCGTACGTATATTAATTATTGTGTGAGTTAGGTTTATTTACAATTTTATTAATTGTGTGTTACGTTTATCAAATATGGATATAAACACTCTTTCACCTCCAAGAAAAAGATCAAAAGATCAAAAAATATTTTAGCAATGAGGTGGAAAGATACACGTGATTTTTATACGCTGACAACAATTGACGATGACAAACTTACATCAACAAATAATAATCGCCGAGAACCGTGATAAAACCTGATTCTGTCATGAATTATACGCAAAATATACGAATGGTAGATAAAGCAGACGTACAAATATCTGATGTTGAATGAATCAGAAGACCCATCAAGTAAAACAAAAAATTATTTTTTCACATGTTGGAGTTCTTACAACAGAACAACCTGGAAGACAATGCAGTGAAATGTCTGATTGCCATGTATGAGCAAATACACAACTTAGAAACAAAAGCTCACAGCTGTAGTAACTGGATATCAAGAATGCAAAGTGCCCATCTGTATACGGGATTGTTACAAAAGTTATCATTCCAGGAAAAATATTAAAATAGGTAATATTATTTATTATTAAAATTATTGTAATATTCCTGATATTATTTTATTTATATTACATATGTATATATGTATATATATATATATATATATATATATATATATATATATATATATATGTTATATATATATATTATATATATATATATATATATATATATATATATATATATATTATATGTATATAATATATGTATATATTATGTATTAATTATAATTATTGTAAAATTCTTGACATTTACTTTTACAATTATTAATTTCTTTACTAAAATTTAAATTTTACTATAATATTCATCTAAACGAAAACGCGTTTTTCAATCATTTAAATCATATACGTCTTTGTCAATCGATTCTTGTGAATAAAGACATTCTATTCTATTCAAACGAATCGCATTCCATTAAATTTATAAAGCGAATTTATCTCTTAATTTTATTTAAAGTTTACTTTTGACATATTTATATAAACTTTTTTATTTGTCCACCCTATAAAAATTGAAATAAAGAATTTTAATCTACACGGAAAAACCAATAAAATGTTTAAATTTAATGTAAATCAATAACCTGTAATAAACGGTATAAATATATTATAGCGAGAGTGTTAGTTCGTTTTTCTTGAGCGGTGTAAACGTGGGAAAAGTGATATTATAGAGAGAGGAATATTTAAGAGTGCGTGCCATTCACGTGATCATTCCATCTTTTCAGCGGCTCAACTATAACAGTGTCGGAATAGTTTCCTGGGTGGGGGGTTTAACCCCACTGGGTGCGCCACTGCCCTAACCTAACAGCACACTCCCTTAGGTGTAATCATCGAGTTAGAATCTATGGAGAGGGCATCACGTGCCTAAAAACGACCTCGCTTCGGCCATATTGTTTTGACACTTTTGACAGATCGTATATGTTTGTTTACGTTTGTCGTTTTTCGAATATTTTTAGTTTTATAATACTTTTATAGAAACTGTAATAATATATTGTGATAGTGCATAATAATGGTTTCTTGTTCTCAACGTAGTTGCAGTGGCAGAAGCAATGTTAATAAAAAATCTTCAGGAATAACGTTCTACAGGTTAGTATACAAATATGTAAACAAAGTAATGGCCCGTACTTCAGAGATTAAATTAATAGTATTTGACTGTATTAATTTATCTTTATGTATAATATATCGTGTTTTTAGTGTTTACCGCGGGATAAATACATCATAGTTTATTAAAAATGTATTGCACTTTGTAGATTATGATTAAATCTTCTGAATAACTAGTCATATTTTTATAGTAGTTTTAATATTATTGAGTCCGGCCATGATCCCACCGCCATATTGATATCACAGTTAGCCACGCCTACCTACGCCGTTTTTAATACACACGTTAATATGCTCATACCTTCTCCATAGATTCTAACTCGATGGGTGTAATTTATCTATGTGCACTACGATATTTACGCTTAATATTGAATGTGTTAAGGTACACATTAAAAGACAATAGGACTGACTATTACACATATAGAAGACAGAACTACAGGTTTCTAAAACATATTTATTCATTTACTACTTCTATTATCTTAAATTTTATTATGCTTTAAGTTGATTATTCAATTCATTTTCCCTGATACTGATATTTTAGTTGGTTTGTATTTTAGGTTATTTACAAGAAGAACACAAAATGGAAATTATGGAGACCGCAGTTGAAGATTCATCTTCCAAAGGAAATTATATATGTCAATACCCTAAAGGAAAAACATTACATAAAAATGTAAAAGTTGCCACTGGACAAAGACCTTACAAATGCGAAATTTGTTTTAAGCAGTTCTCAGGCAGGTTATCTGAAAACACATTTGAGAGTGCACACTGGAGAAAAACCTTACAAGTGTGAAATTTGTTTTAACACGTTCAGCTCTGTCCCTTTTTTTAAGGAAAAACAGTGGGCCACTGAGATGTATTCGTGTAAACTAATTTATTTTTAAGGTACACTTTAAAAAGTCATTTATAATAAATATGGGTACAAAAAAATTAATTTGGTCACAAAAAACTCACCGCGTGAGTCGCGTTGATGACCACGGGGCAGAAAATGTGACAGTTGAACTTAAAAGAAGAAATAATAATCTGATTGAGAAAAAATGTAATTGTGATCCTAGATAACTAACATACGTAATTGTTAAATGGCAACAACATCAAGAAAATAAACAATTATCTAATTTTCCATTTCTTCATGAAAACGTCTAAAACAATTTTCTAAGCACAATCCCGGATGTTCAGGGCACCGCAAAATAAAACAATGAGTCATTTCTTTCTTCTTTAGTTTGCTAGCAATATTTACACCGTCGTCGTTTTGTAATACCATTGGTTGATTTAGGGGAATGAGGTGGTAAATGAAATGCCTTGGTCTAATTTTTCTTGACTTGAGAGATTTTTGGGTTTGGTCCCAAAAGACTATGAATCACCGAAAATCGAAAGTCACAATGACATTTTTGTATTAGAATTATTATAGAAATAGTATGAGTTGATTAGCATAATTTGAAAAATATGTATGCCTATTTTTTTGTACCACCTCATAGTTTTGTGTTCGCAACTATAATAATTTAACATCTGGTCGCCTAAGTCAATGCCACCTTTGTTTTTGTTATATTCAGCGACTAAACGGAGCTTTTCTTTATCAATTCCTTTCTTAGATATTGTTGGAATCATTTCATGACCAAATTCGGAGGAGATCATTAAAATATCTCGCTGATCTTTCCATTTACACACCCATATTTATTATTGTAAGCACACACCAGTTCATTTTGTTTTAATTTTCGAGAAACAACTTCGTGTGGATTTTCCGCTCTTCCTGTTCTCAATGTTCATGTAATATAAGTTTTAATCAGAAGTAGTTCTTTACACAATGGAACACTATTATAAAAATTATCCATATATAAGGAGTAACCAACATTTAGTTTCGAATTCATCAAATTTAGCACTACTTTTTCGGTCTTCCAACTACGGGGTCACTATCTCCACTATAAACTAATATGCGTCAAATCATCCCGGAACATTCACCCAAAATATACAGTTTGACACCATATTTGTATCGTTTGCCCATTTTATTATTAAAACAATCTTACAATGGAGATATCTTGGCAAGTCTGGACTGGTTATTGTCACTATTAGAATTAAACAAACAATGAATTATTACGAGAATTAATAGTAATTAAATTAACACCAACTATATTTCCTTCGATAGCCCTGGCAGGATGAACACTCATAGGTGCAAATAATTATCAAAATTTAAATAGTTGCAATTAACAATCAAAAACAATTTATAGGTTCAGGTAAAACTAGGCGAACTTACCGCTAATTACCATGATTTACACTACTTTACGAAACAACGAATTCAATATGAGTGCATTGGTTCACTGTCGGGTTGCATAAGTCCCTCTTAACGACTTACGCTCTTGTGAGTTTAGCGAGATGCATTCCCCGAGCGGTACTATAGGGATCGTAGGAATACAGGGAGGACAAATGTATTGATTAGTTCACACAGCCATATTTGAATTTAAACATTCTCCCCCCTTTAAAGGCCATAAGGTCTTTAAAAACAAAACGAATTCCAAATACTATCATTACTTATTAATACAAACAATTCCTATATAAATCTTAAACAAACATTCAAAACTTAAACTAAAATTAAAATTAAAATAGTGGTTTCGTCGCGGTTATATTGATAAAAGCCGAACAAAACAAAATTAGT
This sequence comes from Diabrotica undecimpunctata, assembly GCF_040954645.1. Lineage (NCBI taxonomy): Eukaryota > Metazoa > Arthropoda > Insecta > Coleoptera > Chrysomelidae > Diabrotica > Diabrotica undecimpunctata. The sequence continues at coordinate 111,750,623 of NC_092808.1, read as the reverse complement.
AAAAAATGTTGACCATCTAATCTTCATCTATCGGCAAGGGACAGATTCGGACAAGAGGCCGTTTTAAGGTTCCGGTGATCGTGCTCACGGTAGCCACTCGAGCTACACCGTCTCTATCCTAATGCAATTCAACAAGACGCGCGAGAGGCCAATTACACGGAGCCAAATTATCCTCCTTTAAAACAACTAAGGCACCGATTTTAGGTACAAAGGCAGAATCTAACCATTTGGACTTTTGTTGCAAGTTGTGCAGATATTCCTTTCGCCATCGAGCCCAAAAATCTCTATGGATGCGTTGTAACAACTGCCATCTGGACAAACGATTGAAGGATACCTCCGAAAAACCAGGCACAGACAAAGAGGTCAAGGGTTCAAGAGTCAGGAAATGTCCTGGGGTCAAAGCATTGAGATCTTCAACATCGTTAGTTAATGGGGTGAGAGGACGTGACTTTAAGACGGATTCAATTAAAGTTAAAACGGTATAAAATTCTTCGTAAGTCAAAATTTGTGCCCCGACTATACGAACAATATGTTCCTTTACAGAACGAATTCCGTGTTCATAAATACCGCCAAAATGTGGAGCAGCAGTGTGAAATAGACTATTTTCTCTCAAACAACAAAGGAATATTTGAAGACGTTACAACAATAAACAACGTAACAACGGGTAGTGACCATCGTATAGTTAGAGCAAAAAGAAATATTAACATGAAAGAAGAGAGAAAAAAGATTTTAGAAAAACAATGAGGATAGATGCCTTTAAACTAAGAACAAATGAAGAGCAATTCCGAGAGGTCTTAGCGGATAAGTTCGAATCTGATCCTTCACATAATCAAGATCAAATTGACGAGATTAATAAACACCTCGCAGCAGGACTACAGGTCGCAAAGAAAACAAGGACTAAAGAAAAAAAAAAAAAAAGAATAAACTAAATATAAATAATAAAAGAAAAATACGGCACAATAGCACACATTAGATAATAAGTTCAATATCAATGCAACAAACAAAAAAATAAATAAAGAATCTCGGTAAGGGAGTGCTGCTGAATTGACATAAGAATAAAGCGCGATATTAAAGTATGTTGGTGTTACCCGTATTATTACCGAAAATCATATGATTTTATCATGCGGAATAGGTACCGTCCTATTCTCCTGTGACAAGCTATGGTTATGAGAATTACGACGATTTACAAATATGTTGAAAATGCAGTTTTGATTCCTCCCAACACAATAAAGTAATTTTTCAAAATTTCAAAAAAATCAAAATTTGTCTTATGGTAAATCTATTTTTATTCATAGTACCTATCCATAGTATCATATCTCGTATGTCGTTATACGTTCATTAATATTGAAGATACTGCGTAGTGCTCTTTTAGTAGTCGCCTTGTTTATTTTTTGTATCTGAATATATTCGTTATATCCTCCCCTTTCATTTGCCATGTCGCATGTTAGGATTCAATCAGTTGTTTATTTTGTACTGAACCTGAAACCTTCTTTAAGTCAAAAAATCAAAATTTGTCTTATGGTAAATCTATTTTTATTCATAGTACCCTATTATATCTCGTATGTCGTTATACGTTCATTAATATTGAAGATACTACGTAGCGCCCTTTTAGTAGTCGCCTTGTTTATTTTTTCTATCTGAATATATTCGTTATATCCTCCTCTTTCATTTGCCATGTCTCATGTTAAGATTCAATCAGTTGTTTATTTTGTACTGAACCTGAAGCTTTCTTTAAGTCAAAAAATCAAAATTTGTCTTATGGTAAATCTATTTTTATTCATAGTACCCTATCATATCTCATTGAAGATACTGTGTAGTGCCCTTTCATTTAACGTATCACACGCTCCAATGCCGAAATGTGTATTTTTTCTATCTGAACGGCGTTTTTACAGCTTTTACTTAATTACATTTAATTTTGGTAGATGTTCATAGTTCAGATTTCTTTCCTAGGTGGCGTAGTTACCTTACTGAATAAACAGTGTAACTTGTCATCCTAGCCTTTTATATAGATAGATTCTCCCAATTTTAAATGTACGTAAATAAAAATATGAGTTTGACTAACTACGTTATGAACGTAATGATCCTACAGTGGGATCTTTAGGCAATATGACTTTGTTTCATTTCATTATTTTGTTATTAATAAATTATGATTGTGAAAATATATATATTCTATTCTAACTTGCATTCATAGTTCGCTACTTGTGTTTTTATAATCCTATTTTTATTATAACTGGTATTGTAAAATTCAAATCCTCAAAATATAATTTATAATTCGAATGTATATTATTTTTTCATCTATATAGAAATTAGTTTCCTCATTAGCTCTTCGTTTTATGAGATTTCTCACCAGTAACAGTGAATACAGTGTGATTTTCTAATAAATACAAAAAATTTAATATTCGATTAATCAAAACTGATGGATTCAACATAATACATTTTGAAGGACAAACAGTAATAATTATTTTGGGAAACTATTGATAATTGTGAAAACGCTAAATTTAGGAAAGTATTCAATATTCCGAAAATCTAATTAAATTTTAGGTTGCCACAAGTCACACTTTTCCTATTTATTTTCGAGCAGTGTATTAAAAATTCAGGTCAGGCCATGGAGGGGGGTGCCAACTTTGAAAAAATGGCGTGCACCCTATTCTTCATACTATGGCATGCTGGACGAGCCATACAGTCTGTAGTCAACACCCCGAGGTATGAGCGGGAATACAAAGTGAATAAATACTCATACGCTTATGAAACGCACCTGGCGGATCATAAGGGCCTTCACATTTTACTCTTTTTCAACTTGTCTTGAGTGAAATGTCTTTAATCTTTCCTATCAGCCTCTCTTGGCTAACTCTTGTTTCTTCCGACTCCGAATGGCGATTAGGTTTCCGAAGGCAGACTGGTCACTATATTTCCTTCTACTACAACTCTAAAACTCGCCAACACGCTTGGCCAGCGCGGCGTTTCAAGGCCAAATTTCCCCTCATGATGGATACATCAAGTGTACGGCCCTCAGTCCCCGGCGGTTCCAATTTCCCTGACCAAGGTGGCGGTCAGAACAGTGTTGGAGCAGAGGGTGCTAAGAATCACCGGAAGAGATCAGGCCACCAAAACAAACGACCAATGCATATATGTGCCTACAATGTACAAACTTTATCAACAGAAGCATCAATGATAGAACTGGAGAATAAACTACAACACATAAAATGGGATATAATCGGTATAAGTGAAGTTAGGCGTCGAAAAGAAGATCAAATAATACTTAAGTCTGGAAATATGTTCCATTTCAGAGGAAACGAAGATTCATCCATTGAAGGAGTGGGTTTTTTAATCCATAAAAAATTGGTACCAAACATATCACAATAAAAAGTATATGTACCAGAGTCATTTATCTTATTTTTAAATTAAACCCAAGATACAAACTTAAAATTATACAGCCTTACGCACCAACTACGAGCCACCCGGATGAGGAAGTTGATCAATTTTATGAAGATATCAGAGCAGCTATACAAACTTCAAAGACACATTACACATTGATAATTGGAGATTTTAACGCCAAATTGGGATTCAAACAAGATGATGCAGAATCTGCTATGGGAAACTTTGGATTTGGTGAGAGAAATGAGAGAGGTAACAGGCTTCTTGACTTCTTACATCAGGAAAATCTCTTTGTGATGAACTCATTCTTCGGAAAGAAACCCCAACGTAAGTGGACATGGAAGAGTCCAAACCAAAGAACAAAAAATGAGATTGATTTCATAATATCAAATCGGAAAGATATTGTTCAGGATGTAACAGTATTGAATAAATTTTCAACAGGGAGCGACCATAGACTAATTAGAGCAAGAACCATTTTTAACACTGAAGTTGAAAGAACAAAAATGATCCTCAAAAAGAAAAGTGGAAGGTGGCTGTTCCCAGATATTAAGACTAGTTTGGATACACACGACTTAGAGAATATCAGCATCAATGAAATGAACAATAATATTACTCAAATATTGAAAGAAGCTGAAAAGAAATCTTGTCCTCGTCCTGAAAACAATAACAAAGAATTAAGCCACAACACAAAACATCTTCTAGAGGAAAGAAGAAAACTTAGGGAAAATCAGGATCATAACCAAAATGAACTAAGAATTTTGAATAAGAAAATTAAAAAGGAAGTTAGAAAAGATCTGAGACGATACAATACGATGGAAATAACTAGAGTAATAGAAGAAAACAAAAGCTTGAAAGTACTCAGACAGAGCATGTCCATTGGAAGAAAAAACGTCCACAAATTAAGAAATGAACAGGGGCAAATCATTGAGGATAGAGTTCAAATTATGAACACGATAAAGAGTTTTTATAGACAACTATATAAAGAACAGCAATGTAACCGGAGTGGACCATTACCAAAGATAATCAATCAGGGATCTAAAATTTTACCGGAAGTAACACCCAATGAAGTTCGAAGGTCAGTGCAAGAAATGAAAAACAATAAGTTCCCCGGAGGCGATGAAATACTGGCAGATGCCTTGAAAGTGGCTGGAAAAAGATTATGGCAGGTCCTTGCCAAACTATTCACTAGATGTTTGCAGGAAGCAATAACACCAACCCAGTGGTATAACGCAGAAATTATCATACTTCATAAAAAAGGGGATGCTACCGACCTCAGGAATTACAGGCCCATAAGTCTACTTTCACATATTTATAAACTATTTACAAAAATAATTACGAAACGACTAGAAAATAAATTGGAATTTTACCAGCTCATAGAACAGGCGGGTTTTAGAACAGGCTATGGAACAAACGATCACCTACTGGTAATAAAAAATCTTATAGAAAAATGCACTGAATATAATAAACCACTAGCTTTAATATTTGTCGACTATGAAAAGGCATTCGACACCGTAAATCAACAAAAAATGTTGGAAGCCTTGACAGAATGCCGAATTGACTATCGGTATATAAATATAATAAAACACATATACTAAAACGCAACAGCCAGTGTTAGAGTGGGTGATCGTCAAACCCAGAAATTCCCGATACAACGTGGAGACCGACAAGGGCATAAACATAAACGGAGAAAAGCTTAGCCATCTAAGGTTTGCAGATAATATTGTACTAATAGCTGATAGGATAGATGAGGCCAAAGAACTTTTAAATCAGCTCTACCTTTCCTCGCCAGAAGGGGGATTGAAAATAAATATATCTAAAACCCAGATGATGACAAATCTTGTAGTCAGCGAAGATATATGCGTAGGAACGAGATCCATAGACCAGGTAATGGCCTATAAATACCTAAGTCATGAGATTCGCATAGGAAAAGATAACCAAACCGTTGAGCTTCTCTGTCGTATAAGACTGACTTGGGCAGCCTTCGGCAAGCTGAACCATATTTTCAAATCGTCTGATATACCAATATGCCTTAAAAGAAAAACGTTTAATCAGTGTGTTTTGCCAGTGTTAACTTACGGTGCGGAAACGTTGACCATGACAATGAGAACAGTTCAAAAGATCCGTGTGTGTCAAAGGGCGATGGAACGTGCTATGTTGGGCGCTTCACTACGAGACAAGATCCCAAATCGCCAGCTACGACAAAGAACAAGAGTGGCTGATGCAGTAGAGAGAGTAGCAACACTGAAATGGAACTGGGCAGGTCACGTGGCTCGAATGACAGATAATAGATGGACAAAGCTTTTACTGGAATGGAGACCAAGAGATGATGCCTACCGAAGCAGAGGTCGTTCACCAACACGTTGGACTGACGATCTAAAACGTTGTCAGAGGAATTGGTTGCAAGAGGTACAAGATCGAAATAGATGGAAAATTATGAGGGAGATCTATGTCCAGCAGTAGATAAGCGAAGATTGAATGATGATGATTAAAAATTATATTGAGCAGTGTATCAAAAACTGGAATTTATCTGCGCGTGGAAATGATGCGCGTGAAAAAAAATGGAACATGAAGAACAAAGGACTGGCGGCAGAGTGAACCTACTGATTCTTTTTAAGCAATATACTGTGGTTGTACATCGTACCTATTGTCTTCGTATCTTTTTATAAGGTAGGTTAAAACATTAAAATTTCATTGTGTTTTAACGTAATAATAATGTTGATGAAATTTTAGAATGCCAGGCACAGGTTTTAGTGTGACCAATTGTAAAAATAATTTTAAATATTAAAAAAATAGTTATGTAATTCGGTAATTCATTCAATAGGTAATCCAGTATTGATGGAAATTCAGTATACGCGACAAATTATCAGTGTAAAATGGAGATTGAAATCCTAGATTTACGTAAATATATATATTTAGGGATTCTACAGTATTCACTGCCTTCCCTCGCTCAACCGTTTCCATCTCTCTCTGTTGTTCCATTCTCCATCGTTTAGTCCTCTCTTACTCATGGCGTCGTCTACTTCGTTCCTCCAGGATTTTCGGGGTCGTCCTCTTTTCCTCCTTCCTATGGGGCTCCATTCGGTTATTCTCTTTATCCATCTGCTGTCGCTAGTTCTTCTCACATGTCCATACCACTTTAGTCTTTTTAGTCTTTTTTGTTCTATATATGTTAGTATGTCTGTTTCTATTGATGTTCTTTGCTTTATTTCGTCATTACTTCTCCTATCCATTATTGTTACTCTGCAGCATCTTCGCAGGCATTCCATCTCTGTTGCTACTATCTTACTGCTGTTTTTCTTGTTTATGATCCAATTTTCAGCCCCATATGTCATAATACTTCGCACTAATGTTTTATAAATCTGCGTTTTTGTCTTCATATTTAGGTGTCTATCTTAAGTCTGCAAAACTTAACGTATATAGGTATTCGTTCCGTACCGGTACTCCCATGCGTAAATCTAGGACTTTATTCTGTTTAATTTTAGGTAGCAAACTACCTACATCTCAACAGTTTTCCATAATTAGGTATTATAATCCACTAGACATCTTTATTTCATAACTATCTTTACTATTTTCCACACATCAAAGACATAAAAACGACGATTAACAATGTTACGATTCAAATTACTGTACTCTCGTGACGTAATTTCAGGCTTAATGTTCATTAGTTAGTCGGAAGAGGCAACCGTAGTAGTCTACGAACCGTGGCACATACTAAACTCGCGGATTCGCACACGCGCAAAGAAATTTGGATTGGGGGGAAAAAGCCCTTAATTTCGCTTCTTGTTAGTGTTAGCACAGTATGCACAGTATAGACAACAACGTTAGGTTCAAATTTCAAATCTATGGTTAGGTTGGTGTTGGTGTATTCTGTGCTCAGATATTTAATAATTATGGAAGTTAAAATTGAAGTTAAAGAGGAATATGACCAAAGATACGTTGCCAGTCAGCTATCCACAGAAGTATATCTCCCAGACTTGAAGGATGAAACGGATAAATATTCACTTGAGACAGGAAATAAAAGTAAGTCCAAAAATGATGAATAGTCTGTACAAATCCAATTCAAGTAATACGGTACTCAGTACAGTATAATAATTAGACTTATATCTGATATTAAGATCTTTTGCATTTCCGGAAACATGTGGCTTATATCAATAAAACTTATTTGCTTATGTATACATACTGTCTACTCCATTATTGTTTACATTACTCTATAAACTAATGGTCGCTATCGTCTGCTAAATTATACAGTCGACTCTTGTTAATTCGTAATATTACGAATTATTCATATAAGATCAATTATTATTTATTGACTGTTATTCTATAACAAAGACAAAAGTTTAGAGGTACATACAAGTATGTATTCACAATGTGAATTAATCTTTCGAAAGAACTATATTATACTGGTTTGTTTCAAAGCACTTTGCTGCTGCTCAGACTGCTCAATAATTTTTTTAAGAGATAGAAATGCTTTTTCATCACTTTTGTTTTGTAGACAGAAGATTTTTAAGGCATCGAATGAGGATCTTGCTTCCTTACTGACACTCTGGTAAAGGTTCTATGTATTGTACTCATCTTCATTGTTACTTTTGTCATTCGTATCTGTTGCAGATAAAATTTTGCCATCAGTTAGTGAACCTGAGACAGCAACATCTTCATCCACTTGAACAAAGTCAGAAAAATTCACACTGCTAATGTCAACTAATGGTTCTATTGCTGGTTCTTCATTATCCATAAGTATTGGAAGATTTTCCTAATTTTTTTTAAGAAAACGGATTTTTTGAAGCAGTTGAGAATTGTTAGGGGTTTTACACCACACCTCTCCATGACTTGTCAATCAGTAAAATAGCTGTCAAAACCGAGATATTTGTAGTTCGCTGCTTGTTGAGAGATTCTAAAATGAACTTAACAATTTCTTTGTGATAGAACATCTTAAAATTATGGATGATCCCTTGGTCCAATGGCTGCAATTTGGAAGTTGTATTTGGCAGAAAGAAGTAGAGTTCCACATTGGACAATGTAGGAGGACTGTTGTGCAGTGCAATTGTCTAAAAATAGTAAAATTTTCCGCTTTTGCTGTTTTATGTCCCCATTAACTGCTAAAAGCAAATTGTTACAAAAAGTTTTGTCGTCATCTAAGCTTTTTTGTTAGCACAATAATCCGTAGGAAACGATTTCACACGATTTTCATCTTTAAAAGTATCTTGTTCGATAAACATTTGAAAAATGAGTCAGTTTCATCAGTATTAAAAATGTCTCGGGCATCATAGTTTTCAATCAAGGTCTTCAATTTACCGTGCCAATCTAAGCAAACTGCATCTTCAACACTTCCACTTTCACCACAAACTTTTTTAAACCCAACTCCATTTCTCTTTTTGAAGTTTGTAAGCTACCCTTCACTTGCCGCAAAATTTTTGATGCTTACAGTAGATGCGAACTCTTACTTTTTCCTTCAACAAGTTTCCGCTAATAGACACTTTTTGTTCTCTGCACTGTCTTAGCCAAATGACCAGACTTAGCCAAAAACCAGGCTCATTAGAAAGACATGCAGGGACTGCTTTGCATAAATTTTCTCTATCGCACTGGGGGAACAGGCTGATATTCCAATGATCAGTCTAATAGGTTTAGGGCATCTATGTTTAGCATAGACATATAATACCAATAGACTGATTGCTGCAATACAGTCGTGTCATATAAACAATAGTCCTGCAATACAAAAAGTAGGGGAAAGCTCAAATTTTAATGTTTTCTTTGCTAGAAACTACCAAAAGTGACCAAAAATCAAGAAATACAAAAAAATCAAAAAAGCAACAGAATAAGGCGGCGGTTACATTGGATAAGAATTCGTACGAAAATTTGTTCATACACAATCGTACGAAATCGTAAGAACTCGTCAGAAATAAACAAATCAGTATATTGAAATGCTTGTGGTTATATTGCTTACGACCATTTGTTAAGAATTCGTACGAGTTCGTACGTGTTTTCAATACGACCAAAATATTTTGTTTGTTAGAGTTGTTCGTACGACAAACTCGCGTTTTCTTGTGTTTTGATATGGATTGAGAAGTACTAATAACTTTAGTGCACGAAAAAAGATCCCTATGGGATCAAAAAAGCAAACATTATCACAACAGAGAGTTGAACAAGAAATTATGGAAAGAAATAGCAAGTCAAATGAAACTAGGAGGTAGGTATATTCATTTTAATATTTATTTAAGAATAATTTTATGATATAGGTAATATTATTTTGCTTTTTATATTTCAACACAAAATAACCGTCGTATCTTCAAAATTGTTTTTAACGAGTATTGAAATATTGCATATATTTGTTTCTAATGTCGTAAGCAGTAGTAGTAGCCCTGTTAAAATTTCGTGTTCCAATGTTTCTATGGCTTGTTGTTTGGAGGTTTACAATATCTGTAATGATCTCTGGGCTTCCCTCTAATTCAATAATTATATTGTGTATTAAGCAAATACATTTTACAATTAAATCGACTTTGTTAGGAGCAATTTCAATTTCCGTTTTTAGAATTCTCCATTTTGAAGTTATTACCTATACCAAAGGCGCATTCGACAAGGCGTCTTTTTCTAGAAGGGCAGTAATTAAAGTTTTCTTGTTCCTGCGAAAAATTCCAATAATTATTTTGTGTATTAAGCAAATACATTTTACAATTAAATCGACTTTGTTAGGAACAATTTCAATTTCCATTTTTAGAATTCTCCATTTTGAAGTTATTATACCAAAGGCGCATTCGACAAGGCGCCTTGCTCTAGAAAGGCAGTAATTAAAGTTTTCTTGTTCCTGCGACAAATTTTGTCCAAAGAAAGGCCTCATTAGATAGTGCTTTAATGGATAGGCTGCATCTCCTACGAAAACATGTGGAACAATATTTCTATTCGGCAATGTCTTAGGTACAGGTATAGAACATCCCAGACTTACTTTTCAGTGCGTTAGTTTTTCGATTTCTTTCTAATGCATTAAGTTGGGTGTGACCATGCCCGGGTATCTCTTATGGGAGTGACAGTCCTCTGAAATTTGTATTTCCTAAGGACACCAGAGGGCGTAGCATTCATAGCAAAGCTTCGTGACTGCGCAATACCGCAACCAACAAAACAAGTACGCCATTTTTATTGTGGTTTCGACACAGTGTTTCGAGTTGTATTATTTGCGATTAAATAATTGTTTGCTTTTTTGCCATCATATTTAAATAATTACGGTTTTTAACTGTTGCGTTAATGGTTGTAATAATTACAATAAGGATGCTCAAATGCATATTTTTCCAAAAGATAGGGCGGTAAGTAGAAAATGCTGATATAAGATTTTATTTATTTTTTAATAATTGCCTTAAAATGTCCGATGTTGTCCCAAACTTCTTTCTTTCACGTTATGATGTGTATTAGAATTGTTGCCGATATAGAATTAGGTAAAAGTTTTTTAGGAATTAAAATTATCGCCATTAAAAATGTGGCAATTCTTCAATGTTTCAAGAACTTTTTCTACAAAACTTTTGTTTATTTGTCCTTTTGTAAAGCACCTCTAGAAATATACTATGTAACATTATTTCACAGAAAATATTAAAAACAAACTATTTATTTTTTAGCTTTATGATATTTGGATTAACAAAATTGGCAGAGAAGACTTGCACAATTCATTTTGGACCAGAAGCCCGCTATGTTGGATTGAGATATAAGTCCACCTTGAAATGTGATGCTATTCCTTCTCTGTTTCTGTGTTGTAATTTATAGAAACTACAGAATAGCCACTGTTTAACCAACTACATATAAATACATGTAATTAATGTTTATATAAAAACGTAAAAAAGAAAATAAAGTAGAAAAAGAACCAACGTTTGTTTTATTTTTGTAATCAAACCCTCAATATTAATCTTTATATTTGAAGAATTACGAGAAGATTTTTTAAAAAGATGTTGCTTTCCTAAGGCCGCCAGATGGCGCATTGTCCAGAAATAACCTACACAGTTTCCTATCTATTCAGTAATATATATTCTTTATCTATGGGTGTGACGGAAAAAGCGGTAGTTCCGTGATTAAACAGAAATATATTGCAGCTTTAGAATAAGCTTACATAAATAAGCGGTTCTTTCCTAACCTACGTTTGATTCGTTGATATTTAAATGCGCGCTTTCTCTAGCCAATCAAATACGCCTGTAACTGACAGTTGACGTAAAACTTCGTCCATGCTCGCCGTTCTTTCGAAGTGTTAAACAGCAAGTGACGGCTGTCGTTCAGGTCAGTATTTGTACATAGTATTGGGTGTTTATTTGTATTTGTGTAAGGCCAAGATGACAAGATATACGGAAAAAGAACAAGTACTAATATTAAAATTACTTAGATATTTAATTATTAATTCAGTATTTTATTACCCTGAAAATAAAATTGTTTTATTTACTGTTTATTTAAGCGTGTTGAGGCGTTAGAAATTTCTTCTCTAATTAATGTTTTGCTAGGTTATGGCCGAAATATTTCACCATGAATTCGTCTAAGGATATATCTTTAAGGAAACTCTCCACTTTTTCTATAATTTTCTATTACTTTGATATTCAAATTCTACTTTTCAGTGTTTTTAATAAACTATTATTATTACGAATTAGTAAATAAATAGTTTTTATGATTAGAATTATCTTTTATTTATGTAATTAATTTAAAAGTTACCTAATAAATTTTCAGTCTTTTTTGTGTAACTTATACTATGGCCAAAAAGCAGTAGTTAGAATAGAAGACATAACATCAGAAGAAATAGAAGTACAAAGATGTTCGACAAGGGTGTATACATTCACCAGTATTATTTAATATATACTGATGCCAGTAGGCATTAGAATTAATGACATGATCATAAATTACCTGAGATACGCTGATGATACAGTTCTTTTAGCCGAATTACATGAAGACCTACAGATACTTCTTAATAAGGTGACCGCAGTAAGCGAAGAAGAATATGGACCAACACTCAACAGAGCAAGAAATATATGATAATAACAAAGACAACTCAGGACATTCGTGAGATATATATACAGAATCAGCCTATTGAACTAGTAAGAGAATTCAAATACCTATATACAACGATTAATGAAAACAATGACAGCTCTCAAGAAATACGAATCAGAATCGAACAGGCCAGAAGCGCATTTACAAGAATACAGAGGCTTCTCTGCTGTAGAAACTTAAACCTTAATTTAAAAATATGACTGCTGAGGTGCTATGTGCTATCCTTATCATAATACGGTATGGAAGCGAGGACACTAAAGAAAATTGACGTGAGGAGACTGAAGGCATTCGAGATGCGGATGTACGGAAGAGTACTAGAGATCTCATGGGTAGATGGAATAACCAACGTTGAGGTAATGTGACGTATGCATAAGGAAAGAGAAGTACTAAAAATTAAGAGGAGAAAAGTGGGATATATGCATCATGTGATGAGAGGATATTAATATCTAATACTCCAGGTCATTATGCAAGGAAAATCCGGAGAAAAAGATCCATAGGAAGGAGATGTAACTCATGTAATAACGACTTATTTAGAGCCGCGGTCTTAAAATTAAAAATCGCTGTGATGATTGCCAACTTTCGACGCGCAGACGCCTTGACGCCAGATTGCCTTGAGAAGAAGAAGATACAAAAATTCAATAAATGAACCATTTTGTCGTCGATTTTAAATATTTCCATATTTATAAATTTAATAAACAATATTGTTTACTTTTTAGTTTTATTAATATACGGGATTATCTTAACATATTTTGTAATAATCAAATCTACTCAGATGACCTTGCAATAAAAATACTAGTAATTCCACAAGCTTTTCACCTGTGGCTAAGTACGATCCTGGCATATGTCAGATTCTTCAATAATTATATGAAATAATTCTCGACACACCGAATTCATTCTATGACGTCATTGAGAGGCACTGAAAAGTACCTCTGGGATGTTCTCTACACAGAATGTATTTTGTTCAAAATGGTAGTAAAGTGATGACGTAGTGAAAGTACCACCATCACTCTGCTTTCCATAGCTTCCAACTTCAACACATATAAACTTGTATTGCGCATCTACCAAACCTTGAAGCACAATTGGAAAATATTTTTTATAATTGAAATAGAATGATCCGGATTTTGCAGGACATTTAATTCTAATATGCTTTCCGTCAATGGCTCCTACACAATTAGGAAATTTCCATTTTCTATAAAACTGTTCAGCAATCGACGAAAACATTAATTCGGTTGGAAAAGTCATATGCTTTACGTGAAAACTATTCCATATTACCTCACAGGTTTCATAAACCACTTTTCGAATAGTTGTATGTGACATTCGGAATGAAAAATCCAATGATCTAAAAGATGCGCCAGTTGCAAGATACCTAAAACAAAATCACGCAGTTGGTAAAAAAAAACTAATAATTTTTTGGAGTCTGTAGAAATACGTTGTTGTAAATTTAAGTGGTGATTTTAGTAGAATTTGCTACATTTTTTTTTGAAAAACGTATAGTATAATCATTATTTGGGTAAATTTGCAAAACTGGTGAAACCATGGCAACAACACTTACATCAACGTCATAAGTATTTTGCTATGTCATACCCCCCACCTAACGTGACTAGTAGCGCCGCCGCCATTACGAACGGATGGGCCCATGCAGATCACTCTCTCCACCCGTCCTATTCCACTTGTGCTACTATTGGGTATGTATTGTGGTGGAACTCCACCTATTACATGCTAAAAAGAATGACTGAGTTAGAAGAGGCAATCCGTTCCACATTGGAATTAGTTAATACCGACTTGCCAAATCTAAATAATGAAGACTGTATTTTTTGTTCTCAACTTTCCCAAATTTTTCCCAAGTTCAATGATTGTTATGGTACGCTGCCTGCAAGAATCTTGCAATAAAATTTTAGAAAAAGGAAACCTTACATCCATAATAACCGACGTAGTACAATTACTAAAATCGGGTTTAGCAGAAAGATTTAGAGGTATGGAAGAGAGTGGCACATTGTCATTATGTACATTTATGGATCCACAATTTAAAATGCAGGGATTTTCTGATAAAAATAAAGCTAAAAAAACAAAAGAAAGATTTAAGAAGCTGGTTACTTCTATAATTAAAGAAAAAGAAGATTGTAATATTGAAAATCAACCAGTCCAAGAAAAAGAAACCGATAAAGATGCCTTAAGTCCATGGTGTACTAAACGTACACCTGTATCGAGAGTAATAAAGAAGTCGACATGTATTTGTCTGATGATATATTACCCAGAAAAAATTCGAATGGAGATTGAAACTTTTCATTACAGTGGTGGAAAAAAACCATCGCCATGTATATCCTAACTTAACCACTATATTCATAAAATATTGTAATATTGGAGCAACATCTGTTCCTTGTGAACACATGTTCAAAATCTGGTTTAATTTTAAATCAAAGAAGAACACGGTTAACAACAAGTAAACTGGAAAAACTTATGTTTTTAAATGTCAAGTTAGACGATTCGCGATTTAATGATAACGTGTAATGTAAATGTAAGTACGATTTACTATTTGTATTGTTTAATTTATTTTTCAAGTTATAATAAATATATCCTTCATTAGTTTTTTTCACTTCAATACATATACACATAAACGATAATAACCAATATGTTTGTTTATGTACTCTCTTACTTGAAACTACTGTTAAACAATCAACTAGTTACTTGTTTACGAAAAACGGTTCAGTTTCGTTAGCGATAAAAACGTCAACGACCCACCTCTACTTGTTACCACAGTATTAAAATCAAAGAGTCCTTACTTTGACGAGCGACGTTACAAAATAATTTTGTATGAAGCTTTTTTATTGTGGCGTCATAATGCAGTTTATTGTTTTTATTGGGAATAAGGCACAATGTGACGTTAAAATAAGCTTATTTTGATGTTTAGATTTCCAATTTAGAAATCGTACTTAAAATATGAACATTAATAAATTTTATTTAAGTGGAAATCAAAATGTTAAATTACACTTACTGTAAGCTAAAATTGTGGCATATTCTCAATAAAAAACAGTAAGCTGCCATTTAAATCAATTCGCCCAAATTTGATTATCTTCGAACATTGTTCAAATGCTAAAAAGACAACAGGTCAAATAAAATCAAAAAGTTTGACAACGTTGAACTTCCCTTCTTTATTATTTCCACTGATGCATATTCGGCGATATAAAGGGCCGACCTAATATACCGACCATAAACTTTTACCTACACTATATATATATATATATATATATATATATATATATATATATATATATATATATATATATATATATATATATATATATAATATAATATATAATCTATATAAATATTTATGTATTTAGAATAATTAAGTGTTTTTGGATGTACAGTAATTTTTTTAATTTTTAAACATAAAAATAGGTTTTGTATATTAAAAAAAGATGAGAGACTGTGATAAATTTTATCAACATTATAATACATCTTCGTTGATACAACCTCATTAAGTTTCTCCCTGATGAAGGACATAACCAATGTCCGAAAGCTTGGAATAAAGGTTTAAAAGAATACACGTTTCATTTTTTATTGCTGCAAACCCAATATTTAACGTTTACTTATATATATATATATATATATATATATATATATATATATATATATATATATATATATATATATATATATATATATATATATATATGTATATATATAAATTGTAAAATTCACATCTTTACATTTCTTTATTCTGAAGTTTCTACATTAATTTTTTCTTGTAGCAATATTTTTATACTTGGTTTCTATTTCAGATTATTCAGAGGAGGAGTGCATAATGACACCTTCGTCCCATAAAGAAGAAGAATCTATAAATCGATACTCTGAAGAGAAAACATTAAATAAAAATATGAAAATTCCGATTTCAGAAGGATCTTACCACTGTAAACCGTGTGATTTTAAAAGACATATAAAAGTTCACACTGGAAATAAACCTCATAAATGTGAAATTTGTCTTAAACAGTTTATTAAAAAAAATAATTTGAATAAACATATGAAAATTCATACTGGACAAAGACCTTATAAATGTGAAATTTGTCTTAAGCAGTATACTCAAAAAAATAATTTGAATGAACATATGAAAATTCATTCTGGGGAAAGACCTTATAAATGTGAAATTTGTCTTAAGCAGTTTACTCAAAAAAATACTTTAAATCAACATATAAAAGTTCACACTGGAGAAACACCTTATCAATGTGAAATTTGTCTTAAGCAGTTTACTCAAAAAAATAGTTTAAATGAACATATGAAAACTCACACTGGAGAAAAACCTTATACATGTGAAATTTGTTTTAAGCATTTTTCTTACAAATATAGTTTGAATGTACACATGAAAGTTCACACTGGAGAAAGACCTTATAAATGTGAAATTTGTCTTAAACAGTTTACTCAAAAAAGTAATTTAAATGAACATATAAAAGTTCACACTGGAGAAACACCTTATAAGTGTGAAATTTGTCTTAAGCAGTTTACTCAAAAAAATAGATTAAATGAACATATGAAAACTCACACTGGAGAAAAACCTTATACATGTGAAATTTGTTTTATGCACTTTTCTTACAAATATAGTTTGAATGTACACATGAAAGCTCACTCTGGAGAAAAACCTTATAAATGTGAAATTTGTTTCAAGCACTTTTCCTACAAATGTAGTTTGAATGTGCATATGAAAGTTCACACTGGAGAAAGACCTTATAAATGTGAAATTTGTCTTAAGCTGTTTTCCTACAAACATGTTTTAAATGAACATATGAAAATTCATACTGGGGGAAGACCTTATAAATGTGAAATTTGTCTTAAGCAGTTTACCCATAAAAAAATTTTAAATCAACATATGAATGTTCATACTGGAGAAAGACCTTATAAATGTGAAATTTGTCTTAAGAAGTTTGTACGACAAAGTATTTTAAACAAACATGTTCTAGCTCACACTTGAGAAAGACCTTATAAATGTGAAATTTGTCTTAAGCAGTTTACAGTACAAAGTAATTTAAATGAACATGTTCTAGTTCACACCAGAAAAACCTTATAAATATGAAATTTGTCTTATGCATTTTACACTACAACAGTGGCGGCTCGTGACCTCAGTATGCGGGTAGGCGCCTTTAGATATATATATATATATATATATATATATATATATATATATATATATATATATTTATGATGTATTATTTGTGAATGATGAGCAATGAGTGTTTTTTAATAATATATATATATATATATATATATATATATATATATATATATATATATATATATATATATATATATATATATATATATATATATATATATATATATATATATATATATATATATATATATATATATATATATATATATATATATATATATATATATATATATATATATATATATATATATATATATATATATATATATATATATATATATATATATATATATATATATAGAGTTTTTATCGCGGTTCTCAAAGAATTAGTTTGTAAGCACTTTTTTAAATTAT
This sequence comes from Diabrotica undecimpunctata, assembly GCF_040954645.1. Taxonomy (NCBI): domain Eukaryota; kingdom Metazoa; phylum Arthropoda; class Insecta; order Coleoptera; family Chrysomelidae; genus Diabrotica; species Diabrotica undecimpunctata. The sequence goes on along the minus strand of NC_092808.1, from coordinate 111,732,727 downwards.
CTTTATTATATCTATTATGAAACACATATATATCTAACATAGCCAATGTAAATTTAAAATAAACTATCTTTAAATTGAAATTCTTATGAAACTAATTAAATTCTATAGACAATGTAAAATTTAAACAAACTATCTTTAAAATTGAAATTGTTATGACACTAACTAAATTATATTAACAAAATTTTGTACCTTTCTGTCACTGAATGCCTAAATGAACTGTTTTCTATAGATATATAGATTTTAATCACCACTCAATGTCTTCGTTCTCACCCTCGGTTATCCTTGTTTTTGTGAAATTCCTTTTTCCTATTATCAGCTTCCACCAATTCAAAATATTTTTCTTCTTAATAGCATTTATATTTATTCTTCTTTTCAATATACCAATATCCAATCACCAAATATATTATATAATTTTAATTTTCAATTAATACTTCCTTCCATTATCCAATCACCATTTATACATAACATAATTTTTAATCTTCAATAATATTTTCTTTATTCTGTTTCTTAATCTTCATTGAACTCACTATATTGAACATTTCACCAACTGATTGACTGTATTCTATCTTGAAACTTACTGAACAACTAACTGTAACTAACTTTCTTACTAACTCTAACTAACTTTCTTACTAACTCTAACTAACTTTCTTACTAACTCTAACTAACTTTCTTACTAACTGGACTCGCCATTTTGAATCCAAATCACCGAGTATTTATACCTTTTCAATGTTCCAGAACCATCTGGCAAGAAATCCTATTCGAATTGTTCTATATATGAATGTTCTCGAAAAAGTATATCTTGGATCCACAGACATAACCATATTCGAGAAAGTTCTTCCGCAAACAAAGGTTAAATTCTGTGTTCTAGAGAAATCTTTACTTTTCTATCGAGAATTTTGTTGACATTTAGGCTTTTCAGATCAGAATATCAAATATCAAACACCTAAATTAACAAATTACACTACTTCAAATCCGTAATTATATTTAAACTAAACATTTTCAACTATCATATAACCCTATTTCACATTCGCAATTATTAATTTAAATGTATAGTTGGTTGCCTATGCACATGACTCACTTAAATATATTTACAATATTATAATTATTAAAATAAAACTTTTTACACTTATTATATGCTAATTTTTTAAGAATACCCTCATATAAATAATTTTTATAAAATTCTCTAGTATATAACTTATTAAAATAACCAAATATTTTTTATATCTAACATAATAATATTATCTAGTGTGCAACTTATAAATTATTTTCTTTAAACACCAATCATCTCAATATATATATATATATATATATATATATATATATATATATATATATATATATATATATATATATAATTTTTCTTGGGTATAGGTCCTATGCACTTTTAAAAAAGCAAATTTGAAGGACCTATTTCTTGAAAAAACTCAGAAGTGAAACAGTTCGCGTGTTAATGTACATATTGTGTTTAGCGCAATGACATACACATTACACACTCCCGGCACAATCCTGGTCCTTCCAAATCGACCATAACACTATTCATCCACTATTACGAACACTATTAGAGTGCCACGAGTAGATTCGGGAAGAACCCTTCCTTGCCACCCCCGGCTCATCCGCCAGATCGTCGCTCGATCTCGCGTCTCCCGAATGTCTAGTTTCCTTATCCCATTATTGAATTTGTAGAAGGACTTGACCGCAGTATCTCACAGCCCAGCGGTGGATTGTGGGATAAACCATCAGCCAAATGTCAATTTATATATATATATATATATATATATATATATATATATATATATATATATTTGTATTTTTATGTTTTATTCTTGCAAACTAAAATGCCTTAAAAAATAGTTAACGGATTTTATTTCCGAGAAATCAAATTAAGGCGCCTGTCTTCAGCAGAAGCAAACTTATTTATAATTATTGTGTCGTAAAATTGTTCATTGTTAGACAAACTGGAAAGAAAATCCTTGTCAATTGAAAGTAAAGACAAAGCTGTCGAATTTTGCATACCGTTTCTTAAACAGTTTTTAATTCTTTTTAATAAAAAAAAATTACGTTCAACGGAAACTGAAGTTGCGGGTATAGTAGCAATTTAATCAAATAATTTGTATGCTTCATAAAATATTAAATTTGTATTAATTCATTCTCGTTAAAATATTGCAAAATTTTAATAATATTTAAAGTATAAAATTGTTCATCTTCGTAAATGACAATTAGTTCATTAATTAATTTTTGTTTATCAAATAATTCAGAATATTGTGTTATTAAACTATTTATCAAATTATGTGGAAAAATTTTGAAATTGCAAGTCTAAAAAATATGTAAATCTTTCAAATCTCTGAAACGAACTTCTAGTTGCATAATACTAATATTAGCTATAATTTCAAAATATAAACCTTTATTTTGTATTCCGGTCCACATCGGACGACTCTTTTATATTTTAGGTGGGTTTGAGTTAAATTCTGATACCCTTGTTTCACCACAGAAAATAAATTATTAAAAAACTCATTCCATTTTAAATTAACAACGCTTACAATTTTCGACTTTGAGTCCATCTAGTTTCACAATTTGTTGGAGTACTTTGATTTAGAAATGAATTCAGAATAAATGTTCTTTTCGCCGAATGATTAAAAAACCAGGAATTGCATAACCATTGCAAAAAATATCCTACAATTTCTAATACATTTGGACCCATCTTTGGAACATCTAAAATCTACATCTATGTTTATAGGTACTTTAATTTTTGATTACAATCCATTTAATGAGCCGGCCATTACACTTGCACCATCATAACATTAGGGAATTAATTTATTTTTGTAATCATATCGCTCAAGAACGTTTGTAATTAAACTATATAGAGCGTCTGCAGATCTATTCTCGCTATATCAAAAAACGCCAAAAATCTTTCTGTTACCTGACCAATTTTGTTAACAAACCGGATTGTTAAAGTACACTGATTTTTCGGTAATATCAGTAGTATCGTCCGCTAATATAGAAAAAAACGGATTCATTAATTTCTCTTGAAATTTTATTTTTAATATAATCAGCAAGACAATCTATTAAATCGTTTTGAATTGTTTTTGCTATGAACACCCCTTCTACTTTTTTAATATAATTCTGGATTTCCTGATCGCGTTTAAATTACCCATATTTGAAGAATTATGGCTTTGATCCCGACTGCGAAATGAAAGTTCTTGTTTTGCTAAAATAATCGTAACTCCAATTAAATATGATCATAAAATTCTATTTTTTTTTAACTTCTTCATTATATAACTTATTGGATAAAATAATATTTTCTAATCTAATTTTTAAACCTAAGGAATTGTTTAAATGTTCTTTCGAAGATTCATGTTTATAGTTATGATTACAACGAAACTCTTCGAAGGCGACCGGATCAATCGCCTTTGCCTTAACCACTAAAATATTCACAATTCACAGCTTGTTACAAAAAAATAGATGTGCTGGTTTGTACCTAAGTAGAGGCTTGTAAGACAGAGAGACATATACGTCTTATTTCATTTTCAGGCGAAGATTTGATGTACTACTACGAGGAGCGTAAAAGAATTAACTTCGAAGAGAATTAAAAAAAATAGCTTTTTTTATTTTAAATAGGTATTAAGTCAAAATTTATAAATCACAATTTTGAATTAAGTATTTTATATTAATAAATAATTTATTATTGTACATTTGAACAGGGTAGGCGGCGCCTACCTTATCTACCCTGACGGGCCGCCCTTGCACTACAAAGTAATTTAAATAAACATGTTCTAGTTCACACTAGAGAAAAAACTTATAAATGTGAAATTGTCTTAAAGAGTCTACTCGAACACATACTTTAAATGAACATATGAAACTTCACACTGGAGAAAGACCTTTTAAATGTGAAATTTATCTTAAGCAATTTGCACTACAAAGTATTTTAAACAAACATGTTCTAGTTCACAGTTTTCCTACAAATATGTTTTAAATGAATATAATGAAAGATCACACTATAAAGATAGAGATCACACTTGAGATATTTGTCTTAAGCAGTGGCGGATAGATAAGATTTAGATTTTTGCATCTTTCAGTGGCTGATCCTCGGATTTTTTTTCGGGGGGGGGGGGTCTTGAGGGTGATTTTAATAGAGGATTTAGATTTTTGCACGTTTACTATTGATATGATTTGTGCTTGATGTAAGGGAACCATTTTCTCAATAATTATTTTAAGCGATATATTAAACCAATGAGAAGTTATTAAAACCCAAATACCCTACAGGTGCAAATAATGGTATGTACAACATTAAGGGGTCCTAAACTTAAACCAAAAAAAAAAATAATTTAAACCCACATACTCTATGATAGTAAAACCAAGTGTACAAGACTATTAAACCAAAGAAAAGCTATTAAAATATAAATACCGAAAAATCAAGGACTGTCAATTTAAACTAAGTATTTTAAAGACAATTAATTTAAACCCACCTATTCTATGGCTACAAAATCAAGAACAAACCAATGATAAATAAGTATAAACCAAAGTTAATTTAAATGCAATAACCCAATGTAAGTGTAAACATTAGAATGAATATATTAAACATTCCTAATAAACTCTATCTTATCGTTGGATATCCGATATCAATTTGTAAAAACATTCATTTATTCCTTATTGCTATACAAAGTGGAAACATGGACTCTCGGAATTACAAGTATAAGGCGTATAGAACCCTTTGACTGAAGATTTCGTGGACAGAGCACGTGACCAACAACGAGGTGCTAAGAAGAATGAGGACTCAGAGAGAACTCCTAAATATTGTAAACAACAGAAAAACGAGTGATCTAGGACATATTTACAGAGGAGGAAAATATAACTTTCTACGTCTCATAATGGAAAGGAAAAAGAGAAAAAAGAAAATGCTCAGGGCTGAAGAATGTAAGGGACGGAACAGGTATGGACACACATTCGATACTAAGAACAGCTTAAGATAGAGAGCAATTTGCTGTAGTTATAGCCACTCTTTCGTACTGAAGAAGGAACCTTAAGAAGTGTAAACAGCATTTTTTTAAATTAATTTATTCAACAAAAAACATAATATAATTTAAGAATAGTTATTTCTATAATTAGACATATTAGGCTACAAGTGAGTGTAATATTTTTTTACTTGATATTGAAATTTTTCTCACGAATAATCAGCAACAGCCTACAACGAGTGGTAAATAACAGTTTAGTGATTAAAAATACTATAAGAAAAAGATAAGTAAATAATATATATTTTTTTAAAATGTATTCTTTTCACCTATCCGATTTAGCAAATCGCTCTATGGTTGCATCAACATCTAGAGAAATATCAGGATGCTCATTGATGAGTGCTAAACCAGTTAATCTTTCCTCCGAAGTTATATTTCTAAGCTAAGTCTTTAGACGCTTAAGTGTAGAAAAACTACGCTTTGCTGTTGCTGCACTGACTGGCAGTGTAATTTATATTTGCAGAAATATTTGGATACCTACACATGAATGTCGCAGTTTTCTAATACTTCTAAAATAGAATCAGGAAGTTTTCAATTAGTTTGCACGATTCTTTTCCACTTTTGAATCCACAGTGAAAACTCTTTTTCTACTGTGGAATATGCAGTAAATGGTCCAATAATATCCTGGAAGGTGTCAACAATTTTTTTTAATGCAACTTTATCTTCTGGTGTGTTATCAGTTTTAGGTAAAACAACTTGAAGATTAAATAGTTGCATAACTTTCGGTGAAAGTCGTTCTTCTAAATCAGTTAATATATTGTCTAAAAGGGGTAAATAAATAGATCTTCGGAAATACTCTTCGCAAGAGTTAGCAGGTTGGTTTTAAACGACATGTTTGACGAGAAACTATACGAGGCATCTTCAATTCAATGTCTAGTTGTTCAGCTATTTCCTTTATTTCATAGTAAAGTTTGATAAAAACAGATTCAGCATTTGATCTTTTATTTTGCAGAATGCATTTAGTGTCCTCTATGGCCTCAGTAGCATTCTTCAAATCTAATTTTGGCGACTGAAGAAGACGACTAAGTGATACAGTTGTACCTAAAACAATACTAAGACAAATTACTGAAATGAGAAATTCTGGGCTCCTAATAGTTTTCATTAATGAAAATGCATCAGCTGACATTTTACTGTCCTTCCATGTAGAAAATGTTTCAAAAGCCTTGTATATTTTGATGATTGATTCGCCCTAGAACTGAAGATGACCTTCATGCCTTTCAACCCAACTAGTTTCACAAATTAATAACTTGGACAGCAGCCCCCAGTTCCTTTATTTGTATTCACTGACGTATCAGACAGAGCTAATACAACAACAATATTTATTATCAATAAATTATAAAATGCAGCACACAGTCTCAACAATTATAATACATATTCAAATTACAAACAACCAATTCGTAGACAAAACTGAGGATAAGAAATACCTAATACAAAATAAAAATATCCTGATTTCGTGCGGAAAGTCATGTCATGTAGGTACATTGAATGAGCAATTAATGTGTGGACGGTTATTCTATCTCATCGATAATCGAACGATTCTCTGGCACTCAAATAACGACTTGACAAAATTTGAAAATCGCGGAAGTCGGGGTATCGTTAGTCGAGGTATTACTGTATTAAGAATTGTTGATTTTTTTAAAGAGCAATGTAAAAAGGCTTCCGCATAATTCTACACTTACCCCTAGAATAAATGAATTTGAATCATTTCAACTCTCGACTTCCTGCTTGTTGGGTTGATGGGTTTTAAATTATTTTTTTTTTTAGGGTTATTTGATTGATATTTAATTTTGTTTGGAGGGGTCATGACCCCCGTGACCCCACCCCCTTGGATCCGCCACTGGTCTTAAGGAGTTTCCTCAAAAAAGTATGTTACAAGTGTGAAATTTGTCGTAGGTAGTTTAGTCAAAAATATTTTAAATGTATTTAAAAAAGTTCTCAATTGAGAAAGACCTTATAAATATGACCACGTTTACATGCCACTGTAAACATTTAAAAAAAAAAAAATAGTGTTCACACGAAACACTCTTTTTCTACTGTCAATTTAAACTCTGCCTACCATATTCAATCTTGATATCCTATCATCTAATCTTGACATTCATGAATTGAAATGACATCCTATCACCATCTAAAAGTGGCGGTCGCGGCTGCAGCGTAATGGCTATGTTACTGGACTAACAAGAGGCTGAAGAAGGAAAAGAATCTTCTTTGAAGATAATGAAATAGAAACTGACATATACCTGCTTCCTGAAGAGTTGAATATTGTGAGATGAGAAATTTAAATTTCCTTAAATTAAAGGTTTTTATCCTATTTATATGCGTGGATTTATTAAGAAAATTGTTTCGAAACTGAAGTATTTTGATTGTATTTAGACCGTTATTCCACCATTCTTATGCTTCTGGTGGGGAAGTTAGCATGGTAATAAATTTAAAAACTAATGCTGGGTTATTAAGTACCGCAACAGACACTTTTCAGGTTGTGGAAAACAGAGAAAAACCTTGTTGTTCTTCGCAACTGGTAAACTTCAAAAATGTTTCCGGTATGAATGCTAATATAGTAAATGGCATTGTTCTATCTGTAATAAAGAACCTTTCTTCAGGCAATGTTTTCTATACACACTGAAGTATTGGACTTCAGGTATCACTATATCGAGCTCATTAAGATAGTTAACCATGAATACATTAGGTTTAAACCCTATGCACTAGGAAAGCATGACTGAAGAATTAAATGTTACTTCAAAAAGGCATGCACTAACGAAATATATCTTATTAATGGGAAAATCCCAGTAGTTGGCTGTATACCATAGGTAAAAAACTATACAGAAGGAAAAACTTCAAAATTTGTATATTGGTATAAAAACTTTTTTTATTAAAACTTGTTAAAGTGTCGTTCAAAAATTAGAGATGCATAACTTTTTCGATCTGAATCAGATCATCCTCAGTGCATTCTGTTAGTACTTGTAACTACATGCTTCCTTGCTCGACTGGAACACGTGGTTCTTGTCAGTTAAAACGACACAGACCAACTGGCTGAGATGACAGGAAGTAAAATTCAGGATGACAGCATTAACATGACGAAATAGTAGTCGATTTTTGAGTATGATCGGAAACTAATGTATTTTTAAAATATAGAATTTGTAATAGTACCTAATATATTATTAATAAATGTCTTCGTATGAAATTAATTTTATTTAAATAATAGTATTTATTGTCTTAATGTGTCTCTATTATTGAAGAAACAAGTAAGTCATTAAATTAGTGACCAAACGTAATGGATAATATACTTCGAGGAATACAAATGTGTACTTGGACGTCGTTATAGTCTTTAGTACTAGTCTCCAAGAACACCTTACACATCTAAAAGAAGTTTTTAAGAGAGTCAAATTTTAAAATTCAGATTAATAAATCAGAATTTTTAAGAAAAGAGTAGGTATAGCTATAGTGAACTTTCCTAATCCAAAAAATACTAAACAACTAAAAGGTTTCTTAGGATTATTGGGATATTATAGAAAGTTTATAAAAGAGTTTTCAAAATTAATTAAACCTTTAACTTCTCATCTCAAAAAAGATGCAATCATAAACGCAAACAATTCAGATTATTCTCAGTGTTTTGAAATGTGTAAAAATCTTCTTGTTAATGACCCAATACTTCAATACCCTGATTTTTCCAAACCATTTAACTTAACCACAGATGCAAGCAACTTTGCATTAGGAGCTGTACTGGTTTAACTATAGCGTTTGCTAGTCGAACTTTAAATAAAAGCTAAACCAACTATTCAACAATTGAGAGAAGAAATTCCTTGCGATTGTTTAGCCAGTGAAATACATTCGCCCTTATCTTTTTGGTCTTAAGTTTACAATTGTAACTGACCATAAGCCATTAAGTGGCTATTTTCCTTAAAGGGCTCTAACTTAAAGTTAGTTAGATGGTGCCTTAAATTGGAGGAATACAATATCATATACAAAAGGGGTGCATTAAACACTAATAGTGATTTTCTATCCAGGATAGAATTAAACAAATGAAGCATAGCCAAATACTGAAGAAGAAATTGATTATATAATAAATTTTGACGAAGAACTACTTAATACCCCAACAAATGATACAAAAAATAAATCACTCATAGTTGAATGCGACGAAACTAATGAAGACCTAGATGACGAGGATAACACAATACACACCAATCAAAAAAATATAATTATCGGCATCCCTATCGCAGAATATGCCGTCAATGTAGGAAAAACTAAAATATATTTTCTGAAGTAAACTTCGAAGCAGCAACACCCAGTATTATTAAATTATTTAATAATAAGTTAACGATTCGAGTGCAAATTTCGAAAAGGATGTCATAAAATTAGTCAAAGAATATATGGTTCCAAGAACAAAATATCACTCATATTTTGAAAATCCTATATACGAAAAGTTTAGCGTAGTCGTTCAACAGATATCCTTAATGAACTGTTTAAAAAAACTTATAAAGGAAAACAAAACCATTAAGAATTAGATCAGACCGAGACACGTATAAAAAATATATACTATTGGCCTAATCAAAGAGCTTCGATTCAAATTTATATAAATGAGTGCGAAGTCTGTCAACTAACTAAATACGACAGAAAACCAATCAAACCATTTTATAATATTACCCCCACAGCAATTAAACCCTTCCAAATATTACATCTCCATACAATCATACTAGAAAACACTAAATTTATAACGTTAATCGATATATCGGCTTATAATAGTTGTATACATTCAGTGACTAAATTCAAACCTCAAGAAATAATAAATGGACATTTAGAGAATACATCTATCTTAGACTTAGATCTGGAAAAATAACTTAATAATAATAATATACTGAACCATAAAGAAAAAATGAAGTTACTTTACTCAGAAATAAATAAAAGTCTACAAGAAAGTAAAGGAAAATTATTTGCAAAAGCAAACTTAAATCGTGAAGAATTACCTGAAATAATTCCCCCCAAGATATTTGTAAAACGTAAAAAACAAATTAAAGGAAAAACAAAAAATAAATGTCAAAAGGAAGAAATAAAAAACATCAATCGCGAAAGAAAAACAGCCAAAATCATTATTCGACATAACAATACAACTGAAGATATACACCTATCTAATATTAAATGTCCTAAATGAAAACCTTATAATTTTATTACAGGTGCGTCGCAGTCGAACATGCAGCGATCAACATAAAAGATATTAGCAACAATATGGGCATTCTCCCCATTAAGCTTGGATCTGCCAAATTACAAAAAGCAAGTCATACTTGTATCCACTTTTATAATCTTAATCCATTATTAGACGAATACAATAGTCCAAATGTCCATCTTAAAACTAAAATTTGAAACGATACCGTTTTTAAGCCAGAAAACGATACCTTTTTAGGCCAGAAACCGAAAATTTTAATAACTTAATTCAGTACGTTAAGAATAGTATAAACGAGATAATTTTAATGTTTATTCTACTAGTATAAGAAGAGGGTTGATAAATTTTCTTGCATCAATTAATAGCTAAAGCCATTACTGGTAACTTCTGGTTACTGGTTACTAAAACCAAATTCATTTACAAAACCAACTTTAGGCAATATTCCGTAAGCCACGAAATCATTAAAAATTTTAATCAAACTATACCTAGTCGATATTCAAAATAACGAATTAAATTTTAAGTCTAAAATACTAAAAATCAAAGATACCATTAACTTTCAAGAAAATCTTGACAATGTCGTCTATTACAGTATTAAATCTGAAACAAATTTAAATACATTTCGAGGTAAATTAAAATCTTTTCTATTGCAAAATTATTTCTACAGTGTAAGTGAATATCTGGGTGATGTAAATAATTAATCCTATGTACTTTTTATCTTTTAATTCTGAAATTGTGATGTTTTATAAATATTTATATTTTTTACTAGACTTGTCCTATATCATGTAAATGATCTTTCAGGATGAATAAATTATTATTATCCAGATTCATTTTGTCGTTAGCTTTCTTTAAATGTAAATAGTAGTGACGCTTTAAGCAAATGGTGATCAGATCCACATTCTGCTCCTCGATGGACTCTAACGTTATTAACCTTTATTGTGGAGTTTCCTTTGCATATACAGTAATCGATTATTGATTTCAAATTCCAGATTAATCCCACATTAATTTGTAATCTCACATTATTCTTAACATTTTATAGTTTCACCGTGTATAATTGAAACATTGTGAAAACATATCGTGTAATATTTTAATAATTAGTTCATTTACCTACAACGTAATAAACTGCCGAATAATATATTTTCCAGTTGAACTTCCTAAGTGTTGCAATTACGGCCTAGATTAAATTGTATTGTAAGCTTATAGTTCCAAGTTTGTTAGTATGATAGAAGCAATAACCTCTGTGCTGAGGTATACATTATTTGTGAGATTATAAATTGAGGATTTGAGCTCATTCGAGCGCAGTCTATTATAGAAAGTTACCTAACCATCATATTTAGTGTAATTATTAGTAGCTGTCAATAAAACCATAATTTTTACTCCACAACTTCAACGTTTTATTGTATTGACCATTGTCGATCGAGAAGAAGCGGACAAAGGGGCATTATAAAATGATTCGATCCGTATATCTACATTCGAATCTGTCCAGCGATCCTAGTATAACTTGTAGTTGTCATTTTCGAGTATTCTGTCAGGGACGTATTGATAATAAGGAAGATGGTCGGTTTGGAGAAGTCCCAGTTTGTTAGCTAGTTCTTGGTGGATAATCTTTCCTACTGAGTCATGGCGTTCTTTATAATCAGTACAGACAAACGCCTTGCAGCCCCCGGTAAGATGTTGGATGGTTTCTTGGGCTTGTCATCCATATCGGCATTTGTCATTTTGGACTTGAGGATATTTAACAATATATTTCAGGTAATTTTTTGTTGGAATAACCTGATTCTGAATGGAAAGTAGGAAACCCTCAGTCTCGGGAAACATCTTTACTGATGCTAACCAATAGTTCGACGCTGTATTGTCGACATATCTTGGGACATATAGTAAGATTTTAACAGTTTATCTAATGAAAATATTAATAAGAAAACTAACTATACAAGAAAAGTATAAATAAAACAAGGAATATTTTGGAAATGACTTTATGATGAATAAATTATTTTACAATGACTTAATCCTCAATTAGAAATACAAATAAATAATAAATTTTGGTTAAGATTATAGTTGAAACTTGCAAATACATGTACATATCTTCATATATCAAAAATTAGGTGTTGATAATAAAATGTAATAAAAAACATTTATTCCTCACAGGCCTGTATCGATGTAGAAAGCTATAAGAATGAACAACAAATCACTACATGGACAATTATTAATTTAGCTATTAATAAATACACTATTATAGTAGTAGAAAATCCCTAACCTTGGGTTGACCATAAAAAATGATTATTTTTAAAAATTTACAAGAAAACGTATTCCTTTACACTAAGTTTTTATTAGATAAATAAAGCATAAAACAATTATTTTATTTAGTAGTCATCCTTTGCATGGTAAATTATTATGCTGGTCTATAGCTTATCTCCGAATTAATGTTAAATATTCCTAAATCTTGTTGTAGCCTTGTCTTCTTGATAAGATAAATTATTGGACTATTATAACTTTTAAACGTGTGTTAAACTTGTTATTATTATTAATGCGGGTTGATAAGTTCTTAGCCTAGTTCAAAGATGGCAACACTACTCGCATTTTTCTCTGTACTTTACTAGATATCATGTAAAAATTGAAAGTGATTCCAAGCAGTAGTTTGAGCTGTTGTCTGTAGGTAACCATTCGATGCAATTGATCTTAAAGATGCAAGAAATCGAATATCGTGCGGTAATAAAATTCTTCATAAAACGCCACACCGATCGAAATTCAATTGCAGGTTGTATGGCGACTATTATCTTCAATTTATCCCGTGAATAGGAGGAAAAGTTTAAACGTGACTGTGAAAGGGTCCAAGATAATCCACGTGAAACCAAAAAATGCAACCACGATGGAAATCATTTACACAGTGCATGATATGGTTTTGGAAAATTGGTACATAAAGGTGCGTGAAAAGTGACTTTTCTATACTAAACACCTGAAATCGAACGGTAATAAAAGCAATGATGAGAGGCCAGGTCTTCAACTCCAAACAAGTAGAGGACGGTGCCATGAGTGGGAAAGGTTATGGAGTCGGTTTTTGAGATTCAGAAGAAATTTTACTGATTGACTATTTTGAAAGAGGCGACACAATAATTGGAGAATATTACTATCATCTTTTAATGAAACTGGACCTAAGAATTCGTGAAATCAGATCAGAGTTAAAGAAGAAAAGATCCTTTTATATCAGGAAGATTTACCTAAAGGCAAGTGTTTTGACAATGGGGAAACTGGGAAACCCGCATTGTGTTAAAACGTATTACATTGGCATTACATTTTTGGTCATAAGCCAGTCATTATTTTAATAATTATATGAAAATTTTTCTTGTGTTATAGGTTATTTCAAAGCATTATTTTATCTAATATAAACGTAGATAAGTAATTTATGAGGATAACTTAAATAAGAGTATGGTAATGGTAAGAGTAATAGTCTAAAATTATTAACCACTCTTTTTCCTGCGCTCTATTAAAGAAAGACCTTCTCTTGTAAATTGTCAAATTATTATGAACATTTTTCTAGGTTTATTGTATAATCTACCGGCCTATATTACATTAAAGGTAGCATGGTGCTTCCTCAACTTACATTATCATTTTAACATCAAATATTCTTTGGCAGTTTATTCCTACACCACATCGGAGGAATGGTAATTTACAATTTATGAAAAATGATGCCGTTAAAAAATAAATTGTACATACATGTGGATGTAATATTAACAAACTAAATTAAAATTAATGAGTATAAATTCAATACAAAACCTTACTTAGAATAATTTTAATTTAAGAAAACTCCAGTATACTTATTGGTTTTATTAACAATAGATTTTGTTTATAGTCTGCAGTTGCCTGCATATGAGGTTTATCAAAAATAATTATTATGAATATGGCCGGTGTACGGAGTATGTCCCAAAATAATCCTACCTTTGTGCATCACTTTTAGCTAAGACATGCGAGCGCCTTCTATAGGAGAATTCAAATCGGGAATTTTGAAATGATTCTCGTGTGCACCAATTAGAAATAGTTCCGAATAACTGGTAAATTGTCGCTGATAATTAAAAAGATCAATATCTGTGATCAATCGTAGGTTTTTAAAATGGAAATTTTAAACCAAGAAGTCCGATAATCAACAAAGAATTCAAAGTTCTAAAAAATGGCGTGGCATAGTACGAAGAAAATGGCACAATTTTTGGACCAGCGGTGAGCGATTTCTTCATAACCTTATAGGTGTAACAATTGTTGCAAATATTGTATATTGCTTGAATCTATCATCACCATCGGCATCATCAGTGGTATCACAGCTCGTTATTTTTCATAATAATCCTCCATTCACCCCTGTCTCTGGCAACTCTTCTCCATGCTCGCTCTAAAAGATTTTAAATCGTCCCCTACCTAAGTGAATTTTACGTCAGGTTCCTCGAAACTTCTATATAAGTCAAAGGTACAGCGCCTGAGTGCATTTTCTGTGCAGATGCTTTAAACGACCGAAATGCATCGGTTAGAGATTATGTGGGACCTAGCTATGATGTCGATGTCATCTGCATATCCGACAATTTACATAAATTTTTTAAAGATAGTGCCACTTGTGTTATTCTGGATATCTATAGACTCTGTAATAAAACTGATACTATGACAGAGAATGTCAAGAATTTCGTTAAATCAGAGCAGTTGGTAGTTGTGATAGATGTAAAAAAGTGACCAAATAACAGTCTGCACAATCAAAAATGATAACTATGAGTGTTATTCTTGCAAAAAATAGGTTTGGAAATATGACTTGTGTACCATATGTATTTACTTTAGAAGTCAGAATCCAAAAAGCAATAAAACTGTATAAATAATCACTGCTAATTTCTTTAATAAATATACATAATACATATACTGAATGCAGCTTAATGACGATTAAATCACAGTATAGTTTAAACACGTATCATATATCTAATATCTAAAAAATTATCGTTAAAAGCTATTTTGCAACCTCATAAAGTACAATTTATTTTTTACAAAACAGGTATATTGACTATTTTACTTAATCTAAAGTCTAATTCTTAATTGTACCAAAAAATTCCTAACAACCAAACCAAAGCTAGGCTCGGTCTTGCCTCAACAACAAATGAAGATAAAGGATACTTATAAATTTACTTATATATCACACAAAATGTTCATAATTTATGAGATAAAAAATCTAAATAAAATGGCACATTTAAAGGGAGTGTGTGAATGCTGACGTAAAATATCATTTAATATAAAATTAATCGGATTAATTTTATTCAAAAGCTATTAAATATTAAACTTTGTGGTTAACAATTACATAGATCACTTATTTGAAATATATCACGTACCTACGTAAAAAATGTCTTTTTTATATCACTTATCTTTGGAAAAAAGTATAGAAAAAGGAGATACACTTGTTTTCTAGAGATTTAAAACTTACTGAGAAGCTTATTAAAGATCAAAAGATATATTTTAATAAATTAGGTTAGAATCTGTCTGCTTGGTAGGTCAGAGGGCTATTAAATTTACTTCACCTTCACAGCTTTTTCAATACTGGTGCAGCAGCTGTGAGATGTCCTGAGTCTATATTTAATACAAAAATTACTAATACAGTTCCGTGCAATAGGTTCAACTATCAGATACGCGTCAGATACTCTCCATAAAAATCCACACTCCTCTTTACGAAATATCCAAGTCAACTATACCCGTAATCACTATTAAAAAAAATCTATAAAGCCAAGTATTGGTTGGTTAAAGTAGCCAATACCTCTATAAAAACCAAGTAGTGCACACTCCACAACACTCACGGAATAGCGGAGCTAAGTAGGAAAATAAAGAGTATGTGCATCAGGGATAAAAACAATAATATAAATATCGTGTGTCAAGAACTGGAGCAACATGCAAATCGCCATGATACTCATAAACTATTTAAAAAATGTTAAATATTTGGTGCGAGAGCCAAAAGAGAGCATTGCAGAAACCTGAAAAAACTACTGCTCAGATTTATATAAAGAAACTTCGAAAGATGCATCAGTCTTTCACAAGAAACATGCAAACAAAGAGGCAGAACCAATCATTTTACGAGCAGAAGTAGAGAAGATTCCCACCCAAAAAAGGGACTAGACAAGGCTGCATACTATCACCATTATTATACAACATATATTCTGAATATATAATGAGCAAAGTACTTTGCTGAAGTATGTGTGTGCTATTCCTCCTCAGAGGATAAGGCCCAACAAAAGAGTGGGAAGCCGGACCAGGGTAATGACTTTTAAGTATCAAATTTATATATATGTTTGACAACGGACTTTTTAACTGTTTTGCAAATTACGAAGCATAGAGTGGCCGGAGTTTTCAGCGCTTTAAAAGTCGCGGAGCTGACGTGCCGATTGAAACTAGAGGCGGTTTTATAAAATCTCACATTTACTTTGATAAGCGACAGGCTGTTGAAACTTTCATAAAGCGGCTGAATCCTGTGGAATCTCATTATACGAGAGGTGATAGTTGTCGGATATACCTTTCAAGTAAATTGAATATTGCCAAATTGTCTGTATTGTACAATGCGTCAGTAGCGGAAGAACTGAAAGTAAAGGATTCCTATTTCCGGCACATTTTTAACACTTCATTTGATATTAGTTTTAGAACCCCAGCCACTGACGAATGCAGTTTTTGTTTGAAAATGGGAGAACGCTTGAAGGTTGAAAAAAATACAGAACTTCGCAAGGAGCTATTGACCAAAAAGCTTATACATAAAAGAAAGGCCAAGTGTTTTTTTGAAAAACTTAAGGATAAACCTGACAATTGTTTACTTTTATCGTTTGATTGCCAAAAGAATTTGGTATTGCCAAAACTTAGCGATCAGGCTCCATACTATGGCCGCCAACTCTATTGCTATAATCTGTCCGTTATTTGTGGTACTTCGCGTTCAAGGCTGAATCCTCAAAATGTTTCTGTTTACACATGGACAGAAGATGAAGGACAAAAGTCATCAAATGAAGTTGCCTCAATTTTGTGCACTGAACTAACCAGCCGCATTGAAGAATCAGGTTCAAGCTTCAACGAACGGTTAAATCTTCAAAGCGCTTCTTGCTTTGCAAAACCACTAAGAATAATGTAGTTGTGGGAGGTGAAGTAGCCTACAACACAAATTTGGGTGAAAAAAGACCAAAGAAAAAAAAAGGAAAAAATTATTTAAAAAGTGCCAGTCCCAAGCATGTTCCTATTGGTGTCGCAGTGAAACCAGAAAAGCTGAACGATGTAAAAGATCTACTGGAAAAGCATTTTAGCATAACTTTCCAGTTTATCTTGGTATTCGAAGATATTTGACACCCAAGGACGCCATAAACACCTGAATGTTGACGCTGAGGATTGCGAATGTCATGGCATGGACGAAGAAGAAGACTTTTTGATGGAGAAAATTAATTTCAGATAATTAAAAATTTTCCTATATATTAAATAAAATAAAAATTAGTATCAAAAACCGCTGTTTTCATTTAAGTTAGTTACAAAAGCGACTCATAACCATTCTTAGAATCAAAACTGGCTCAATGTCAACTTTAAAGCTTACTATAGGTTAAACCTTCAGCGAATTTAATAAAATTTTCAGACCTTACTAGATTTAGTAGTAAAAAAATTATAAAAAGAAACCAATGTGACAGCTGGTAAAATTTGGGTGGTACAGAAAACTGGCCTTCCTGAAAACTTTTTTAAATGGTTTTTAGTCCTCTTTGCAATTAGGCTACTCATATATCTATATATATATATATATATATATATATATATATATATATATATATATATATATATACATACATATTATATATATATATATATATATATATATATATATATATATATATATATATATATATATATAATATATATAATAGCGACTACTTGACACACGTCAGCTAGTATCAAAATTGTCATAAAATCATGGTAAATTCTGAAAGATACAGGAACACAATTAAATATTTTCTGACACTACTGCGCATATATACCAGGTTTAACAGAAGCACAAGGTTTCTGCAATATGAAACCAGTGCTCATACTGCAAGTGAGTCATCGTATGTGCACGAGGTTCGTGATTCTTTTGGTAATAGTTTCTCTATCGTCTGCTACTGGTATAAGTTATTCGAAGCCTACTCCGATCCTTTGTCTGACGTTTCTAATCCAAGACAGCTTTTCCACCCGTCCTGAGAAATTCTGACTTCTATTTCTTCTTCAGAATCTAGTTTTTTGTTAATCCAAAAGCCCAAGTATTTGTAATGAGTTACATATTCTAACATGTTTCTCCTTATCTTTAGAGACAATGTTTTTTCTGCTCTTTTGTGTGTACCGATTCGTTACCGCTTTTTGACAAATATTGCTTCTTGTTCATTGGCAGCATTGCGAAAAAGATCTGTAGTATTTTTTTGAAACCATGTCCACAGATTTTTTTAACATTATTTATGACACTACGAATAATTGTGAGGTCCACATTGACGAAGAAATACAGCGGCAATCTCAGAACTAAAATGTAAACAAGGGTCAACATAAAACAGTAACTCAGTTTCACAAATTTTAACAATACTACTGGTTCCTGGGAAGACACCCCGAGATATCAACAAATAAGATAATATACAAACAAGTATTTGATATTTAATAAGAAGAAATACCGCGCAGCAATGTTTTTTATTCATGCTAAAGATTCTTCATTCTTCTAGTTGAAATTTGAATTGATACATAATTCTATTTTTTGATTCATAATTACATAAGAAAACAGTTATTTTGATCCACAAAATTAAGGTTCCTTTTCGAAAATATTGATTTAGAAAAAATAATTCATAGTTGTAAACACCTTACATCACTAGGATGTCTATAAACTCTCCCGTCTTTCTCTGAAATCCAAATGATGAACATTTTGTATAGCAATTTTCTAAATTATTTATATACAATTAGTGCTCGATTTATCCACAGTTAAAAATTTGAGCAACATTTGCAAATCAGTACTTATAATATTCACAATTTGCTCTAACTAAAAAATATACGAAATAACATTTAAATTCAATTCAGGGTAAAGTTACTAGAAACAGAAGTAACTAACATTGAAGTCAATACCTTGCTGGAAATATACATAACAAGGTATACGAGATAAAAATAAGCATGATACAGTTACTAATCGTTTGTACAACGTACAAATTCTTTTGTAAATACTAATAACATGGGCAAACATGATGCATCCAAAATTTTTTGCAACATTTTTTACATGTTTTAATTATGTATAGGAAACATATTTTATGGCAAGACACGCAACATGGTGTATTTTCGCCTCTAATTACCGGATTACTCTAATCGGCTCTGGTGATACGATCGTAAAATTGTTTTACCAGGTTATATTCACTATGTGTTACTTGCTGCTAAGTATTAGTGTTATCTGCTATTCATAAGCGACGAAAATTCACCATAATCGGCGGTTACCGTAGTTGAACTGATGTAGATGATTCCTTTATGTACAGTTTAATTGATTAGTACTTTACACATTTGCTTGACCTTTGAATACTTTCAATAGTTTTGCTGAAAATATCACACCGTTAACAGTGCATCAGTAAAAACAAACTAAAATTGAAATCGCAATATAGCCGCATCTTTTCTCTTGATCTTGTTAGATCATACAACTAATTTTAAATCATTATAATATGTCTGTTTTAGTAATTAGATATATTATTTAATAAAAATAATTAAACATTAAGCAACTTGCTTGTTTATCTTCATATATCTATCTCCTCTGTTTTCGATCATCGTCACACCTCTACCAATGGAAACTTATCTAATGGTTGGTCCAGAAATACACTTTCCGAAAAACAATAAGGAATAATTGAGAACGGAGAAGTCATCAATAATTTTCGATATGCGGACGACACAGTACCTTCTTCTAGTCAAGAAGTTCTACAAACAGTTCTTGGTAGTGTCGTTGAGAGCTGTAAAGAAGCAGATATGGATCTGAACATACGGAAAACCAAAATACTCAGTAATAAGTAAACAACAGAAAATAAAGTCGTCTCAGGGAGTCACAGTGAAATTAGATCCAGAATTGAGAAAATTGACATTGCTGTTGCGCCTACTTCGCTGCTGTGTTGTCAGTCTTACTTTATGGTGTTGAGTCTTGGACTGTGGATAAAAGTGATATAAAACGCCTTGAGGCTTTCAGAATGTGGTGCTATAGAAAATTTTTAAAAGTTTCTTGGGTGGAGAAGATTCGAAATTTCGCAATGCTAGAACGTCTCAGCAAGACCACCGAGATTATAAACACCATAAAGAAGAGAAAGCTGAACTACTTCCGACATGTAATGAGAGGTCTATTATTTAAAGTAGCAATGAATAAGATTGAAATATCTATGATGAATAGGTATGCTCTTTCGGGGACTGACAACTCGATGTAGTACTGTTGATCTATCTCGAGCGATTTTTGCAACTCTTCCTTCTATTTTGATGATGTGTTTATTCAACTTCATCTTGATGATTAGGGAGGGATTGAGTAGCTCAATAGTCATGTTTATGGTCCTAATACCGGATAAAGGACGAGGTTCTTGGGCCAGGTTAGCATCCCTCACAATAAAAATAGATAAAAGATCACGCTTACAGTGCCAAAAAATTGTTTTAAATAATTATATTACACCATTCGCATAATAATGTTCTTGGGTATAAAAGCTATTGATTTACTTAAGATGGATTTTCCTAGTGTTAAAATGGTTTTTATTAGCGAGCAAGCCAAAAACAATTTTAATTACTTTTAAGTATAGGGAATTTACAAACAGAAGCTTATTTCTACCAGAACCAAAGACTGATTTTACCATTTTAATATTTTACAAGCATTAGAATTTACAGTAACTTCAGACAGATATTCCACGATTACCAGCCTACCTCACGAACAGTTAAATCGAGGAAAAACTTTCTTGTCAGATTAACACATCTGCCAGATACACCAGGAAGAACTTGTCTTGCCAAATAGAAAGAAGTTATTCCTCGCTATCTGAATCCTTAAGAGTAACTTTCGTCTGGAGGACTCTCAATCATCTGCGATTCGGAGTGTCCAAATATAAAACCAACATAGAGAAATGGCTAACTCCGATACACTGTGTGAATATGGGGCGGTAAAAGATTCAACAAGAACAAGTAAAAGAATATGTATATTTGGGACAACTAGTTGAATTAAATAAAGAAAATCAGACCGGAGAAATAAAGAGAAGGATACGGTTGGCTTGGGTATCCTTTGAAAAACTTTCCTATATACTAAAAAATAGAAAATACCCCCAATATTTAAAAACAAGAGTCTTCAATCAATGTATACTTCCTGTTCTCACCTACGGTTCTCAAACTTGGACGTTTACAAAGGAAAACATGGAAAAAGTAGCAAATACCCAAAGAGCCATGGAAAGGCAAATGCTGATCAGGCTATCAGACAAGAAAAGAAATACTTGGATCCGCAACCAAACAAAAGTGACCGATATATTAACGCAGATAGCAAAACTTAAGTGGAATTTCGCTGGACATACTATAAGACAGAAAGACGGCAGATGGAATAAGATGATTATACACTGGACACCATATAGTAACAAACGAAAAAGAGGAAGGCCACAAATGAGATGGTCAGATGACTTGAAGAAACATGCAGGCCCGAAGTGGATACAAACTGCCTATAATAGAGAGACGTGGAAGAAGGAAGAGGAGGCCTATGTCCAAAATTGGACAGCAAGGGCTGTATAGATAGATAGAGAGAAAAGATTCAACACGTTTACTTAGTTGTCTTCTGTTGAGGGAAAATGAGACGATCTTTGAAGAGTTAATCAAGAAAATTGGTAATGCGAACTAAAAATTTAAAACCTGCTTTGTCTGTTAAAATTAAAAAAAGAAGGGTGTCTAAAAGTGTTTATTATTTTAAACAAGAGAAATAAACGGTTAAATTTCGCCAAAAAGCTTAATATTTATTCATTGGTACTTGCCTCTGTTGCCAATAAATAAACGCAACAACAATCGCATGATTTTCCTATTGCGTTGGTACACATGTTAGTAGAGACCACGTACAATTTAAAGTTACTTGAAGCAACGGCTGATTTTAGACAATCGTTTGAAGCAGTATCGTGAACTCATAAAATTCTTCGTACAGAAGTTTTAACACCGACGGAAATTCATTGACTACTCTTCACCTTCAATCACCACTGTAAAGAAATGGGCAGCGGAGCTTAAACGTAGCTTGAAACTGTCCAAGTTAATCCACGTGAAGGACGTCCAAAAAGAGTTGAAAAGCCTTTATTCCGTGACTTTAATATTTTTAAGGAGATAGTAATACATTTACTTGGATAGTAATAAATATCAACGACATCGTACAAATTACGATGGAGGAACTCGCAGATGGCGGCTCAATACGTCGGCCTAAAAATGAATATGACAAAAACAAAAACAATAACAAACACAGACGACCCCAGACATATAAATGGCAGTGAGATAGAACAAGTATATGAATATATCTACCTAGGACACATTCTGAAACTTGACAAAGAGAATCAAAGAGCGGAAATCACTAGGAGAGCAAGACTAGTATGGTCAGGATTTGGAAAACTCAGTTGGATACTTAAGAACCGCAACATACAATACTTGAGGAGCAAAGTGTTCAACCATCATCTTCCTATCATGACATATGGATGTCAAACCTGGACCCTAACCAAGGCAAATATCAATATGAATAAACTAGATACAACAAAGATAGTAATGTTAGGTATACGATTGTCAGATAAAAAAAGAAACGAGTGAATAAGATCAAAAACAAAAGTCGAGGATATCACAACAAAAATTCCCAAACTCAAATGGTGCTTCGCAGGTCACACTACTAGATAAAAAGACGCTGGAACGCCACAATAGAACATTGGAGACCTTACAAAGGTAGACGACCAAGAGGAAGACCACAGATGAGATGGGTAGATGACAAAAAAAGAATAGCTGGAACAAATTGGAAGTATGTTTTTCAGGATAGAAATCGATGGAAGAAGTTGGGAGAGGCCTATGTCCAAAAATTGACGATAGAAGGCTAAGTAAAAGAAGAGGACGACAAAGTATTCAATGTACACGTGATTAGGTCAGCTTGGTCAAAATTCCATTTTGAAAATTTGTATGACTTTGTTCTTATTACACGTCGTGAAGTCGAACAAATTATATCAAATCATTTATCAATCTCGATACCAAATCTCTACCAAACTTTCTCTTGGTTCTTGCGATATACAAAATGATTGTGCGCCAACTAATTTTGTTATAGTTTGAGATTTTTCCTGAAACAAACCTTCGTTCTATTTAGTTCTTTTTTTTATCTAAGATACTATTAGATCTCTATTAAATGGAACACATTAGTTAAAATCGTAATTCAAGCTTTCATTAACATACGCTACTCATGTGTTTGGAATGGGAATTCAAAAGGATTAAAAAAAAAATTCGAAAATTTTGTGCGATCACTACTAGAAGCTAAAATTGCAACATTTGCAGAAAAATTAATAACATATTTGGATTCAGTCTTAAAAATTATGTGGACGAAAATTATGGAACCGGAAAATGTTACTTCCAATTCCAACAAAACTAGAATACGCATACAGTTTCTGAACTAGTATATAGAAAGAAAAATAATATTTTAAAATTTAATATTTCCCCTTTTTCATTCGATTGAGTTGTCTCTAATTGTTTATTAACTAATTGAATGAAATTACATTCTACATCTGCGTAAATAAAATGGTAAATGATCTGTAATAATCAAGAAACATAAATAATTCTGTTTTTTGAAAAAAGGGCGACTAAAGCATGATTCATATGAACTTGGCCTTAGCTGTTTATTTCTGAATACTAATCTACACAAGATTCAAAGTAAATGTATCATTCGAACACAAGCTTATAAAAATTTTGGATGGATCGTTGTTTTTGATAAAGAGGGCATTAATGTGCCCTTATAGTTTAAAATTAAACTCATACGATCAGCCACAAAACTTAAAATACCAGTCTACTCTTAAAAATATCCAAAAATTGCATTTTTTAGAGCTGTGATGCTTAGTTTAGTTAGATTTCGATGTGGTTTTAAAAAAGATATTGAGATACAAAAATTCTTATCACTAATGTATTCAGATAAAAACTTAAAAACACAAACATCAATTTTATAATTTAGATTCTCAAAAGTGAATTATTACAATGTGTCCTTTTTTGAATAGTTAATTATTTCTTTTTATATTTATAAAATGGCTGCAAAAATATATATTTGTATGTCACGAAAGCATTTGAATATATTTTATCATGTTTTAATAAAATTTATTTATTCAGTTTAAATCGAAAAATGACTAAATCATAGTAACAAAATAAGCAGCGTATCTTGTTTATTTACCGTTTTATGTGATGGAAAAGAAATTGGATCAAACTTATTCATGAATGGGGACGAATGACCTAATCCGGTAATAATAGCAAAAACTTATTTTGGATGGACTGAAAATTATGATTTGTAAGAAAATTATGTCACTATATTATATATATATATATATATATATATATATATATATATATATATATAATATATATATATATATATATATATATATATATATATATATATATATATATATATATATATATAATGAAATATAGCGAAGATTATTGCCATTTAGATTATTGATGAGTATTTTTGACACGTACCAATTGTTGTGTTACTTGTTTGTTTAGCTTGTGCGCTTTTAAATCAATTCATGTCAAATTACTCAAAAGAAAAATATGATTGACATCGTTACGTCGCTAATTCTGAACAAAATTCAACAAATAAAATTGTGTAAAAATACTATATTGTGCTTTTATCCTCATTGTGTCCTCTTGTATTCATGTTTAAAGGAATTATATGGACAGTGTTTCTGTCGGAAAGGATTAGGGGCTAAAAACCACTTTGCACTCTACAATGCCCTCCTTAACGGAGAAGATTTATAGTGGATAGAAAAAAGAATTTCCTCTACCACGATAAAAAGATTAGTTTAGGTTAGATACATTCTTAATTTCAACTGACCCAACAGTTGCGAATGCGGTCATCTGCAACGTGGGGTCTGAAGATATTCCAGAAATATCAAATACACATTGCTCTTAAACTCTTTTTAATATATGTTTGCAGGAAGACAGAATTCCAGATAAGTGGCAAAAGGCAAAAGTAATTCTGCTTTTTAAGAAAGAGGATAATAGTAATGTAGAAAACTATTGACCAATCAGCCCCCAAAAGTATACGATGCCATATGATACACCAGGGTCGGAAGACATAAAAGAAGATGGCTGGATGATCAAAAAGTATGCAGTTTCAAATAGCGCAGAGTCGACAGAAAGTGGCTGAAGAAAAAGACATTATTAATTACTTATATCAACATAAAATGGGATTTTTAGACCTTTCCGAATTGATGTGTATATTAGATCATGCTATGTAAAGCAAATGGCGCTATCATAAAAAATATTATGTAACGGCTGATTCCTCACTCAAATCAGCAATT